>NW_012267425.1:457110-508060 GCF_000151885.1 Dipodomys ordii | reverse complement strand
AGCCGGGACCCGGTGCGGCCCCTGCGCCGCTCCCCGCGAACTCGGGCTCGGCCGCGCCCTCCCCCGCCACGCTGGGCGCCTTCTCGGACGTGCTGGCCCGGTGCGAGGTGTCCCGCGTACTGCTGCTGCTGCTCCTGCAGCCGCCACCCGCCAAGCTGCTGCCCGAACACGCCCAGACCCTGGAGAGGTACTCCTGGGAGGCCTTCGACAGCCACTGTCAGGACGGCAGCAGCGGCCAGCTTCCCGAGGAGCTGTTCTTGCTGCTGCAGTCCTTGGTCATGGCCACCCATGAGAAGGACACGGAAGCAGTCAAGTCGCTTCAGGTGGAGATGTGGCCACTGCTGAGTGCCGAGCAGAACCACCTCCTTCACCTAGTTTTGCAAGAAACCATCTCCCCCTCGGGACAGGGCGTCTGATGAATCCCATCAACCGAGACGCCCTTTTGCCAGAGACCCAACCACCCCACAGCACGCCCAGTACCTTTCCCCTCCCCTCCCCACTTTGCCACTGAGGAGAAATAAAAGATGGTCTTCCTGCTCCTGTGTTGTCTGTCATTCCCATCGCCACCATGGGCGTTGTTCATGAACTGCAAGATAGCTTCTAGAAGCCCAATTTAAGGCAGCAGGGTGGGACCGAGGCACAATAGGTAGGAACTGTTGGTGTATGTGTGTGTTGGTTGGTACCCCGGGCCTCTAGCTCCCTTGACTTTTTCCCTCAAGGCTGGTGTTCTACCAGTTGAATCAAGGCTCTCCTGACTTTTTTCCAAGTTAGAGGTGGTCTCACTGGCTTTTCTCCCTGGGCTGTCTTAGAATCAGATCTCTGTCTACTATGTAGTGTCTTAGAGTTAGTAAAAGGCAAATGGAAAACTAGTAGCTATACTGTTTCCTTGAATTATGTTTTATACCAGATACCTAACTATTCATTCCTCACTCCCCTGTGCAAGCAGGTTAGATCAAGACTTCCATCCAGCTGATTGCAAAGGTAGAGAGGGTGCATGCTTCTGGTTTTTTGGGAATGCTCTTTTCAACTCTGGCTTCAGACCCGAGTACCCAACTTACTATTACATTTCTCTAACAGAAAAGTTTAGGGTTCTGGTTCATGCCTGATGATGACTTAGTTTGGATTTAGGTTTTTGTATCAATGCTAACTTGGATTAGTTTGGGAATTCTGTAATTAACACTGATTTCTAACATGCCAAACACATTATCAGTGTTTTTGCCGTACTAAGATTTTATCAGGGCTTTTCACTTGTTAGGCAGGCCTTCAGTCCTTTTTGCTTTTTTTTTATTTTTGACAGTCCTGGCTTTTGAACTCAGGACCTGGGCATTGTCTCCAAGCTTTTTTTGCTCAAGGCTAGCTAGCACTTTAGCACTTGAGCCACAGCTCCACTTTTGGTTTTCTGGTGGTTAATTGGAGATAAAAGTTTCGCCAACTTTCCTGCTGGGGCTGGCAAAGAACTACAGTCCTCAGATATCAGCCTCCTGAATAGCTAGAATTAAAGGTGTGAGCCACTGGTGCCCACCTTTTACTTTATGTTTTATATCAGCTGTCAAATGAGTGCTGAGTCACAATTGTGAGCCTGGATCACAATTCTTCGTACAGCCTTCCTTGTAGCTAGGACAGTTTATTTGTTGAGATGAATTCTCATGTTTGCCTAGGCTAGTCTCCAAATACAATTCTCAAGATCTCTGCTACCTGAATAGCTGAGAGTACAAGCATGAGACTGACAAGTCAAATGTTTTCACAAATAAATACAAATAATTATACCATTAGTCAGCTTTTTTAAGTTAGAAAATGGGAAGGAGGGAATTTTTATTTCTTCTATGTATTGATAGCACTGGGGTTTTAACCAAGAGGCATGTGCTTGTTAGGTACTTGACCTCTTGATCTCATGACCCCAGCCCTTTTTGCTTTACTTATTTCACAGGTCGGGGGGGGGGTCTCTCATTTTTTTCTTCAGGCCAGATGAGACTATGAATTCTAAAAATACTTGCCATGTATCTGGGGTGATGGGTGTGCATCACCATACCCATCTTTTTTTTTTTTAACTGAGACAAAGCATCAGTAACTTTTTGCTCCATCTGACTTAAGTCACAAGTCACAATCCTGATCTCTGACTCTTGAATGCCTGGGACTACAGATGTAAGTCAGTACACTCAAGCAGTAATTACATTTTATCCCTCTCAGTATAAAAGAAAGATTTAAAATAAATGGATTAAGTATTCAGCTTTATGTTCTGGAAGACAAAAATTAACCAAAAGAACAAAATATTTTTTATAAGAGTTGAACAAATGAATTACAAAACAGCACTTCCTAACCTAAGTTTGAGGTTTTGTTTTTGTTTTTTCAAATCAGAAGTTGATTCTTTGAAAGAAAGAACACAGTGCAATAGAATAGCACTAGCCAAATCTGGAGGATCAAAAAGTAGAAAACAGATATGTATGTGGGAACACACAGGTGGATGGCATGGGAAGAATGGTAAGACTACTGAGCACATTACAGTGATTTAAGGTTACAGAAAATAAGGGTGCCAGTAATTTGAGAAATGGATAAGTAGTCAAAGTAGTACCACCAAATAAAGCACAAGGCTCAAGTAAGTTTTTCTTCTGACTGGTTAAATATGTGATTACTTAAGGTATTCTAGAGTAATTCTTTCATGGAAAATATGGAAGCTTTCCCAACTTATGTTCAATGTAATCTAGATTCCCAAACTCGATAAATGAAATTTCTCTTAAGTAAACCAGTTTGTGTGTGTGTTCTGGACTTGGGGCTTGGACTCAGGGCTGGGCACTGTCCCTGAGCTGTTTTGCTCAAGGTTAGCTGCCTACCACGAGCCACAGCCACAACTCCACTTCTGGCTTTTTTTTAAAAGTAGTTTAGTAGTTTATTGGAGATATTCAAACTGAACTCTGTAACTAATCCTTAGCCCCTCAGCCATAGATGTCTACAACCACAGGATAGGAATTCCTTCAAGGCTCAAAGGATGCTTTCTGGATTTTCATGTATGCTAATTGATTTTTTAAAAAATATCTCCATAAAATTTCATTTCTTTTTCCTATGCATGCCCTCTAGAGTTGTAAAAGGATGATAAGTCACTGTACTCAGCTGATACTATCTGTTGTGATAGCGACTGAATATCTCCCAATATCTTAGAATGTCTGCAGCTTATCCAATAGTACTGTTAGTGGCAATTGGAGTCGTTATATCATCACATGTCATGGGTTGCTAATCTTTTTCCTAAACGAGGAAGTGATCCCATGTTCCTTTGAATATGATTGCACAATTGCATTTTGCAGGACTGTTTCCTGGGCCATCTTCTGGCACCACTTACTGTATAAAATAAGGGTAAGGAACATGGCACACTAAAATCTTACGATGAACAGAAGGCAGAGAATAAGAGAAATGTGACATAATAGGCTGAATGTGAGGTATGGGGCCCCAGACTGCTATTACCATTATAAATGAAAACTGAAGGAAGAGATATAAGGAGCATAGAAGTAAAGAATTGAGCAGATTGGTGGGGCAGCTAATCAGAGTAGGAGGAAATAAAAATGATAGAAGTATATGCAATGATGTTATAAGCCTGTACAATCAGAAGTCTTGAGATCACTGTTAGAAAATTAGTTCTCAATGATTTTATCCTTTTGTGCATAAGATATAATCTTTATCTCTGGTTCAGGTTCTTCCCCTTAAACTCAAGTCTTTCAGTTGCTGACTGCCGAACCTTTCAATCTGATTGTCCTTAAGGAAACAAGTATAGTAGACTATACATTTGTCTTACTGAAGAGAGCCCTGACACTCCCACTTCTTTTTGTTCATGTCTGTAACCAGTCCCAGTGCCCATAGGTACAGCATTCATTTTTGGAGATAAGTTTGCAGACATTAAGAGTGTTTGTAACATATCTGGTGTGTCTAAAAGTATGAAACCCAATTATGCATTCTCTTGAAAGAACTAATTACATACCATTAAAGTCCCAGTGGAATTCCCTCGGTAAGTCCACCACTTCTTCCCATCAAGACTATACATGATAATAAATTGAGAGATGTAGAGGCTGGAGAACTTCTGACGGGCACCCTGGGTCTTGATGCCATGAATAATCATTGGTGCCAACAGATCCACCTACCAATGAAAACAATTTATTCTAACCTGGTTTTAAATGTGTGTACTCCAGAAATTAATTATCAGCTTAGGAAAAATCTGCATTGCTACAGTGTGCACATCATGATGTTGGACATGCAAGTGAATCAGGTACATACATGTGGGCATAGTTGTGAAGTTGTGGATAAATGGTGGGAATGAGTACAGAAAGTGGTTATTGAGTTCCTTGCTTCCTAGCAAACTAGCCCACCTACAAATCATTGTTATTTCTTCTACCTTCACATCTGTTGTACAGTGCATCCCCAAATCACTACCAGTGATAAGCTGCCACACCTCCTTCAGTAACACATTTTGAGGTATATGCAGTTGCATATCTCCACTGGGCCTGTTGACGACAGACTACACATTTATTTTTTAATAAGGGCACTAAAATATAAAATCAGACATGAGATTTGCATTTGTAACTCACCTTATATTTGCCTTGGACAGTGCTACTCTAGAGGAAATTGAAAAGTGAGAAAATGTGAAATATTGAGTCTTTTAAAAGAAATTTGGGCCGGATGCTGGTGGCCCACACCTGTAATCCTAGCTACTCAGGAGGCTGAGCTCTGAGGATCACAGTTCAAAGCCAGCCTAGTCAGGAAAGTCCATGAGACTCTCATAGCCAGTAAACCCCAAAAAACTGGAAGTTGTGCTGTGGCTCAAGTAATAGAGTGCTAGCCTTGAGCCGAAGAGCTAACAGCGCCCAGGCCCAGAGTTTAAGCCCCACAACTGACAAAAAAAGAAAAAGAAATTTAGTTAGCATAAACAATATTGCATGTATTGCTTCCATCTTAGTTATTACACTAAATTTGAGTAGGTATTTCTTACTACAGTGATAGTAAGAAAATTTAGTGGTATAAAATTGCTTATGAAATGGGGGATTTAGCCACTTGTTTAGTGTTAAAATGAAGAATACTGGAGGACTCATTTGGAGGCATTCAACAGGAGAATACATGGTCTTGAAAGGTGATGAGTTAAATATTATAGAAAGCATAAACATGTTATAATCTCAGGAGATAGAAATAGGATACACTGGCATACTTTATTCTGAAGTCTTTTTAACTGTATTTTTTTTGTCTTTTCTTTTTTGGTACTGGGGATCAAACACAGGATGTTTCACTTGCTAGGCAAGCGCTTTGCCACTGAGCTACATCCCAGCCCTATGGGAAGTAAGAGGGTTTTTGTTGTTCTTGTTATTGTTTTTTTATGTCGGTCGTGGGGCCTGAACGCTGTCCCTCAGCTCTTCGGCTCAAAGCTAACACTCTACCACTTGCGCCATAGCACCACTTCTGGCTTTTTCTGCTTATGTAGTGCTGAGGAATCGAACCCAGGGCCTCATGCATGCAAGGCAAGCACTCTACCACTGAGCCACCTTCCCAGTCTCTATTCTGAAGTCTTTTGTTTGAGGGTTGTTTTTTTTTTTTTTTTTTTTGCACAAGTCATAACCCATTCTATCCTTTAGTTTCCTCATCTGTTAACTAAGCTTTAATGGTAGGCTCAAAGGACATGCATAATGGTTGAGCTTCCAAGATAAGTAGGTGATGTGATTGAATGATTACTCCTGCCATTGATGTCATTTTCTAACCTTGATCCAGGAAAAGGGTTCCTTGGTGCTCCAGGCATTGATTGATCCAGAATAATGAAGTCTGGCCAGGTTTGGGGTCCACTGTCCTTTTGCCAAGAAAGGAGAAAGGAAAGAGAGATTATATAAGAAAGGAAAGAGAGATTATGTTCAACTTGATTGATCCTAAACACTTGGGAACAAAAGCACTCTTTTGAGAAGTTAAACCTGTAAGATAAAGGAATACAAGCTTTGTATCCTGGCAGTATTGATAACTATCTAATGGGTTTCTTGCTGCTATTGCATATGCCATTTTCTGAAATTTAATAATTTTGTTGAGTGTTATTACCTATAATTAGCTGATACTAGAAGTTGTTATCAGCAAATACCAAATTATATAATCTATTATCAAGTGTGTATTATCGCAGAAAAATCAGAAAATGAAAACAGAATAAAACATTAAAAATAAAAAAGCATCACCTTTCTATCCAGGCACAGACACGAACTACAACTTTAATAAGTAACTCTCACGCTTGTTTTCTAAGGAGATTTTTTTCCTTTTAAAATAGGGGTTGGCAAACTTTTTTCTCTGAAGATCTAGATAGAAAATAATTTAAGAAGCCGGGTGGTAGTGGATCATGCCTGTAATCCAAGCTAATCAGGAGGCTGAGATCTGAGATTTGTGGATCAAAACCAGTTCTGGTAGGAAAGTCTGTGAGACTTATTTCCAATTAACTACCAGAAAACCGGAAATGATACTGTGGCTCGAGGTGGTAGAGAGCTAGCCTTGAGTGAAAAAACTTAGCCCTGAGTTCAAGTCCCATGTCCGACCATAATAATAATATTATTATTATTAATAATAATAGAAATTTAAAAGTGGCAGGTTATGTGATCTCTATTGAAACTAAAAAATTATATATAGATAAATTCATGTAGCTATGTTCTAGTTTGAGTTTATGCATTCTGGAATTTGAATTTTATAATTTTATACGAAAAAGTTTTCCTCAACCATTTAAAAATGGGAAAATTAACTATCTGAAAAAAGAAGGGGTTGGGGGAAATAAGAGTAGTGGGGATGAAATGACTTAACTACATTATATGCATGTAGAAAAATGTCACAATGCAGTCCATTATTTTTGTATAATTTATATATGCTAATAAAAATGGGAAATGTTCTTAGCTCAAATACCATACAAAATGGGCAGTAGGCTGGATTTGGACTTTGGGCAGTAATTTGCCAACTCATATTCTAAAATTTTGTGTTAAACTCTATAGGTTCTGTCCAAGCATAACTGCCCACAAGAAAGTGTAGCTTTCTGCTACAGTCAAGAGAATAGACTCAAGGGAAGATATTTCAGGGAGCAGTGCTCTTGTTCAAGTCAGATGGATGTGGCCTGAATTAAGATGGTGGCAATGGGAAATAGAAAGAGATATATTTAAGAGCTAGTATCTATGGAGTAGAGTTAAGAAAAGCATGGAGTTGTATGCCAGTGGCCAACCCTATAATCCTACCTATTCAAAAGGCTGAGATCTAAAAATAATTTAGATCCAGCCCAGTCAGACAAATGTGAGAGGCACTTATCTCTCTTTAACTAGCCAAAAGACAGAATAAGAGGTTTGGCTCAAGTGGTAGAGAGTCAATCTTGAGTGGAAAAGCCAAGGGAGATAGAGGCCTTGATGTCAAGTCCCAGTACTGGAACAAAAAAGAGAAAGGAAGGAAAAAAGGAGGAAAGGAATGAAAGAAAAGAAAAGAAAAGGAAAAGCATGGGAATTACACGCTTATTTGAAGCTTTTCAACAAAAATAATGAAAGATAAAATCAGCACAAATATCTTGGAGCAAAATTAACAGTATTTACCATATTGTCCTGAAGCTGTAATCTGAAAATCTTTAATGTGTCCAGAAGCCATTCCCAGGGGAATCTGACACTCTGAAATCAAACAGGGGGAACATAGTAGCTACAAGTATACAGAATTCAATTTCTCAAGTCAATAAAAATGGGAAAACATCAAAAATGTTTTGAGCCAAGTAGTTTATTTGTCATGTCATTTAACTCATTCCAACAGATAAGTGCTACAACTCTTCATATATTACGATGGAGGAAACTATAGTCTATAGAGAAATAAACCAGTGGTAGTTCTTTTACTTGTTTAAGATTAAATCCTCAAACTCTTCCAAATGATAGTTATGGATTATCTTTGGTCATTGAAACAATGTTAAGTTACAAAATCTTCTATTGTGAAAAATGAAGTTTTCACCCATTTGTGAACTAATAGAGGTTTAAATTTTACTTAGCTGCCAGCATATATGTCTTCCAAGGACTACTGTGACTAAATATTTTAAATTTAATGATGATATGAGCATATTTTTATTTATTGACAATGGCAATCATTACCAAGGAAAGGAAAGCTGTACAGCAGTAAGCTAAGGTGGCAGCGAGCCTCTGCCCATAGTATTACTCACGCTTGCTGTACACCAGAAAGAGAGTGCTCATCCCAGCATTTAGGTGCTCGCCAATAAGGCATTCAGCCCGCCAAATCCCAGCTTTGGATGGTAGCATTTCCACTGTCTCAAAAACACCTTTTCAAAGCCAAAAGGAACACAAATTATTTCTTTGCACTAAGAAATGTGCATGGAATACATTGGCTTAATCAGAATACCAAAGTAGAATTACAAAATTTAACTTTAGGGGCTGGGAAGGTGGCTCAGTGGTAGAGCGCTTGCCTTGCATGCATGAGGCCCTGGGTTCGATTCCTCAGCACCACATAAGCAAAAAGAAAAAAAAAGCCGGAAGTGGCGCTGTGGCTCAAGTGGTAGAGTGCTAGCCTTGAGCTGAAGAGCTGAGGGACAGCGCCCAGGCCCAGAGTTCAGGCCCCACGACCAGACCCCCCCAAAAAATTTAACTTTACTCTCAAATCCAAATTGTTGCTACGTGATTCCTAATGTCAGAGGCATTGGAGCCTGAATTCTGACCATCCCTCTTCCAGAATATGAGACAAGGTGAGGTTGGATACAGGAGAATGCTTCTGCATTAGGATCAGGATACACTCAAAGCATTTTGGAGCAAAAGAGTCTTTCCTGTTTTCCAGATATGAGCTCCAAGTGATAGAGAAGTCAGAGTGAGGTCTTCTTGGATCCAGATCACTAGACAAAGTAACCCCAAAAGAAAGAAGCAGGAGCAACTTAAGAATGAGTGACCGGGAACACCTAGACTAAAGGTGGAACAACCAAGCCAATGGTATTTCATGAGAATCCCCAAAAGGAGTCTTTGGGAAGCTCCTGAATGGTCCTAATAAGAAAGTCAGACTTAATTGCTAGTCTAATGCAGACACAATGAAGCTAGCTTACAACAATGCTGCCAGGTGTGAGTAGGCAAGAACTATCTCATTCTCTTATGTTTAACCTATCCATGCTGGAGTTCAAAAGAGCCCTTACCAAGAGGTTGGAGTTGGGAAGCACAATTTGCCAAGGGAGAGAACAAAGGACTCAACTATATCTCCTTTTCTCAACACAGACTTCCAGTCTGATGCAGGCTCAAGTTGGGGGAGGGAAGATTGAAGTTAAATGAAATTCAAATATTTGTGTTACTGTTTTGAGACAAGGTCTCATTGTGTGGTCTGAGTTGTCTTCAAATTGATGATCATTTGTCTTCATCCTCCTGAGTGCTGAGATTATAAGTCTGCACCACCAAACCTCGTTACATGTATAAACAGATAACTCTGGGTAATAGCTGATAGCATGTTGGTTCTGAGATTTAAAAAAAATGAAAAAGGACTCCTAGCAAAGTGCTATGAAGTTAACCATTCATGTATTGTGTTTCTTTTGTAGGAATTTTATGTACCTGAAATAAACTTGTTTGGTTGATATTTATTTCTCTCTGTAAGTAGGCTAATGTTACTTGAGGGCAGGGAGCTTGTCTGCTTTGTTCTCTGATTATATTATCAATGCCTACACCATTTTATGTAAGTGCTCAACAAGTGCAGTATGTAGAATAAAGAGCACAAACTAGTTCACACCTGGATAGAGGTTGTACACAGCCATTCTATACTCCTCTGTTTTCCGCACAGTAAACACATGTCCACTGAAATGAATAGAATGGATGTTTTCATTGCTGCCCATACTCAGTAGATACCATCTAATCCTTTGATCCTGAGCCATTACTAAGCCAGGGAGTGTATCCATCACATAGCCATTGATTGCTGGAAAAAAAAATAGACAAAGCTGTTAAAGTCTATTACGATGTTGCTTCCCTCCATTCCATGAGAACTACTGATGGCCAATTATATGTATTATGTATATGGAATCATACAATGTTCAAGCTCATTTTTAAAAAGTATATACTGTATCACTGTATTTAACAGTAATATTTGTGTGTGGGATATGTTACCATGGAAGCGATAATTTTCTTTTAAAGTGGGGTCTTCCTTTTGGATATTACAGGATGTCCTACAGTTCCTTTCCATATTTTCAGTGAAGTACCAACTCTTAGTCTCATCAAAGATAGTGAAAAACAGAGCAAATTCCTGTACTGTTACTTGTCTCCCATGAGCAGGACTCAATGTATTAGTGCGACAGATCAGAAGGGGTCCAATCAAGCCTGAGTGCATGTCCTTCTCCTAGGGAGGAAAGACACAAACTCTTAGGAAAAGTTTTCTCATCCACAAACCAAATAGATTGCTCAACATTTGTGCTATACTATCCTGCTTCCCAGTCTTCCCAATATAAATCCATCCTCAGTAGATTCCAGGCTATTTCTAAGACAAATATGATATCACCTCTCCTATTTAAAGCTTCTCATTGTGTTTAGGATAAATGCCAACATTATTAACCCTCAGTCTAATGTCCATTTTCTTTAAATGAGAATATGGCTAGTACAATGAAGACCTCCTTACCAGATCAACATCAGAGAAGTAAGCCCAGGCTTTGCAGTCAAACTCATCTTTCGTGGGTGCCATGTGATGTTGGACTTCCCAAAAGTAAGTTTTGGTTTCATTTGGTTTGACAAAGTTTTTTCTGGGTTCTGCTCCTTGTCTGTTATCTTCCTTATAAAAAATGAGACTAGAATAGAAAGAGTAGGGACGAGAGGCTTGATTTTTGAAAGTTACCTGTAGAGGAAAAAATGCAAGAATCATCTCTTAAGACATTTAATCTTTAGCTTAGGTTATACATCTCAAATAGGAATCTTCTGGTTTTTATGAAGTTACAAATATCCTAGAGGAAACAGAAAGATATTGTTAGAACAAAAACCTACCGATCTATGAAGGGAAATCTGAAATGATTGTTGGGGATGGAAGGAAGCTACTGGGGCTTAAATTCAGGGCCTGGGCATATCCCTTAGTTTTTTCACCCGAGGCTGGTGCTCTACCACTTGAGTCACACCTTGACTTTTGGCTTTTTGCTGGCTAATTGGAGAGAAGATTCTCATAGGCTTTCCTGCCCAGGCTGGCTTCAAACAGTGCTCCTCAGATCTCAGCCCCCTGAGTACCTAGGATTACAGATGGGAGCCATCAATGCTTGTCTTGAGATTTTAAATTCTAAAGTTAAGACAAGTACTTAAGACTGGAGGTATAGCTCTGGTGGCAGAGCACCTGCCTTGCAAATGTAAAACACTGAGTTTAAACCCCAGTATCATATGGAAAGTAAGATAAAATTCAAGTCAGAAAAAATGAAGCCATAATCCTATGGTATTAGATCTTTCTATATTCTTGTTATAGCCAATCATATGAATGACTATTTTTTAAAATATTTTTGTGCTAGTCCTGGGGCTTGACTCAAGGCTTGAACTCAGGGCCTAGGTGCTGTCCCTGAGCTTAGTTTTACTGAAGGATACAGCATTACCCCTTGAGCTACAGCTCCAATTTTGGCATTTTTATGGGTGCTTAATTGGAGATAAGAGTCTCACAGACTTTTCTGCCTGAGCTGGCTTTGAACCATAATCTTCAGATCTCAGCCTCCTGAGTAGCTAGGATTACAGGTGTGAGCCACAGTGCCCAGATGAATGGCTATTTTTAGAATAAAGGACCATTGACACTTGTCTTACAAAATGACTAAAATAACTTGTGGTCTACAGGAATTATTGATAGATTAAATAGCTAAATGTACAAATAAGTTGCAACAGAAATTATAGATGATTTTTAAAATCTCTCTACAGAAAGCAATTTTTATAAAACATAAAACTAGTAAACCATTTAACAACATGAATACCAGGAAGCTTTAACATGTTCAGGGGGGAGACAATAAAAAGGGGGACACATGAATGGAGGGATGAACGATGAGCAAATGCAATCATTATAGTCAATGTATATTACATAAAAATTGAACTACAGAACTTGAGGGTGATATAGGGAAAGATGGGGGAGAATGCTTGAGTGGGGTAACACTGATCAAGGTACATTGTACTCATAACTTGAAAAATGAATAAAAGAATTAAACCAATGAAAATGTCAAGGAGGAAAGTTTTATGGACTGTGACCTAAACATTCAAACCTGTTTTGTTTTCAAAACATCACATGAGAAATTAAGACATTTTTATTAAATAAACTTGGAAAAACTACTAAAATTATCAATGGTTAGCATCTAATATTAAGGTAATTTTAATAGAAGTACTCCCTCCAAAAAGACAAATTTGCAAATGACATAAACAAATAGTCAATAAGAGGAAATCTTAAAGCATTTATATACATTTCACTTCTGGAATTTTATCATAGGAGAAATACGATTGTAGAGCTTTTCTCTTTTTAGCAGAGCAGGGATTTATGCTTACAAGGTAACCCTTGAGCCCCATCTCTAGCCCATTTTACTTTAGCTTATTTTTCAGATAGGACCTAGTCTTGAACTGTGATCTTCCTACTTCTGCTTCCTATTGGGATTGCAAGTGTGAATCATCATACCTTGGCTTGTTTTTTTGAGACAGAGTCTTACTAATTTTGTGCAGGCTGATTTCAAACCACATACTTCCAGTCTTTGCTGTCTGTGTAGCTGGAATTGCAGGCATGTACCATATCATGGTGAGCCCTATAATAGACTATTATACACTAATTACTAGAAAGTGTTCTGTGATGACATAAAAATGTCTACTGAGGCTGGGCACCAGTGGCTCATGCTTGTAATCCTAGTTACTCTGAAGGCAAGATCTGAGGATCGCAGTATGAAGCCATCCCAGGCAGGAAAGTCCATGAGACTCTTACCTCCAACAAACTACTCAGAAAACCAGAAGTGGCACTGTGGCTGAAGTGGTAGAGTGCTAGCCTTGAGTACAAAGACACTCAGGGATAGTGCCTGGGCCCTGAGTTCAAGCCCCAGGACCAGCAAAAAATGTTTATTGTAAAATATTTAGTCAAAAAATAAGTAAAATTCAATGTGGCATAATTGTGTCTACATAAAGAATAGAAAAATATATAGGAGAAACAGTACACACGCTAGTGACTCATTCCTGTAATCCTAGCTGTTCAGGTAGCTGACAGCTAAAGGATTGTGGTTCAGAGCCAACCTAGGCAGAAAAGTCCATAAGACTCCATCTCCAAAAATAACTAACAAAATGCAGAGCTGGAGGTATAGCTCAAGTGGTGGAACACCAGATGAGCAAGCAAGCTGAGTGAACACAAGGCCCTAAGTTCAAACCCTGCTACTGCCAAAAGAAATAAAAAGAATATATTTATACAACAAAGATAATTGGGATTCCTTTTCAACTTCTTTATTTTGTTTACTTTAGTTTTTTTTGTTGTTCATTTGTGAGGCTTGAATTTTTTGTTGTTGTTGTTTTTGTTTGGTTGTAGGGCTTGAATTCAGGGGCCTGGGTGCTGTCCCTGAGCCCTTTTGTGCTCAAGGCTAGTGTTCTGCCATTTGAGCCACAGTGTCACTGCTGGTTTTTTAAGTGGTTAATTGGAGATAAGAATCTCATGGGGACTTTTCTGCCCGGGCTAGCTTTGAACTGTGATCCTCAAATCTCAGCCTCCTGAGTAGCTAGGATTACAGGCATAAGCCACCAGTACTGGGCTTACTTCAAATTTTTAAAATATGAGAATACTTTATCTTTATAATCAGAAACAAACTACATATATGGAATTAGTTTATTTTCATAATTCCATTGTTTTTAACTCACCACAATATTGTCTTCAACTTCTGCTCTTATATATGGCCCCAAGATGCCTAGGTGTTCATTTAGTTCTCCACGGTATAAAGGTTGACTGAAGGAGCCATCAGTGAATTCCTGGAAAACTACCTTCTTGAACTGAGGAGCATTGCCACTCTGATCCCTGGAGAAAAAGTATAGAAAAAGCAGTATTATGATGGACAGGTAGGATGAATTACTTGATCTCATTGCTCTCATTGTTTCTGACACTTAGTAGAATTGGTGATAGATTGTCCAGAGAAGTGGGTCAAGGAGGAGAGAAAGGGGCATTGAAGACAGCTTTCAGGTTTCTGGTTTGGCCAAATGAAAAAACATGGCTATGTAATTCTGAGAAGGGGAGCCCTAAAGGGGAAGGAGGTTGGATACATGGTTTTAGACATATGGAATATGTGTATGAGTTAAATTAACAAATACACAGAGGTCAAGAGTTTGCAAAATTTTCATGTTCTCACTTTACAAGACATTTAAAAAACATTTTGCATGGTCATCTACTCTGTCCTCCTTTACTTTTTCAAGCCTTTCCTAATACATCAGATCTATGAAAGCAGATTTTTTTCTGTTTTGTCAGTTTTTGCCTTTTTCATATTTTTACCTTATGTTTGTATGCCCTTAAAGAATATAGTTCAGCTTTTGAAGTATCTAAATGGAAAATAATGTTTATATCCTTTTTTCTTTTGCTAGGCATGATTATTAATCTACACTGCTGTGTGTATCTATAGTTTATTCCTGCTGTTGCATAGTGTTCTGTTGTGTCAACATATCCCAATTACATATAAGAGCGTTCTTTGTAAATTTGGATGCTTACACCTGATATGAACCTTCTGTTAAGTCTTTTGATGAGCAATACAAGAAACATCCATTTGCCCCAAACTCTCACAAATACACTGCATTGACCATACTTTCATTTTTAGTAATTCTGGTGGGAACATTAGTATTTGCCTCATTGTAGATTTATTTTGTATTTTCCTAATCAGTACAGTACTATCTTCTCCTATTCTGTAGCTGATCTTATTCTTTTTATGTTATCGTTCAATATGCATAAGTTGATAATTTTGGCATAGTAAAAAAATCTCTCAAGGTAATTTTGTTTTGTATCTCAATGTCAGTTCTCTTTCTATACCCTAAGATTAAGGCATTCTCTTATTTCTTTGTTGCTAAAGTATTTATGATTTTATCTGTCTTCAATGGAGAGAGAGAGAGAGAGAGAGAGAGAGAGAGGTAGAGAGGTAGAGAGAGTTGTGAACTAGTTATCCATATCAGTGGTTTTTTTCATAGATACCAAAGATTTCAAAAATTTTTTACTGAAAACTGCTATTCAGTGATACTTTTGCCACAAATAAAGTGCATGTGTACATATGTGTCTATTTTCTGTTTTTCTCTTGTTTTATTTACATATGTGTTGATTCTCAGACCAATTGTCATAACTTTTTGTGTCTATGGTGGTCCTGGGGCTTGAACTCAGGGCCTAGGCACTGTTGCTGAGCTGCTTTTGCTCAAGACTAGCACTCTGCCACTTGAGCCACAGTGCTACTTCTGGCTTTCTGGGTAGTTTAGTGGTGATAAGAATCTCAAAGACTTTCCTGCCCCAGCTGTCGTCCAATTATGATCCTCAGGTCTCAGCCTTCTGAGTAGTTATGATTACTGGACAAGTCACCAGCACCTGGTGCCAATTGTCATACTTGTAATTACTATAATTAAAATAAGTCCAATTATGCAATTAAAGCAATTCCTCCCATCTTGTTCTTCTTGGCTCTTTGAATTTTTGTATTAATTTTTAGAGAAAGCTTGCTGAGATCTATAGAGGAAAAGACTTGTTGGGATTTTCATTCAGGCTATATTGAATCATAAATCACTTGGGAAGTAATTTTCTTTTTAAGTATGTTTTTCAATCCATGTAGATAGTATATCTTTGCATTATTTCTCTGGTACTTGGGATTGAACTCAAGGTCTTGTCCTTGATACATAAGTGCTCCACTACTTGAGTAATGTACCTAGTCCTTTTTATTATAATTTTTAAAGATTTTTTAAAAAGGATCTTGCAGTAGCTTTGCCTAGCTAGCCTTATACTATAATCCTATTTCTTCTGCCTCCTGAGTAGCTGGGACTGCAAGTATGTGCCACAATGCTCAGCTTGTTTCTGAAATAGGTTCTAACTTTGGACTCTTCTGGCCTTAAATCATGCTCTTTCTGTCTCTGCCTCCTAATTAGCTAGGATTATAGACATGTACCACCACATCACATCTGGTTATACAAATGTCAATCTGGCTATACACACACACACACACACACACACACACACACACACACAAATATGTTTGTACATGTAATTAGCATATATTACTTATACAAGGAAGTTTATTGTGATATTTTCCACATATGTATATACTATTTAGGTATTTTTAAAGGTTCTAATTTCCCATAGATATTCACAGAAAATTCTATGCAAAGATTTTGATATATTTATTTTTGGTGCTTATTATTACTTTGTTCTATTCTGTATATTAGTTTCACTTGCTCATTATTTCTCCCCTGACCAAATCACACAAACCTAACTTCTTCCTCAGTTTGTGGTCTCCTAGAAAGTATACTTTGGCTATTGGTCACTCTCAAGGGACAGATCTCAAGGAAAAATTTGACAGAAACCATAATTATAAAAGTCACAATAGGACTGTGTTAGGTTTTTCACTGCTATAATAAATAGGAGAAACTAATGATTGATTGATTGATTTGAGACCAGGGTGGTTTCAAACTAATGAGTCTCCTGCATGAGCCGCCATGCCTGGCTAAGAGAACAATTTAAGTGGAGGAAAGATTATTTTGGCTCATGGTTTCAAAGGTTTCATTCTATAGTCTAATGCATTCTGTGAACTTGTGGAGAGGCAGAGCATCATGGCAGAAAGGGTGGAGTGGATCAAAGATGTTTACTTCATGGATGCTGAGAAGCAGAGAGGAGGTAATAGGAAGGAACCAGGGCAAGATAAAGCACTGAAAGACAAGCCCCTAATGACCCATTTTCTCCAAACAGGCCCCAATTTCCACAGTTCCATTACCTCCAATAGTCTATATAATTATTAATCTGTCAGTGGACTAAGCCTTTTGTTAAACCAGAGCCCTCATGATCTGATCATCTCTGAAATGATCTAACAAACACACCTAGAAGTGTGCTTCACGAATCTCCTAGGTAACTCTCAATGCAGTGAAGTTGACAGGGCTAACCATTACAGGAGACATTTTCCAGCTGCTTATGAGAATAACATTCTTCTTCAGCCCAGCAAACTTTTAAGCAATATTATCTATGTGCTAATGCAGCACAGAGACAGCAATACTGACGGAACCTGAATGGTTATGGATAATTACCTTAGAAATGAAAAACACTGCTTCTATTTTTGCTGTCTCCTCCCATATTGCCACAATGAACACCTTCAGCAAACACATTCATTTCTTTGTTTGTTTGTTTGTTTTCAGTTCTAGGGATGGAACCCAGGGCTTTTTGCAGGCTAAGCAAGCACTTTACCTCTGAGCTACACCTCTAACCCTTGACTGTCACATTCTTGACATTGAAGCCCACATTGTCTCCAGGAAGAGCTTTACTCAGAAGTTCATGTTTCATTTCAGCATGTGATATTGAAGTGGGCAAAGATGACTACCTTGCTGAGTCTGTGTCACCAGTTGTGTAGATCCCCTGAAAGTGCTGCTACAAGCATTTGTTAGTTGGCCAAATTATTGGAAGGATATAAAGCAGAACTAAAAGCAACACAGTTTCACTCACATATCCATTTTCAAAGATGGTTTTCCATCTCTTGAACAAAAGTATGTTAACTATTTGGAACTGTAGCCTATTTTCCTAATTTAGGATTGACTTCTTTAATAATTTCTTCGTATCTCTTCTAGCTGTATGATTGTTCAGTGGAATCCATCTTGTTAATACAGACAATTAATTGTTTAACACCTAGTGGGTAAGCCAGAATGACATGATGGAAATATTAGCTTTGAATTCACCAGCACCCGCAGTAACAATCAGGACAGCACAGGCAAGTCTGAGATGTTCCCATAATCATGTTTGGGGGAATCAGTAAAGTCTCTGGGCATGGATAAAATCTCTGTGTTCTGGAGCATCAATGATAGTCACATGATAGTTTGTGGTCTCAAATCTCCACAGGGAAGTATCCAAGGTGATGCCAGCTTTGTTTATGCAAGACCCACTAGTATTTGAAGGATCACTTTTCCATCTCAACAGACTCAATTTTTATGGTGATTCTGTTGATCACACCACAGTAGTAGTGGACTGCCTGAATCCATATGTCTGGTGATAAAGATGTTGATATGAATCTTTTCCTTTCCTGGTTTTGGCTTACATTTAGCATTGGGTAGTTTTCATGAAATCTGTGTTCTGGCAGCAAACTTGTAGACAAGGCAATTCTGTATATTTCCCTCTTTTTGCTAACCTTGGCCTTAATACAGGCAAGATGATTCCAACTTGGAGCTTAGTACTTCAGGAAAACACTGATGGACTGATAGACTGATGGTTCATTCTTTTTTTGCCAGTTCTGGGGCTTGAACTGAGGGCCTGGGAACTGTCCCTGAGCCTCTCTGTGCTTAAGGCTAGCACTCTACCACTTGAGCCACAATGCCACTTCTGGCTTTTTCTGTTTATGTGGTACTGAGGAATGGAACTCAGGGCTTCATGCATGCTAGGCAGCACTCTACCTCTGAGCCACATTCCCAGCCCTGATGGTTCATTCTTAAAAACCCACTTCCCAGTTTTGATGGCCTGACTGTGTTGACACCCAGGACTCTTCTGTGTTGCAATATCCTCACTGGCTATCCATGGTTCTGGACCCTCTCTGCATCCAGTCCCTCTCCAGAGCTTGCCCAACATTGCATTGCAATCCAACCAGATGTCTTCTACAGGAATAAAGAACACACTATGGCTTTGCTCCAAGTGCCTGCTGCAGCTGAATTTCTTCTTATTAAGTCTCCTGATATGGAGGTGCTCTGTTGAATTGGGATGGAAGAAGTTGCCTTCTTCAGATTAGTTTTCATTTCCAAGGATAATGCTTCATTCTGTAATTTTCCATTCACATTGACTGCAAGCTCATTCATACATGGAGCTACACATGCTTAACAAGGACTATCCTTCTTTGTTCTTTTTAAGGTTATACAATAATTTGTCTAAGTTAGCTCAGGGAGGGATGGAGGCATAGCAAGTTCATTGGGAAGATAGGGAATTGGAGTCATCATCATGAGTTACCACCTGGTGTCAGCCTGCTGGAGTGACCTCTGATTTTATTACTTTAATAATATTTCATCATTATAGAGAGTATTTTATGGCCTGGTTTTATCCCACAATAATTACCTTTCCATTTCAGTACATTTTCATCTTATCCAATATTCCGTCCATAATCAAATTATGTTTGCTTTAAAAATTATAGCCACAATAATCCTCTGATGGATTAGGGGTGAAAATTGGAAGAAAGGGATCAGGATTAACTTCAAGGTTGGAAGTTTGAATAACTGAATGGATGGAATAGTCAATTCAGTTAATAATTATTAACAATTCATGTTAATAATAACATGATTGATTATTATGAAATGAATCTGAAAGAGGGAAAATTGATGATGTGTGGGAGAGAAGTGGAAGTAATGGAGCAATGTTTTTCATGAGAGAAGAAGGAATGAAATCAAGTATAAAATTGGTGTGGTGGGCTTTCTTTCTTTTTTTGTCAGTTGTGGGGCCTGAACTCTGGGCCTGGGCACTGTCAGCTCTTCAGCTCAAGGTGAGCGCTTTACCACCTGAGCCACAGCGCCACTTCTGATTTTCTGGTGGTTAATTGGAGATAAGAGTTTCACAGACCTTCTTGCCCCGGCTGGCTTTGAACTGATCCTCAGATCTCAGCCTCCTGAGTAGCTAGGATTACAGGCGTGAGCCACCAGCGACTGGTTTGGTTGGCTTTCTTTAGGCATATAGATGATCCATTTGATACCAGAGTATCAATAAAGAGAGGTGAAGATGAGAATCAGGGCCCCCGAAGCTTTCAGCTTTTTAATTTATTGCAGCAATGGAATGGCTGATTCAAGGGTAGCATGGGTTATTTCCTTTTGGTGGTGTTTTAAGACTATTGAGTTCTGAGAGCACAGTCTTCCATCTCTTTCTTGCTTTTTCCAAGTGCCTCTCTTTGGGGTGAACTTTTTACCTCATTTGCTGCTAATGGGTAATTCATTTCACATACTAGAGTATGTGGGCCTCAATTTCAGTAAATATGTTGGATATTAATTGCACAGTATCAGAGTGAGGATGGTGAAAAACATGGAGACTTAAGGAAAAGCAGAAAATGTAAGATAGAAATCAAGGAGGACATAAAATTCAGTGGATGAGGGAAATATTCTGTGGCTGATGGGCAACATAAGGGGTTGAAGAAAATGTGGGAAAGTGTTATGAGTATCTAAAGGGAGCTCTATCCTTCTTCAAGGACCTATAATTTCAAACTATTGCTCACTTCCACCTTTTCATTTCCCAACCACACATCCTCCAGTCATATTTGTTCCTTTTTGTCCTTCAAATATGCTACACTTGCCCCATTTCCAGGTTCTTTACATTTTCTATTCCCTCTTTTTGAGAACATTCTTTTTTGGGGAGGGTTGGTCACAGGCCTTGAATTCAGGGCCTGGTCACTGTCCCTGAGCTCTTTCATTCAAGGCTAGCTCTCTACCACTTTGAACCACAAAACTTCTGGTTTTCTGGTGGTTAATCCAGGCTGCTTTGAACTGGGATCCTCAGATCTCAGCGTCGTGAGTAGCTAGGATTACACAAGGGAGCCACCAGCACCCAGGAGAACATTTTTTTCCATAGCTTTATCAGTTGGCATTTTATTATCACTTAGGATTCAACTCCTAAAAGAGTATTTCTTTCCCCACCACCGTGAAAGCGATACCTACCAGCTACTGTACCATATTGTTCTATGATATTTTCTGAATAGTCCCACTGAAATTCCTTTACTTATATTTTAATTTATTATAATCTTGAACTCCCCAGGAGAATGTAAGCTCCATTCCAATGTTACAAATGTATCTATGATATAGTAGCTGCTCCTAATACTTCTTGACTCTTCTTATGCTAACCTTCCAAATATTAGTGTGCTTTCTCTTCCCTGCTCAACCTTTTTGTTTCTCCTCTAGAAATCAAATAGGCTATTTTGCCCTCTGGATCCCCCATATCTTGGAAATGAACCCTACCTACATCAACATCTTTGCCACACATTTCACTTCTTCCTCCTTCCTTCCTCAGTGCTTTTTCATGAGAAGATTCCTCATGCAGCTCATAATATAACAAATGAGGCTGTATTTCTACCATTTCAGTACTTGCTAAGTCAGAGATCACAAGAGCAGGAAAAGGGAATAACCAACAGACTCATACCTGTTTCTTAGAACATGAGGGGATCTACTCAGCCCATAGTCCCAAAGCCGTTCCACTGCTGCAATAAAATAATGTCGGGTTCTCTTCTGAAAGCTTCGGGGGCCCTGATTCTCATCTTCACCATAAATGTCAAAATCACCTCTCTTTATTTCTGTTGAGATGGTTTCATCATAGTCAGTTTCTTCTTGCTCTGATTCAAGGGTAGCATGGGTTATTTCCTTTTGGTGGTGTTTTAAGACTACTGGGTTTTGAGAGCACAGTCTTCCATCTCTTTCTTGTTTTTTCCAAGTGCCTTCTCTTTGGGTTGAACTTTTTACCTCATTTGCTGCTAATGGGTAATTCATTTCACATGGGTTCAAGGACAAAATATTGTCCATTGTCTTAAAGGATGTGTTTTTTGTTGAGTTCTCGTTGGATTTCCATTCTTCATTTGGTATCTGGGTAACATATTGGTTATCCAAAGCAAGAGAATCCAGCAGCTCATAGGGAGTCTTTTCAGAGTTTTTGGTTTTCTGAAGAAGGGTCTCTTCCATGAGGTCTACCTGGCTGGGAGATCCATGATTAGTTTCTGTAGGTGTATGATGAATGGAGACTTCAGGAATCAATTCAACTTTGCCAGGTGCTTCAGGCAAAACTCTTTTCAAGAGAACAGTGTTATTCATTTTTTTGTATGAGTTTGTGCCACTTGTCCCCAGGGAGTCAACCTTTCCTTGATCTTCAATGCTCTCTAATGGTAGGATAGCTAAAGAAAGGTTATTTTTATTAGCTCTTTGTAAGAAATTGCTGCCTTCTTGAGCCTTAGAGCTTTTTGTCCTGAATGTATAGTCTGAAGCTAGAAAATGAGAAGAGTTCTCTTGGGATGGTATCCTCATCAGATCCACAGATATGATTAATGGAAATGCTGATATATTTCCAATGGGTAATGCAGAGTTACTAGTCTGAGTGGTGCCATTGCTCATGAAAATACCTGGTAATGGAGACTGAGTAATGGCCTTTTCTCCATTCTTGTTGTACTCTATCTGTGTAAGGAGGCCCTGGGTTGAATATTTCATGTTTGGGGTTGAAGTGCCATCTACAATGTATCCCTTTTCAAGCTCTGTTTCTTGTAGAGGGAATCTGTGTTTTTTTAGAGCCTGTTTACCATACTGAGCAATAATGTTCTTCTGGCTTATATTAGGAGACATTCTTGTGCTTAGATAATTCTCTTCCATCTGTGTGGTTTGATTTCTCAAGCCTTCTATATTTGTTTCCTCTTCCTCACTTCTTTTTGAGAAATGGGCCACGTGAATCTCTGCTGTATTTGTTGAATCACTTTTTGATCTTATATCTTGAAGTATTGGTGCATATGCCTTTACATTTAAACTTAAATTTTGCCTTGGGCTTAGTAAGAAAAGGTTCTTCAAGACATTCTTAGTGCCAGTCAGTGCATACACCTGAGACAAAACTACATTCTCTTGTGTTGGTGCATCATCCCTTTCTGTCTCTTCCTGTAAAGTTTTTGCTTGGTCATATGTATCTTTTTCTTGTATATTCACCAAGGCCGTTAGTGATACACTGTCATTGCTTGGAAAAATTATCTCTTTGGGTCTTGTGTTTCTTGTAATTTCATCTTCTTCTACTACCACTTTTCTCTTCTCTGACAGAAATTTCTGCTCTGTTATAGACTTTTCTGATCCTAAGGATAGCAATTGCTTTAGAGTTGGTATGTGTCCAGAATTCAGGGAGTTCTTTCCATGCATACTTTTTATCCAGTTTGCTGATTCCAGATCTGCATTTGGCAACACAGGGCCCTCTTTTATTTGATTATCTATTTCCATATTTTTTGATGTAGTAGTTTTATTTGATACATGATTTACTGACAGAACTGTAGTATTTTTATCTACAAGCATTTCAACAGGAATCGAAGATGTCACTTGTTGAAAATTAGTGTTCCTTTTTAATATGGAATCTTGCCAGGCTGATGTGATATTTTCAATTAATGTTGGGCTATCAGTGTGAGCTTTTCTATCAGTTACTGAATGAGTAGATGCTTTATTTGTTTTTATCAAAGAGGTATTAACTTTGAATAAATCATTATCTTTGGTCAACAACATGGGTCCAGTTGACCTTTTTTCCTTGTGTAACCTATCAATCACAATTGATGATGCGTTTTTCCCTAGTGAACTTTCTTGACTATTTGTTAAAGCTGCTTCTAATGACTTGGAATCATTGTTTTTTTCACTCAAACTCACAAGTATACCAGTGTCAATAAATGGAGATGGCTTTTTGCCAAATACACTGCTGATTAACTGACTATTAATGTGAACTGATATATTTGGGGATCCTAAGGAACCTGCCTTTTCAGGACTTTCTGCTAAATTACTTGATAGAATTGTTGAAGTTACTAGGTGTTTTGGTAAACTAGAAACTTTCAAATCAAGTTTTTTAAAGTCTGATTCCATAGCTGTTTCCACATTCTTATTTGAGCTTAATTGGATATTTGGCTTGGGAGTAAATACTATGCCTCCACTGTGATGGAGTTCTGGCAAGAAATCTGCCACTTCATATGGGCCTTCATTATTGTCTATTGCACCAGGTAAATGATCATCAGGAATAGTCTCATATATGGTTTCTTGGAGATCTGACAGGGATAATCCAGTTGGAGTAGGACCCTGTCCCAAGGGCCTCAAAAAATCACTGGAGGACACATTTTGTATTTTAACCATCCCTATTCTTTCTCCAGATTGTGGGTCAATCTTCTCTATGTTGTTTTCTTGCATTGTAGTGGCTTTTAATTTCTTTTTCCTAGTGCTAGGTTGCCTTGAATTCTGGGAGAAGCTTCTGGGTTCGAGAGCATTGTTTTCACTCAGCAAATATGCTGAAATATCTTCATAAATATCCTCATAATAATCACCAATATTCCTGTAACAACTAGAAACCTTCAGTAAGGCGGTCATGCCTCTGTTCCGAAAGTCTGAGTTGTGGCACCCCAGAACCCACACACCTGGAGATGAAAAGAATAAGACTGGTTACTCATAACTCAGGTTCTAAGTAAGATCTATTTTAGAGGTTCTTTTCTATACCTAGATAAATGTGAAACTAATAGTAAAGTCCATTATAGCTCAAGTCTTGTGTTAAAGCTCTGACAAATGTAACCATCCAACTATGGTTTGTTTTTTTTTTTTTTTAAATTTTGCCTTGCTATTCTTCTTCTTCTTCCTTTTTTTTTTTTGTCGTTCATGGGGCTTGAACTCTGGGCCTGGGCACTGTTCCTCAGCTCTTCAGCTCAAGGGTAGCACTCTACCACTTGAGCCATAGCACTACTTCCAGTTTTCTGATGGCTAAATGGAGATAAGAGTCTCACAGACTTTCCTGCCCAGGCTGGCTTTGAACCACAATCCTCAGATCTCAGCCTCCTGAATAGCTAGGATTACAGGCGTGGGCCACCAGTGCCCAGCTTGCCTTGATATTCTTGTGCATTGCCAGTTTGTGACCATAACAAGCAAGAGCTGTAATTAAAAATGAATAGATATTGGGATAAATATACAACAGTGAAGAGCTCAATAGTCACACAAGTCCTTTGATGATGACAAGGATTTAATTTAGGAAGGTTTGTATATATCTGATATAACAAGTTGTAAAGTCAGATTTCCATGGTTCAGACATTGAGGAAGTCACTTAACTTCTTTGAACTCCAGTTTTCTAATCTTCAGTAAGACTTAATAGTATATCCCATCATATAATGTACAGAAATCATATAACATACATGCTATGGTTCTCAAGTAATTTGTCTCCCTAGATTCTATGTGATTAAAAGCTTCATTTCAATTAGGGTAGCATTAGGAGGTGGTGGAACCTTAGGACATTTGGGAGAATGCCCTTAGGAAGGATTAAGGTAATTCTTTCATGACCTCATGGTAGTTCTTAAAAGAGAGGGTTATTACAAAAGCCTGAGCCTGTTCCTTCCATTTATTTCTACTTTCTGGTATGAGATGTGATCCTTCCTCCACATGTATTCTACCATGTGCTGTTTGTCATAGGGCACTAACCAGAGTCTGTTCCATGCCATCTTGAGTTTTTAGTATCTTATTTTCTTCATAAATAGCTTTCCTAGTGGAAATAGCTATGCATTCATCATTATAGGGAAGGAAAACTGACTTACACATATTAGCATCCACTGACACCAGTTTTCAGGATACGTAAGCACAATAGCACAGCAATTGGGTCTAGGGCATATCTAATATAAAATACCATGGTAATACTATCAATATTAAATTTCTACCATAGGCAGGATTAGCTGAGTGAAGGAATGTAATACATTAAAATAGGCAATTCTGGGCGGTAAAGTAGTGCATAAAGTGCATAAAGGATAAGTTACCTAGATAATACTTTAAAATTTTTGCCATCTTGCATAGTCTTTGCAGACAAGATCTTAATTTCATATGTCCCTTCCAAGAGAAGCCTCTATTCTACAGAGCCATATGAGATGGTGGCATGTCCAGGAAAAAGGTTTCTATAGTCAATCCTGAATGTTGCATTCTGCATGCCATCAAATTATTTATAAAGTGGAAAAGGAGAATAAAAACATTTTCTAATGTTAAATACACAGAACATCCACTAATTCAGTTAATCTCAGGAAGCAATTACAGAATTTTCATGATCAAAATAAAGGAGAATCAGTAAAACATGTGAGATAGGAACCAGGAACTTAGCCTGAGGTGAAAAAAAGTCCCAAGTTGATAACTAAGCCTCAGGTCTAGAAAAAATCCAAGACTGGAGCATATTCAGACCATAACATTACCCCAAAATTTATGTTAGATCATGGAGGCAGGAAACTGGTCTCTATACTGTATTTGGTTATCTATTGTATTGATTCTTTCATAAAATAATCTGTTTCTTTTTAAGCTCTTATATTGAAATTTATGAATTAATTATACTGTTGGAGGTGTGTGTGTGTGTGTGTGTGAAAGTGTGTGTGCGCGCACGCACGCATTGGTCTGATCCTGGGGCTTGAACTCAGGGCCAGGGCGCTGTCCCTGAACTTTTGTGCTCAAGGCTAGTGATCCACTACTTGAGCCACTACTTCACTTCTGGCTTTTTGGTGTTTTTCGGACTTTCCTGCCCAGGCTAGCTTTGGACTGCAATCCTCAGATCTTGGCCTCCTGAGTAGCCATTATAATGTTTTAAATTTATTTTGGCCACTGATATAAGAAGATAATCTCATTACAAAATTCAACCAATGTGTATGTAACTAAAGTCTTTTTTTTTTTTTTTTTGGTTGTGGGGCTTGAACTCAGAGCCTGGGCACTGTCCCTGAGCTCTTTTGCTCAATGCTAGCTTTCTACCACTTTGAGCCATAGCTTCACTTTCGGTTTTCTGGTGGTGAGTTAGAGATAAGAGTCTCAAGGACTTTCTTGCCTGGGCTGGCTTTGAACCACAGTCCTCAGATCTCAGACTCCTAAGTAGATAGGATTACAGTTGTGAGCCACCCACACCTGACTTGTAACTAAAGTCTCTTAATTATCGTTTCCAAATCCCAGGCCTCTGTCAGAGTAAAGCCCTGCTATCTTTGGTCAGTCCTTTCTTGTTTGCTTATTGTGGTTCATTTCTCTTCTGTTCACCTACTTGCTATTTTCTTCGGTATATGGTAGGAATTAGTTTGGTCTCGGGTATAACAATGGAATTTTAAGTGTCACAAACCCTAATTAAGTCATTTATTTCATTTGTAATCCTGTTCTATACTGACCCAACACAGTAATTTATTCTATATGTTAACAATCTTGATCAGGTCATATTCATATGATCTTTAAGAGAAAATAGTAACATTTAACCTACAAAAATAGTGTAGAACAAAAAGAGAACTGTAAATCCTAGTGGAAAGTGGGAGCAGAAAGGTCAGTATATTAAAATCAATACAAGGCACAGTTTCCACAAGTTAAGACCATAGAGTGTATATATAGGGTGAAATGGTAATTCATCTGGATGAAATAGAAAAAAATGGAAGAGTTGGACACTGGTGGCTCATGCCTGTAATCCTAGCTACTAAGGAGGCTGAGATCTAAGAATTGCAGTTCAAAGTCAGCCCAGGAAGGAAAGTCCATGAGACTCTTATTTCCAGTTAACCACCAGAAAACCAGAAATGGCTAGCTTTGAGCAAAAGAGCTCAGGGACAGCACCCAGGCCCTGAGTTTAAGCCCCATGATCAACAAAAAAGGAAGAAAGAATTATAAGGAAGTATTACTTAATTGAAGATGACCAGTTTCTGTATGTGTATTCTGATAAAAATTTATTCACAAAAGCAGGCATCTAGCCAAGAGCCATAGAACCGGCTCCTGGTGTAGCTGGTCACCTGCAGTGTCTTTAATGAAACTTCAAAAGATGACCTGTTTTTAACATAGTGGACAAAAGCTTTTTTCCACTTTTTTCCTGTTCATTTCTTTCTTTCTTTCTTTCTTTCTGGCCAGTCATGGGGCTTGAACTTGGGGCCTGGGTGCTGTCCCTTGGCTCTTTCGCACAAGGCTAGTGCTCTACTTCTTTGAGCCACAGAGCCATTTCTTTTCCTTTTCATTTCAGAAATCATCCCAGAGACAGAACACAATATCTACATTCAATCAAACTAATAAAAATCCTGAAGCTAAGAAAATACAAAATAGTGTAAGTGCAATCAATGTCAAAAAGGTATTAGAAGATCCAGAGAGTGGCTACCTATGGCTTGCATATTTCAGAAAAGTCCAGGAGGGCATATTTTTTAGTAGTGTCAAACTTTGATTTAAAATATTTATTACAAAAATGAGATCAAGGTATACAAGCTATTATCAGTGACTTTGCTGGACTTCTTTCAACACAAGCCTCAAGAAATAGACCCAAGCAAATAATTATCTACTCTAGCCACTTTTGCAGTAAAGTTTGTTTTGTAAGTGATGGAGGGAAGGAAATACAAACAACCCTACAACCTTGATCTTGATGGACTGGAGAGAAATAATACTGACAATATAATCACCTGTCAAAGAAAGAAATCCTGCTAGCTTGATTCCTGAGGAATGGATTAAAAATATGACATATAAGCACAATGGAATTTTTACTCAGCCATAAAGAAGAATGAAATTGTATTATTTGCTGGAAAGTGATAGAACTGAATATCATCATATTAAGTAAAATAAGCCAGTCCCAAAAGACAAGTATCTCATGAAACTAGGAGAAAACAAAATGAGACAAAAACAAGGTCATATAAGTAAGTAGGGGACTACTAGAAGTAAAAATGAAGTAGATGTAGAGTACATTAGAGGATTTAATATGACCAAAGCACATCATATGTACATATGGAAATAGGATGAAACCCTTTACTATGTACAATTTAACATAAACCAGCAAAATCATTAAAAATGTGAAAAGTATATAAATGGCTATTGAAACAATCATAACAGTTGGTGAAAGGATAAAATAAATAACTAACCTGGATTTTCCATTGACATGAAGACAGTTTCCCCTGAGAATGGGAATAGGGTAAGTGTATCTTCATAGACCATTTTATGTTTGAAGGTATATCCAGAGATGAAGACAGATAAGAAGTCAGTCTGTGCTCCAACACTCAGAATGTACCAGTATGCCACCTCATGCAAACAAACTGATAACTGCAAGCTATCAAAAACATAGCCATTTATGCCTGCAAATGCAATAGGGAACAAGAGGTTTAGCAGTATCCTGGATTTATTCTTTGGATTATGATTGTCATGATATAATTAGAACTTGTTATATTTTATGCCTATCACCTCCTAGGAAGAGATAGTCTTATCCCTATCCAACCAAAGATAGCATTATACCTCTTGCTTCACAAGCTAGGCCCTCAGTCCTAACAAAGAGAGTCATAGACCATCATGTAAAGATGGATTTGAATACTTTATCGGGTGAGGGGGCAGTTTAATGAGGGAGCAAGTATTTGTATTATCTCAGCTATTTCCCTACAAACTGTTTATTGTTTGCAGGGAAGAAATAGAAACTTACACAGAGAAACCAGAAACTTGGCCAAGTAATTAGTGTTAACCTCTGGTGATCATTATTAACCTCTAATGATGCTATAAAGTCAAGGAAATAAAACATTAGATGTTTGTCTAGATCCTTGTATGGAAGGAGGAAATAAAATACGTAAAATACGGTGTTGGTTGGTGCAACTGGAATGTCAGCTAGCAGTTACAGAAATGTATCAGTGTGAAATATCTAGAATTTCATAATGTCACTCTGGTTATGTAAGAATAAATATTCAGAGGAAATATATAATGAAGTATAAAGAAATAAAATGGCATGATATCTGCAACTTGTATCAAGTGAAAAATAAGTAGTAAAAGTACATATGGCTAGGTACCAGTGACTCAAACCTGTAACTTAGCTACTGAGGAGGATGAGATCTGATTATGGTTTGAAGCCAGCCAAAGCAGGAAAGTCCATGAGACTCTTTCAAAACAATTGTACAAATTGTACAAATTATACAAATAATTGTACAAAGGAGCTGCCATTCTACAAAACAGTTTATGAATACAATTTGTTTTGATCAATGTTACCCCTTTCAACATCTCACCCATCCCACCCAACCCTCTCTTTTCTTAATTTTGTAGAATATACACTGAATTTTTGAGTGCATTAGCCCCCCCACCCTCCATGACCATCTCATCTCCAATTCACCATCTGAAAGCAGGAAGGAAGTGGAAGTGAGCGAAAAAACTCAGGGATAGCACCCAGACCTTGAGCTCAAACCCCAGGACTGGCATAAAAAAGTATGTATATAGAGAAAATGATAAAGCTGATTTAGCAAAATGTTAAAAATTGATAAACCTGGGTAAAAAGTATATACATGTTCTCAGTATAAATTTAAAACATCTTAAGTTTTAAATCACTGGAAATTAAAGAGCTAAGCAGAAGTAACACTGGCTTTAAGGGATATTGTTTCTGAGGTTCTTTTTCATACAGATATCCCTCCACCCATTTTATAAACTTTTTTCTACTCTTTCAAGTGCAGTAATCAATGGTCAGAGAGTATATTGCTTTGAATAAATAATTAAAAAATAAGACAGGCTTAGGTCTGTAATCTTAGCTACTCAGGAAGCTTAGATCTGTGGGTCCCTGTTTAAAGCCAGCCTGAGTAGACAAATCCAATAGACTCAATTCTAATTAACTAGCAAAAAGCTGGAAGTGGCTTAAAAATGAAAATGTAACTGAAGGGACTAAAAACCTAAAAACTTTTAGAGGAATGGACTATGAGTCTGAATGATAATAGGCCACTACTAGTAGAAATTTAAGCTAAGACCTAGAACCGGTGGCTCACACCTGTAATCCTAGCTACTCAGGAGGCTGAGATCTGAAGATCGCAGTTCAAAAACCAGCCCGGACAGGAAAGTCTGTGAAACTCTTATATCTAATTAAATACCAGAAAACTGGAAGTGATGCTGTGGCTCAAGTGGTAGAACACTTGCCTTGAGCTGAAGAGCTCAGGGACAGCACCTAGGCCCAGAGTTCAAGCACCACAACTACCACCAACAACAGAAAAAGAAATTTAAGCTAAATACATAGCTCAACTTGAAGCTAAAGGGCTAAACTTTCAGAAAAGATGCACAGAATTAAATAAGTCACATACTGGCAGGTGAGTATAACCAATAATATGACTTTTTAGGGCTTTTGGACAGTCTTTGCATGCATTTTGTTCAGGATTTTAGTTTCATTTAGGGAATAAATGGGATGAAGTTTGTTTATTCTGTCTTAAACAGATTCAAAATTTCAAAAGGCATGCATTTTTGTTTTAATGGGTGGAGTACAGTCTTCCAAAAGACTATACTAGCCAGGTGCTGATGGCTCACACCTGTAATACTAATACTTAGGAGGCTGAGATCTGAGAATCACAGTTTAAAGCTATCCCTGGCAGGACGGTTTGTGAGATTCATCTCCAATTAAGCACCTAAAGAGCTGGAAGTGGTAGAGCACTAGCCTTGAGAAAAAAAAAAGTGCAGGGACAGGCTCAGGCCCTGAGTTCAAGCCCTAGGAGAGAGAGAAACACACACACACACACACACACGCACGCACACACACACACACACACACACACACACACACACACACATGGGGGGGGGCGAGGAGGGGAAGGGAGAGGCGAGAGGGAAGAGAAAATACTAGCTATCCACTAGCATTGCAAGAGAATATTCTTTGATTTATAGGCCCTCTAGTGGTCATAATTTCTACTTCATTTATTTTGCCTTTCCTGGTAGGGTAGTGAGATTATAACCATGCTTTTAACTATTCAGACTTGTATGTATAAACAATTTACAAATGTATTTGATAGACTGCATTGTATCCTAATTCCCAAGACTTCAAAGTGTGACTGTTTTTGAAGATGAGTCTTTAAAGATACAATTAGTTAAAAATAAGGTCAGTGGGATGTGCAGTAACCTTATAAGAAGAGATTATAATGCAGACAGCCAGGAACATAGGGAAGACCATGTGAGGATACAGAGAGAGACAACCTCTGCAAGTCAAAGAAGAAAGTAAGCCTGCCAGCACCTTCCAGCTTCCAGAACTGTGAGAACATAAGTCTCTGATACTTTAGAAGACTAACATGATATATGTATTATATAAACATGGAGAAAATATGCTTTTAAATGAATTAATTGGGCATGCAATAATTGGAAAGCTATAATATGGGTGGTAAGAAAGAGGATTCAGCCAAGTAAATATTGAAAGAAAAAAATGTAACTACATTTTAAAAATATGAATGATAAGCTCATTTGTGCACTTGATTATACATTTGCAGGTAACAAGTTTTAAAGAAACATTACTTGCATGATTCTTGATCTCCTTCACTATCTTGGTATTTTTTGGTGGTGTCCATTTTCCTTTATACAACATCCATTGTATGTAAGTGGTACTTTACTCACTGTGCATTATGTTTGAGGCCTGGAACTCTGGATCCTTTGGCTGCACTGCAGCTGTGTTGGAGAGGAAGTGCTGCATATTCTCCGTGAGGTACCAGCTTTGATTTTCATCAAATACAGAAAACAGGATGACATTTCTCTTGTCTGACATCATCTGTTAATTACATATATTGAAAAAGAGAACAAAATGATATTGTGAGTGAGGAAGTGAAATTCTGTGATGGAGTACACTAATCCTCTGGTTCAAATTGCATTTCCTCTTGAGTTGTTGGGGAGTCATGTCAGGAGAGGGGCTCAAAGACCTCTCAGTCTGGGATAGCACAAGACACTGCAATTTTATATTTCCAAATCTCAATCCCAACATCACATTCACTAAACCAAAGGACCATCCAATGAATCTGTATGTACCCATGAAACTATGCAGGACTGAGACTCAAATTCCCATTTGCAGACACAGAGTACTGGAGCGAGGACTGCAAGCTGTGAGGCAGCGGTGCCACAGTGAGTCTGCAGGTCTACCACTGCCCAGCACAAGTTCAGTGAGGAATGGGTTGAGGTATGAACACCATGCCAAATGGAAAGACAGAGTCACCTAGAATCCTGGGTTCCATTTGATTTGAGCCCAGTGGAGAGATAATTAGAAGTTGGTGCACACCACAGCAATCTGAGAATTGTGTTAGTGAAGTAGAGAAGGAGCTAAGACTGTGCAGGAGCCTGGCAGATGCAAATTTCCATCAATCCAGTGGAGAGAGAACTTGAAAAACATGAGGGGCAAGGTGGTCTGAAGCTTGCCCAACTTGCAAAACTGTTTTCTGTTTACCTGTTGTGAGAGCTCCAGCCTTGCACTGAATGGATGGGCACTCTGCCACTGAGCTAAATTCCCAAATCAAACAACCCACTTTGATCTAACCTGTTCAGACTTTTAAAAATGCTCTAGAGAGAATTCACCTACCTTCCCAACAAGGAAGAAGAACCAAAGTTTCCTTCCTTCCTTCCTCCCTCCCTCCCTCCCTCCTTTCTCCTTTCTCCCCTCTCCCTCCCTCCCTTTCCTTCCTTCCTCCCTCCCTCCCTTCCTTCCTATCTGCCTTTCTTCTTGCTCACTTGCTTTCTCTTTATGCATTTCTTTCTTTTGGTGGCACTGGGACTTGAACTAGGACATCATTTGCTAGGTAGGTACTCTACCACTTGAATGACACTTCTATTCCTTAGTGTTTTTTTAATCTTTCTTTTTTAAAGATGCTATTGTGTTTTTGGTTTTTGTTTTAGTTGGTCGTGGGGCTTGAACTCTGGGCCTGAGCACTGTCCCTCAGCTCTTCAGCTCAAGACTAGCACTCTACCACTTGAGCTACAGCGCCACTTCTGGTTTTCTGAGTGGTTGATTGGAGATAAGAGTCTCAAGGACTTTCCTGCCTGGGCTGGCTTTGAACTGCGATCCTCAGATCTCAGACTCCTGAGTAGCTAGGATTACAGGTGTGAGCCACCGGCGCCCGGTTAAAGATGCTATTGTTGATGTGTTCATATTAACTTTTCTATTTTGTCTTTCTCTGCACATTTCTTACTGTGCTTAGAACAGGTACTTAGAAGTACTTTTCTGAGTACTTATTTCTTGCTAAAAAGCACTGACTTGGGCCCATTAATTCACTTAAAAGCAAGAGGAAAACCTTCCGTACCTGCCTCCATTTTACATCTGTCTCCTTTACTCTGAGTCTCTCACTCTCGGGTAACCACCCTGAATTCCAGGAAGGACACAACTAGCTGACAACATCTTTATGACAAAGGAATAAAACTACCTCCCAAGGAAAGGATCAGCAGAGCATGGCAAGACAGACCACCCTAGCCTCAAATGAAGACAATTACCTATAATGAATGAGGCTGCACACTGGAGCAGTAGGAATCCTGTCATGGAACCAGACTGTTCCCTTCTCTGGAACCCTCACCAACCAGAATTTAATTATTAATCAGTACACATTTTGCCTGGGGCTAGGCATACCTCTTGCCCCTTACCCTAATTCTTCTTCTAACTAAACCTAAAACTCATGTTTATACCCTGAAGATGTTGTGAAGTGCTTGTTTTGCTTCTTCCCTCCTTTCCTTTCCCCATTACTCATCTATTTGATATATTGGGATGAGTGGCTGGACCTGACATGTGGAGCCATTAATGTTGGACCTCTGGCCTTGAACTCCTGGTTATATGTCCTCTGTCACTACAATTTCTAATACTTTAACAATATATACTTTCCCCACTTTTATGACTTCTCTTTTCCTTTCTTTTAGTATAAACTCCTAGTTTATCCCATAAGTATACTATACATATTATGATTATACATTATATTATATATCAATATATCTATATAATATATAGTATATTGTTAAATTATATATATATACATGTTTATATACACATAATTATATATACTTATAAGTATATAGATATAGTTATGTAGATTTTATATATTCATATGGATATTAATATAGATATATAATTAGAATTACATTTATAAAATTTATATATTTACAAATATATAAATATTCATATTTATATTCATATATTTTTATAATTTATTTATACAATAGATTATAAATTATAAAGTTATATAATATATTTTATACACTTATATTTATATGTAATATATACTATAAGTAAGTGTATATACTTATATATGTATATAAGTATACATAATTATATACTATAATATGTATTTTATAGTACAATAATATACATATACTATATAATTCCTTTTCTTTATAATTTTATTGAAAGGAATAATTGAAGTTTCCAACATTTTTTGTTGTTATTTTTGTTTTTTGTCAGTCGTGGGGCTTGAACTCTGGGCCTGGGTGCCCAGAGTTCAAGGAAAGCTCTCTACTGCTTGAGCCACAGCACCACTTCCAGTCTTCTGGTGGTTAATTGGAGATAAGAGTCTCGCAAACATTCCTTCCCGGGCTGGCTTTGAACTGTGATCCTCAGATCTCAGCCTCCTAAGTAGCTAGGATTATAGAGGAGAGCTACCAGCACCCGGCTTCAACTTTTTTTTTTTTAACCACATCTAAATAACTGTCTTTTTGTTTTGTTTTGGTGTCAGTTCTAGGACTTAAACTTAGTGCCTGGGCGCTGTCCCTGGGCTCTTTTGCTCAGGACTAGTGTTCTACTACTTGAGATACAGCTCCACCTGTGGCTGTTTTGGTCGTTAATTGAAGATGAGTCTCATGGACTTTCTTGTCCAGGCTAGCTTCAAACCATGATCATCAAATCTCAGCCTTCTGAATAGCTAGGATTACAGGCATGAGCTACTGGCATCTGGCTAACTGGTTGTTGTTTTAAATTGTTCATTTAATTATTGATGTTGTGTTCTTGAATGGTAGAGAAAAATATGCCCAACCGAATATACAAATGGCAGCAGAGAAACACAAATAATATGCAAAAGCAAGACAATTTGACTATCTCAAATTCTCATAATAGATCAACAACTTAATTCAAAGATTCTGAGATAGCTAAAATGACAGATGAAGAACTCAAAAATTAACTTTAGAGAAATGACCAATGACCTCAAAGAGGACTCAAACAGATAATGAATTAAAGAAGTCAGAACAGGACAAAGCCAGTTGCTGATGGCTCACACCTGTGATCCTAGCTACTCAGGAGTTACAGATCTGAGGATCACGGTTTAAAGCTAGCCGGGACAGGAATGTCTGTGAGACTCTTATCTCCAATAAACCACCAGAAAATTGGAAGTGGCTTAAGCTGTGGCTCAAGTGGTAGAGCACATGCCTTGAACTGAAAAGCTCAGGGACAGCATCCTGGCCCAGAGTTCAAGCCCCACAATTGACAAAAAAAAGAAAGAAAAAAAAAAGGAACAGGACATGAAATTCTAAAGTATGGATGAGAATTCAGCAGGGAAATTAAGACTTTTTCTGGGGGGGGGAGAGGAAATGGAAATATTGGAAATGAAAAGCTCAATAAATCTAATAGAAAACAGAAGTAGAAAGCTTTATTAGTAGAGTCGAACATAAAGAAAGAATATGGAGGTAGAAAATAAGAAGGAACTATCACACTCAGACAACAATAAAGAAAGAGAAGAACTCACCTGATTTCCTCTTTGATCTACAGATTCTTTGTAGCAGATAAGGAGAGGGCCAATGAGTCCTGAAGCTAGATCTCTTTCCAGGTTAATGAAACTAGAGTAATACCTGGTCAGGCATCGAGGGTCTGATTCAGTTGGCCCATCTTCTACAGTCACTCTCCATTTATACTTGAATATTTCTCCTGGCAGAATTGGAAAATCCTTCAAGTGTTTTACACCTATTCACACCCAAACCCAGAAATAGCTCAGTTAGAATATTATAAACTATGCATTGGTAATGTTTGTTGTAAAATTAGTTCTGTACATATCTTAAGTTTGCTCTAAAGGTTTCCTTGTACATAGAGAAATAAAACCTAATCAGAACACAGTTTGTAACAACATGGAAATATACTTTTGTAGCAAGTAGCTACCTTTCAGGAAATCATAGCTTCTGAACCCCAGCTCATTAGAGGCCAAAAGCTGTCAAAGCAGGATGATATATCTTCCAACTGTGCCCAATTAGGTCATTTGTATAAGTCATTTCATGTTTTCTGGCTATATACAGCCTGAATTAAGTGGGGAGGTTAAACATTCAGAATTATAAATGATCCCCATTTTTTCCCAATCAATGAATTATTTCTTTGCTCAAGTAAAAAAAGTCAAATTTAGTTTTTTCATCAAACAATTGTGTTTTTACTTCAAAAGTTTTCCAAATCTGTGTGTACATGTAGTTTCTTAGTAAATTAAAGCTTAAGTGGCACCTATTAGATTCAGACAAGCTGGGCACCAGTGGCTCACACCTGTAATCCTAACTACTCAGGAGGCTTAACTCTGAAGATCACGGTTCAAAGCCAGTCTGGGCAGGAAAGTCTGTGAGACTCATCTCCAATTAACTACCCAGAAAAGGCTGGAAGTGGTGCTGTAGTGTTAGGGCACTAGCCTTGGCCATAAAGAGGCTCAGGGACAGTGCCCAGGTCCTGAGTTCAAGCCCCAGGACTGGCAAAAAAAAAAAAAGATTCAGACAAATAACACTAAGCAATATTCGACTATCACTAGGGGGCAATACAAAAGTACACCCGAGTCTCATTAGTAACATATGTGCGATCCTACCTAAGGATGTCTAGAATTTATCTGGTATAACTTTAGGGCCTCAGGTTCTATGACAACAGTTTGGGAAAAGCCAGCAGAATTGCAGTTATTACTAATGCTATGACCTCATCTACATATACCTACATCTACAGGCACATTATCTACAAAACTGAGTTAATATTTACCTTTTGGCAATCTCCCTGAGTGCAGAGGCCTGACATCAGTGATTCCATGAGGATAGATGTTATATGGTCGGCTTGCTTGATTCTTAAATATAATCTAAAAGTATTAATGTGATAGAAGATCAAGTCCTAAGGTGACTAGAGTAAAGAGTAAAACTGACCTAACTCCAGAAAACCAAAAGCTACCTGCATCTATGCTATATGATTATGAGCCTAGATAAAGTTAAAAATACTACTTTTCATGAAATTGCTCAGATAGCTACTTGGGTTTTGGAAGTTTATTTAAAGATTTAATCAAGTGTAGCAAATCAGGGAGAAATAAAGAAACACTACCTAAAACACTAAGTGGGACCTCAAAATAGTAGGCCTCATCCTGGTATATTTATGCCTTCTAGATAATCCAGTTTAAACCTTTCATAGGCAGATGGTCACCTGATTATCATTTTAATTATTTTACTAAGTTCTTGTTCATTGTTATTTATGCACATGCCAACAATGGGTTTGAGGTAGCTTTGCTATTACACAAATGTGAAAACAATGGACTTAGTTACATGGCATCTCCTTGTTGTGATCTTGAGCATTCTTTTTTGGTCAAAGAATTAATTCACCAGAAGCACCCTGTATTCTGAGGCTTCATTACTCTCATAAGGAGATTATATGCTTCATATTTAAAAGAAAAGGTAGAAGTCATGTGCCAGTGGCTGATGCTGTAATCCTAGTTACTGAGGAGTCTGAGATCTGAGGATCACAGTTTGAAGCCAGCCCTGACAGGAAGTGCATGAAACTCTTATCTCCAATTAATCACCAAAAAACAGAAGTGGAGCCGTAACTCAAGTGGTAGAGCACCAGCATTGAGAAAAAGCAGCTCAGGGACAGCACCCAAGCCTGAGTTCAAACCTCAAGACTGGAATGGATGCACACGCACATGAGTGTAAGCATGCACATGTGCAGGCACACACAATCTACTAGATAGGAAGGTACAAAAGAAAACAATATGCAAATATTAACAGTTATTATTGACAAGGCATGGGGAAAGAAGCACTCATACATTTTTGGTGGGAATCATAAACAGTAAAGGAATGGTAAGTCAGTTTGGCATTATTTAACAAAATTCCATAGACAATAACCAGTACCCTTCATGACACTTTTGTGCAGGTGAATCCATGCAGTCAACCATCTGCAGATTTTGGGGGAAGAAAACAATTTATTTAAACGTCTGGAAGCTTAATCATAAGTCAGCTAACATTTCCTAGAAAGGGCTTAAGAGTAAATGCTGTAGGGTTTGTCACATGTTCTCCTCTCCTCTCCCCTGCTTCTTCTCTTTGCGACATATTATAAGTGTAAAAACCCTTCTCTAAGGTCACAGACTGTCCAAAGGTGGCTCTAAATGAAATCTGGTTCATAAACATAGTCTAGTAATTCCTACAACACAAAGAACGAAAAAAGTTGTAGATGGATGTGTATCATTCTAAACAGTATTCAAAAGAGTTGATAGTTTTATGGGTAACATTGTTTTTATTCTACATACTCCTTTAAAATATGTAATTAGTATTTATTTGTGTAACATTTATAATTTTTAGAACATTGTCCATTGAAGACAAGGCTGAATTATGAAGTATTGTAGAAACTCAAAACTCTCCAGACTGTCTTTTGACCTGATCTCAGATCATTCCTTAACTTACCAACAGTGTATCTCCAACTTCTCCATAGAGTAAAGGTCCCAAAATTCCTGATTCATACTGAATAGTTTCACGTGTCTTAAAGGTTTCATCTGTGTACGCCATAAATCTAACTTTTTTATACTTTTTACCAATCTGTCGAGGACCATTTTTCAAGTATTGACTTTTATAACTTCTGTAGAAAAGAAAGACAAAAAGAATAAGAGGTTAAGGAGACATTTTTAGATAAGGAAAATGAAATTCTAAAATAGCTGAAATGATTGAGTAAAGGCAAAGATTGAGGAAAATCCAAGTATCTCTGCTGCTTAGGTAGTTCCCAAATATGTTAATAGCTGCCTCGGTGTGGATTTTCAATGTTCCCTAAGGGCTTGTGTTAAACGCTTTGCGCAGCTGTGGCTTTATTAGGAGGTGGGGAAATGTTTGGGAGTTGGAGACTACAGAGAGGAAGTTAGCCACTGGGGGGGGCGTGCCCTTGGAGGGGATATTGAGATCTGAAGCCCCTTTTCTCCCTCTTGCTTCCCGACTGCCATGAAAAGAATAGGCCTCTCCCATCATGCACTGGCACCATGATGTGTTGAGGAAGAACACAAATTAGCCACTTAAGGGAAAAACAGTTTTTGGAAAAGTTCTCGGAAAACCCACAATCGAAACTGCGATTATACACCTAGGAACTGCCAGTTAGACAAAGAGTTGAGAAACAGGATCCTAGTTGCTGGAAAATGGAAAATGTTGGAAAAGGTTGGTCAAGTTCCTGGAAAAAGCAGCTGTAGGTCATAAACGGTAAATATATATATATATATATATATATATATATATATTGTTGCCTGCATTCCTATGGTTAGACTTATGTGTCCCAACCAATGATCTACTTGCTATGTATGATTTAACCAATCCTGTAATCACTAAGTTAGAAAGCCCCTACCCTTACTGGAAATGACTATGTCCCTAATCAATGATCCTACCCTGAAACTTGCCCATGAAATGTTGACCAATTATGTAGAAGCCCGTGAACCTTAAGTCAATCATGTAACTGCTAGGATGGAAACCCCCTCCTCTTGCTGGAAACCCTATAAAAACCCTGCTGAACATGTGGCGGGAACTCACAACTCTGACCCGCTGCATCGGTGATGATTGTGAGTCCAGGCTCGAGCTTGCAATAAATGGCTCTCGTGTACTTGCATCGGATTCGGCTCCTTGGTGGTCTTTGGGGGTCTGCGGCCTGACACAACAGATGCACTGTGCTGCCAACATGGCAAAACAACTATGAAGCCAAACAAAATAAGCCTTTCCTCCTTTATCAGTCATTTATCTTCGAATTTGGTTACAGTGCTGAAAAGTTGACTATCACAAGACCTTTGTCATTTGATTGCATACATGTACTAACCCTTTCAAGGAGCTCAAGGATTTGCTGGTTTGAAAAATAAAAGAACCTTTTGAGCATGGGGAAGAATAGTGCCTATAGTCAAAAGGTATTTGTTTACCCATCATCAGGGGTGAGGATTGAAGGTGCATAGTCCCACTCCTCTTCCTCAGCAGCAATATAATGAACCCAAGTTTTAGGATGCTTCTTGGCAGCTGAACGAATTTGGAGGAAGGGGGAGTTGTCATCAAATCTGAACACATCCATCTCAGAATCAAGATCATCATCATCATCATAATCTTCATCTTCATTATTTTTCCTCTGTAGTTGTGGTTCCTCTGGGCAGCTATCTACTTTGATATATGCTTCCATGCCATCTGGAACCAGACAAACCAAACAATATCATACTCCTACAATACTTTCTTGCCTTAACTACTATGACCTCTCTGTTATTAGGTTTCAAGACTGTCTCCAGACCACCCCTCTTTCTATATCAATATCCCTTTTAGCCAATCTCCTATATGGATTTATTCCTATACGGATTATCTCTCATTTTATATTTTATTTTCCTGACTTTTGTATTCTTGTGTTCCATGTAAGTTATACTCGTTTCCCAAAACTCATTGGTTTGTTTATTAATATATATAACCAAATTAACTTATTAATTTGCTTTGATATATATATATATATATATATTTCTTTTCTGGAACTCATTTGTGTTTATCAAATTTTGAAACTGAAGTCTTCAGAAACCTTACTTTTTCCTGATAATCAATGGTTTGTATCACATGATGGAGTAAATATAGACATCATTATGTAATTGGTGGGATATGGAGTTGGTCTGACCTTGACTTTCAAAGGCTGAAAATATAAAATAAGAAGACTTAAGGTGCGTTATTTTCAGCCTTTGAAAACCTAGGCCAGACCAACTTCCCATCTGTTTGGATGGAAAAATGAAAGGTTTTGTGTGAAGTCTAATTTCACAAAGTATTTTAATAAAAAGTAAAGATTAAAATGAGTGAAGAGAGGTTGTCAAGAAGATTAAATAAGTACATACTCCTCTTGCATTGGTCAGGCTCAAACTGGACAATCATCAATCTGCATATAATTAAATGGCCTATGTGCCCATGTGATTTTGTTTCTATATCAAGTTCCTGTTAGCTATCCATTATGATAGTCTTTCTGCACTGTTTTCTCAAAAATATTCATAAATATGACCATATAAGATGATGTTAAGCGAAGTGAACCCCAAGATAAGGACACAAGAGGTTTTAACTTTCTTGCTGTTGTTTTTAATATACTTAAAATGTACTATGTGATTTTTTTGTTTCTATTGTATGTTCTTCCCCCATGATATAACCCTCCCCCTCTTTTTTGTTTACTGTATTTGATTCCAGTGCCCTACATCTTATATATATGTTTTTTTCTAATTTGGGGAGAGGAAGGGAAATAACAAAATGCTGAAACAAGGATACAGTTTGACCCATTGTAACAATGAGATGTACAAGACACTATGTTGAAAATGAACTTTACAACTTTGGGGGGTGGTGAGGGAGGAGTTGAGGAGGTGGGGAGGAAAAGGGATAGTAGGGGAAAACCAAAGGAGGAGGTAACAATGCTCGAAGGAAATGTACTCATCACCCTTATTCATGTAACCATAACCCCTCCGTACTGTATTTTTACAATAAAAATATATATATTAAAAATTCATAAATAATATGTAAGAAATGAAAAAGATGTCCTACATTCTTTGTGGTAGTGGGATTTAAATTCAGGGTCTCATACTTGCTAGTGGTCTACCACATGAACCATGCCCCAGACCTAGATATTTCTATTATTAATTACTATAAAAGACTTTGAGGAAATATTTGGTGGATATATGACAAGATCAAATCCCTCCCCTGCCTATACCAGGTTTTGAATTCAGGGCCTTGTGCTTGCTCAGCTTGTGTTCTAACATGAGCCATGCCTCTGGCCTGGCTTCTTGCTGGTTATTTTGGAGATGGAGCCTATGCTAAATGATCCTCCAGTTCTCAGCCTGCTGAGTAGCTAAGATGACAGGCATGAGCTATTGGAGCCCAGCTTCAAATCACTTTCCTAAGCTACCAAGGAACTTAAAATGAAAGTATTATGAACAAAACTAGTGTTGTTAAACATGAAATATTATGTCTTCCCAAGACATTTGTCTAACAGTTCTTTTCTGATGTTTGCCTCTCTTAAACTCATGTTGAAACTTAATTGCCATTGTGATGTTGTTGGGAGGAAGGAAGGACATTTTAAGTATTTAGGCTCCAGCCTCATGAATGAATTGACATTTATCTCGAGTGAGTTTGTTATCACAGGAAGAGATTGCTCTCCTTCTCTCTCGTCTCTTCTTTGGTTCTTCTATCATGTGAATCCTTTTGCCACATATGATGTAGCAAGACTGTTCAATGATAGTACCCTGATATTGATCCTTCAACAATAATTTGAAACTATAGGTCCTAACTTGCTTACACAAGATCTTTGATCCTTGACAAATTCTCCATCAAGTAGTCCTAGATTTCATGAGGTACCTTATCACCCTAAATCTTTGCCTCCAATCTGTACCCTTCTTCCATATTATTGAAGCCTAGTTAATGGGATCAGGCTGCGAAACCAATGGCACACTGTCCTTCCTGTTTCCCATCTTGCTCATGCCCACGCTACTAATACCCTCTTACACTCAAGGTAAAATCTTTATTCTGAATGCTAGCCACTAAGGGATATTAGTTGAGGTGTAACATAAACTTAACTCTATAATGGCACCCTTTGAAACTCTTATATAGTAATACACTATCCAGTAAATTCCATTAGAATTATATATTTATAAAATTCATTTTTAAGATCAAAGATGTTAGTACCATGTTGGTGGGAAGGGATATGACAAAACAGTAGAAACTGCCCAAGGTCCATCAAGAGTGTCTGAGCAGTAAGGAAAGTTATTGGTGATATCTCCAAAGAAGCCTGACGATGGTTCCTCACAAGAAATGTGTGACCTTCTAGAAATATTGAGTGTACTTCAGGGGTAGTTCCCATTCCAATCACATGCCAGTAGACCATTTTCCTGTGGCATGCAATCAGACCTGTAAGATAGAAATAGGACATCTATAGCCAAGAAGAAAATTTGAAGTGGAATATACTTGCTAGGGATAGGATGAACAAATTAACCCTATATATTTTATTGTTACCTTGACTTAAATGAATTTGCCATGGAAATCAGGTTACTATTAAACCAACAGATCTTGCCAAGGTCACTAATAACCACCATGCTACTAAATCCAGTTTCAGTCTTTGTCTACATCTATTAACATTCAATTCATCTTGAAACTTTCTTCTCCCTTAACCTTTGTAGCAATATCCCTCTGGTTTTGTTTTGTATGCTGTCCTCACTCCTGAACCCTCCTAGAATTCCAGACTCATAAAACCAAGAACCTTCTCAAATCTCCACTTGGATATCACATAAAATCCATATTCCTGATCTTGTTTCAAAGTTCAGTTTAAGTGAACTCTAGTCTAGGCCAGACTCCTTTACTATATGCTTACATATAATTATGTGATTTCCACACAGAGTAATTCTTGGTTTATAATTTTGCATTTGTTATTATGACTATTTTTATATGTCTCCCCATTATGCTATACACTATGAGAAGAGGAACCTAAATGTTTTAAAAATTAATTTCTTAATTCTGAAATTATGCACATCAATTTTGGAATTACTATAAAACACAGAAAAGGTTTAAAAAGAAAATATCCCTCCATCTTTTATTTTTCTTTTGGATTGCTCAATCTCCCAAATTCTTTTTCAATTTACTCTTTAGGTTTGTTGTGTGTTTGTTTTTGTCAGTTGTGGGGCTTGAACTCAGGGCCTGGATGCTGTCCCTGAGCTTTTTTTGCTCAAGGTTAGTAGTCTACCACTTGAACCACAGCGCTACTTCTGAGTTTCTGGTGGTTAATTGGAGATGAGAGTCTCATAGACTTTCCTGCCTAGGCTGCTTTGAACTGTGATCCTCAGATCTCAATCTCCTGAGTAACTAGATTGTAGATGTGAGCCACCAGCACCCAGCTACTCTTCAGTTTTACAGTAGTACATATTTAGTGGTTTCTAGGGTCTTCCATTTCTGAAGATGGTTTTAGTCTCCCCCCAAATATGATTCATAGTTGGCCTATAAATTTTCCCTGGAAAAATATTTCTCTTACAGGTATTTCTTCATTTTTATCTGTCTAATTTTTCTTACTTCTTATGTTCCTTCCATAAGAAGCTGTAATATCTTCTTTGTGCTCTTAAATGCCGTAATGATAATTCCATGTGGGACTCTTAATTCTTTCTTTTCCTTCCTTCCTTCCTTTCTCCTCCCTTCCTTCCTTCTTTCCTTCCTTCTTTTCTTTCTTTCTCTCTTTCTTTCTTTCCTTCCTTCCTTTCCTTCCTTCTTTTTTCTTTCCTTTTCTTTCTTTCCTTCTTTCTTCCTTCATTCCTTCTTTCTTTCTTCCTTCCTTCCTTTCTTTCTTTTTTTCTTTCTTTCTTCTTCCCTTTTCTTCCTTCCTTCCTTCCTTTCTTCTTTCTTTCAGTCAGTCTTGGGACTTAAACTTAGGGCCTGGACACTGTCTCTGACCTTTTCTGCTCAAGACTAGCATTCAACAACTAGAGCCACAGCTCCACTTTTTTAGGTGGTTAACTGAAGATAAAATCTTCATGGATTTTCCTGACTGGGCTGGGTTTGAATAGCAGTTTTCAGATCTCAGCCTTGTGAGTAGCTAGGATGACAGGTGTGAGCTACCAGTGTATTTTTTGTTTATCTTGATGGGCAATTTTAGTAGCAAGATGCATATCTCTATTTCTTAACATTCTATTTTGTCTTCTCTGATTTTCAAGTTTATTTTAGAATATATTCTCAATCTTTTTTGTTTGTTTTACTTTCTGGGAAATTTTCTCTACTTTTCATACTTTCTATCGGAGTTTGTATTGTGACCATCATGTTTCTAATTTTATGAGTATGTTTTTGTTCTGGTTGTTTCTTTTTTATAGACTTCTACTGGTGCTTTATTGATGAAATATATTGAATTATTGTAAAAACACTAATTAGAGCTTCTGACAAATCTTATTCTGATCATTATTTCACTCTTTCTGAAATTATTTTTTATTTATCTTTGTGCATGTCTTTCATATTTCAGACTCTTCTTAGATATTAGTTTATCCTTAAATTTTCACTTGTATTTAAGCATAAAGAGACATTTGGTTGTAAGCTCTGTCTGTGTGCATTGGTAGGCTTTCATTTTCAAGTGATATTAAGAGGAATTCGTCATTATTATTTAAGAGTACTGTTAGGTTTTTAAAAAGAGTCTGCCTGGGAAAGAGAGAGAGAGAGCTGGGAAAGAGCAGAGAGAGAGGTAAGAACAGAGAGAGAGCTAGAATAGAACAGAGAGAGCTAGAAACGAACAGAGAGAGAAAGAGAGAACCTGGGCCTGGGCTAGCCTTATCTGGGGTATGGGCGGGGAAAGGTGTGGCCACATCAAATTCAGATGTGACCTCAGCGGATGCAGATGTGACCTCTTCCAGGTGTCCCAGTTGCTAGGTAACGCAGGTACTGGGTGGAGACTTTGCTGCGAGGAGGGTGGAGTCTGCTAGCCATCCAGGAGTGGACCTTACAAGTACCAGAGGCCAGAATTCAGTGGGCTTTCATTTTGGGGTGCAGAGCTAGCTGAAAACTGGAGAAGAGGGTATTGTTATTGAATTCAGAAAACCCTGGCATTTGTTGATCAGGTGTACACATACCTGGCAGAGACCTGTTTACATAACCATTGATTGTGTGTATTTTATGCCAGGCTCCAGCAGGTGCAGAATCTGTAGCCTGGGTCAAGGGACCCTTTGGTTCTGAATACCAGCTCTTACCTGATGAGAGAGAAAGCAAAAATAGAGTCAGCTGAGTTCTATCTCTTGAATTAATCTCCCTTTATCTCTCCTTCTCTTCCTTCTATAGGAGAAAGACTATTTCACACCGTAAGCATGTTGTTCCAGCAAAATAGGTAAAGACTCAGAGAAAGAATATAATTACTAATGGCTGACATTTCTTGCTTAAATTGATTATTTTTCCCCAGGCTTATCCATAACAGTAGGTAGGAAAATGACAAAAGATAACTAAGGGAAAGAGACTATTTGGTTACTTTTAGCCCATGAGGATTTCATTCTACTTATTAGATGATTTATTTAAAGGGGTTGTCACTCCTAGCTGAGGTCTGAGGATTGTGGTTCAAAGCTAGCCCAGGCAGGAAAATCCGTGAGACTCTTATCTCCAACTAACCACCAGAAAACTGTAAGTGGTGCTGTGGCTCAATTGGTAGAGTGCTGGCCTTTAGCTGAAGAGCTCAGAGATGGTGCCCAGGCCCAGAGTTCAAGCCCCACAACTGACAAAAAAATTTTAGAAATAAACCTAACCAAAGAAGCAAAAGACCTTTATAATGAAAACTCTAAAATTTTGAAGAAAAAAAATTGAAGGATGACATCAGGAAATGGAAAGATCTTCCATGTTAATGGAAGGTAGAATTAATATTGTAAAAATGACCACATGGCCAAAAATGACCTACAAATTCAATGCAATTCCCATCAAAATCCTAATGAAGTTCTTTACTGACATGGAGAAAATAATCCAAAAATTCATATGGAACTATGAAAGACCTAGAATAGCAAAGCAATTCTAGGCAAAAAAATGTGGGTGGTATCACAATCCCAGACCTCAAGCTCTACTACAAAGGTATAATAGCAAGACCAGCTTGGTATTGGTACAAAAATAGACTTGAAGATCAATGGAACAATCTAGAAGACTTGGAAATAAAGCCATATACTTGTGGTTATCTGATATTTGATAAGGGAGCCAAAGATATACAGTGGAAAAAGATAGCCTCTTCAATAATTGGTGGTGGGAAAACTAGATGTCCATATGCAGAGAACTAAAAGTGGATCACCATTTGTCATGATGCAAAAATACCAACTCAACTCAAAGTAGATCAAAGATCTCAAGGTCAGACCTGAAACCTTGAAAAAACTGCAAGAGGGAGTAGGAAAAACACTAGAACTCATAGACATAGGCAGAGACTTAAAAAAAACAAACAACAATGAGATGTACAAGACATTATGTCAAAAAATGAACTTTCAACTTTGGTGTGTGTGGGGGGTGGGGGGACGGGAAGGGATGATAAGAGGAAACAGGAGGAGCCAACGATGATAAGAAATGTACTCATTACCTTGCTCATGTAATTGTAACCCCTCTGTACTGTATTTTCACAATTAAATAAAAAAGAATCCCAGAGGTACATAGGAAAGAGACTTGATCCTGGGATTATATCAAAATAAAATGTTTCTGCATAGCTAAGGACATAGTTGCTAAACTAAAAGGACAGCTGACAGACTAGGAGAAGATCTACACCAGCAACACATCAGACAAAGGCCTGATATCCAATATATACAAGGAGCTCAAGAAACTAACTCCTACCAAAGCTAATAAACAAAATCGCTAAATGACCAAAGGAGTTAAGGAGGGATTTCTCAGAAGAGGTAAGCATGGCAAAGAAACACATGAGAAAAGGCTTATCATCCCTAGCCATAAAAGAAATGAAAATCAATACAGCTCTGACAATCCAACATCTGAATTTGAACAATAATAAATATTGGTGGAAATGTGGGGCAAAAGGAACCCTATTGCACTGTTGGTGGGAATGTAAACTAGTACAACCATTCTGGAAAGCAGTCTAGAGGTTCCTCAAAAAACTAAACATAGATCTTCCCTACAAACCAGCCATACCACTCCTGGGCATCTACCCTGAACATCATAAGCCAGAATATGATAAGGACGCCTGCACATCCATGTTCATTGCTGCACTATTCACAACAGCCAAGATATGGAAACAGCCCAGATACCTCACAATGAATGGATCAAAAAAATGTGGTACCTATACACAATGGGATTTTACACAGCCATTAGAAAACATAATATTATGTCATTTGCAGGGAGATAGATGGAAATAGAACAAATCATGTTAAGTGAGGTAAACCAAGCTCATTGAGACAAACAGTGCATGTTTTCTCTCATATGCAGAAGCTACATCTAAAATATCCTGGGATGTGATAAATTATATAGAGCTCTAGATGCACACAGTGAGACCAAAGGATGATATTTTTAGAACACAAAGGCACAATACCTATGTGCATCTGATCATATAAAATAATGTTTATTGAAATGAACTCCAGGAAATAAGAGGTTTTTTTTTCTTCTTTTTTTTTTTTGTTCTGTTTGTTCATTTATTTGTCTTTGGAAGTATGAAGGGAGGCACAGAAATGGAGGGCCAAAAGGTGAACAAACCCAGCAGTGATACTCACTAGACACTATGTTGAAAATGAACTATACAACTTGTGGGTGGGGATGAGCGGGAAAAACTTGGAGAGAGCAAGGGAAGGGGTGACATTGTTCAAAAGGAAATGTCCTTATTACCTGACTTATGTAACTTTAGCCTCTCTGTATATCACTACTATAATAACAATGAAAATATTCATTTCAATTTTGGATTTGAGAAAACTTCAGCACAAAAAAATGAAGGAACTTTCCAAATGTTGCATATTTACTAAGAGAGTAAATAAAAGATGTAAGAAGTAGAGCCAATGGTATTTGTTACCTGTTGCCCAACTTTTTTATCCTCTTAATTCATACTTGCCAGTGGAATTGAGATTTCATTTTATCCTTAACATTCATTTTCATCCTGTCTCCTTTCTGTTACATAGTAATAGTTTGTGATCTTTCTTTATATAAATCTCTTAACAGAAGCTACCCACATTCTCAAGCACCAGATTAAGGAAATATATTGGATTTCCTTAAAGAAATATATTTGATTTTTTCAGGATTTCAAAATGTTAATTGAAGCTCACTAACCTTCATCAAATACAGCAAAAAGTAGTACAAATTGGTGTAAAGTCTGTGTCCTTTCTTTCTCCAGGCTCCCTGAAAGAAATGAAAATGTCTTCTGTTCAAAAATCACATCATAGAAATATTGCCAGTAGGCGGCAACATTTCTTCATCAACTGATGGTGAGAATAAGTACAAGTAACCTGGTCATAATGTCACATACCAGCGACCCCAGCTTCTTAGAGATAGAGACAGGAGGATCATGAGTTTGAGGCCACAGCTAGCCTGGGGAAAGTTAGTGAAATGCTATCCTAGAAACAAAATATAGTCAAGAAAGTCGAATGTGTGGATAAAGATGTAGAGAGCACTTGCTTGGCATGCGTGTGACCCTTGGTTCAATTCCCAGTATTGTAAAAAGCAAAAACAAACAAAAAGCCCAAACCCATGTAGTCCTCTAACTATTGCTAACTTTGTCATAACATTTTTCTTTGATGCAAGGTTTCCTACACAAGTATTTTCTCAGAGTACTTGAGTTAGTTATTAAATAAATTTTGTTTCTGATCATTGCTTTTGTAGAGGACAATTAAAATGAATTACATAAATCAGATGTGGTAGTCCACCTCTAATCCCAGCATATAGGAGGCAGCAGCAGGAGGATTACAAGTTGGAGGCCAGTCTGGCTACATATAGTTCATTCTAGGACAGCCTGGATTGTATAGTGAGAGTCTCTCAAAAACAAATTGAAGTAAAAATAAAATGAATTACTGTAAAATGGAATTTAAAAGACATACAAAATAAAAGCCCATATACTAATCACATACACACATATACATCACAACAGAAAAAGAAAAATTATAGCACAATATACATTGTTAATTGAAAATATATACATAGGCAATTAATATAGGGAACTTCTATTACTCCTGCAATTTTTTTTATATTACTGCAATGTAAAACAGCAAAAAGTCATGAGTGAAACAAACACCTACACTTGATAAAGTGAATTTTCTTAATTTTTAATTGTTGAGTTTGGTGGCTGTGTTTCTTAGTATTATATATCTTTTGTTTGTAGGTTTATTTTCAGTAGGAAGATTTTTTGTTAATAACCATTAATGCTTAGAAATAAGAAGTAACTTAAGAGGGGTGTGGGACTAAGGGGAGAAGGAGGGAAAAATACAGTCAAGAATTCGTTGTAGGGATGGTAATGTGGCTTAATGGTAGAGTGCTTCCCTAGCACGCAGGAAGCTCCAAGTTCGATTCCTCAGTACCACATAGTACCACATACACAGAAAAACCTGGAAGTGGCACTGTGGCTCAAGTGGTAGAGCGCTAGCCTTGAGCAAAAGAAGCTCAGCGACAGTGCCCAAGTCCCTCAGTTGAAGACCCAGGACTGGCAAAAAAAAAAAAAAAAGAATTCATTGTATATACCATAAAGTTAAGAAAAGTAAGGGAAAGGGTAGGTCAAAGTGGGATGAGAATGTTGAAAGGAGTAACACTGATAAAGATGCCTTGTGTTAATAAACTGCTTTGTT
>NW_012267425.1:453741-456785 GCF_000151885.1 Dipodomys ordii | reverse complement strand
AATAAACTGCTTTGTTAAATGCCACCTCCTTTGTTCAACTTCTTGAAGATAAAAAAATTTTATTGACTTAAGAAAGTAAAAAAATGATATTTTCTCAAGGAAAGTAATGAACATTTGAATAACAAACTATTTCTCTCAAGGACTCTGAAAAACCTCATGGAATAACAAGTCTTCTCTTTGTGTGATTTGTGAATATTTTCTCCTGTTTTTTAAAAAATCGTTTTCTTAACATTGTTTTTCACGAAGCAAAAATCATTCATTTTTTGTGTCATTTAAGAACTCTTCTCTTAAACCTGGATTATTAAGAATTTGAGTTAATATTGGGTAAAGAAGTATAGTTTACATAAAGGATCATTTTTTTACATATGAGTGTCTATTACCTCACCATTTGTTGAAGAGGCTAGCCTTCCTCCATTGAATTGTTTTTCATGGCTCTTGTGTGGATCTATTTCTGAACTCTTCATTGGTCTATGAGTCTGTCCTATTCTTCTTTTGTAAAAATACATTTGACTAATCGAGCAACAGTAATTTTCTATGTAAATTGTAGAATCAGCCAGGTGCCAGTGGCTCATGCTGTAATCCTAGCTACTCAGGAAGCTGAGATCTGAGGATCACAATTCAAAGCCAGCCTAGACAGAAAAGTCCATGAGTCTCTTACCTCCAATTAACCATCAGAAAACAGGAAGTGAGGGCTGGGAAGGTGGCTCAGTGGTAGAGCACTTGCCTTGCATGCATGAGGCCCTGGGTTCGATTCCTCAGCACCACATAAGCAGAAAAAAAAAGCTGCAAGTGGCGCTGTGGCTCAAGTGGTAGAGCGCTGGCCTTGAGCTGAAGAGCTGAGGGACAGCGCCCAGGCCCAGAGTTCAGGCCCCACGACCGGACCCCCCCCCCGCAAAAAAAAAGAAAAGAAAATACGAAGTGGTATTGTGGCTCAAGTGCTAGAGTGTCAGCCTTGAGCTGAAGAGCTCAGGGACAGTGCCCAGGCCCTGAGTTCAAACCCCAGGACCAGAATTTGTTTGTTTGCTTGTTTTTTAGAATCAGTCTATATCAAAAAAAATTTATATCGGATTTTTTTGGGCAGATTGAGTATTGAACCCAGGACTTCATGCTTTCTAGGAAAGTGCTTTCTTTACATTTGACCCTTGGGCCCCAGCCTAATGTTTAGATTTTGATTGGTATTGTATTAAATGTATATTTTTGGAGATAGTACACATCTTTAGGTTTAATATTGTACTCCATGAACTTAGTGTGTTTCTCTACTTATTTAAGTTTTCAATTTCTTTCAACAGTACTTTGTAGTTCTCACTATATGGGCAATGTATATATTTTGCTAAACGTCTACCTACATTTCTTAAAACCTTTTTGTTTCTAATTGTTCTTTAATATAGACTATAAATGATTTTCATATTTTGATCTTGTATCCTGAAATTTTGTTAAGTTCAGTTATTAGTTATGAGAGTTTTTAAAAAATGTTCTCTGGGATTTTCTATTTGGCCAATCCTGTTGTCTATAAATAATGGATGGAATTATTTTTCTAATATATTTTTAATGTATGTCATTTATTTATTTTGATGATGATAAGGGGATGTTTCTATAACATGGGAGGTGAAATTGATCAGTTTCCATTTCCTTTATATGTATGTTTGCATTATCTATCTTTTCTTATGCTTTGCTTTTAACGTATATTATTGATGATGGTTATTATTATCATCATCATCATTATTATTATTTGGGCAGTACAGGAATTAGAACTCAGGGCGTTATGCTTGCTTAACTTGCTTGCTTATTCTACTGTTACTCTAACACTTGAGCAATGTTTCTGGACAAGTTTTCTGGTTATTTTGGAGATGGAGTCTCCTGCCTGAGTCTTCTGCCTGAGCTGATATTGAACTAAATCCTCTGAATCTCAATCCCCTAAGTAGCTAGGATTATAGAAATGAACCACCAGCACCTGGATTATATTATTTTTTCTAATATGTTTTTGTCCTTATAAATGTGGTATATATAAAATGTGATATGTGTGTGTATATATAGAAAGAGACACATAGATATATAGATAAAATAAATATATAGATATATCTCAAGGACAGTGCCCAGGCCCTGAGCTCAAGCTCCAGGACTGGCTAAATAAATAGATAGGTAAATAAATAAATAGATAAATAAATAAAATAAAAAATAATGTATATTCAGGAAATGATTCCTATGATGTAATTCCTTTGAACAACTAATTTACAGTTTAACAACATAAATACCAGAAAGCTGGAGTTGAGGTCAAGGAGAGAGGGGTGGACAAATGGAGAGAGGAAGAGTGGGCAAATGCAGTCAAAAATTATATTTATCTGTGTATCTATCTGTCAAGAGAGAGAGAGAATCTGTGTATGTAAACCAGCATGAGTCTAACTAAGGATCTACTTAGGATAGGAAGGAAGAAGGAAAAATGAAAGAGGTTAATTTTGAGATATACTACCAAAATATATGAAAAAAGAACAAAGCACTCCAATGAAAGTTGTTTATCAATGGGGGACTTGGAGTGGAGGAGAAATAGAAACAAGTTGGGCTAATGAAGGTGAAAAGGAACAAATATGGTTGAAATGGATTGTTGGTATGTATGAAAATAGAATAATGAAGCCTGCTGCAATTTTATTAGAAAGGGGGAAAGGAGAGTAATGTGGGGGAGGCCTGGTTGGAACAACCTCTATGCTTATGTGGAAATGTCATAGTGAAGGATCCCCCCTAGTATAGCTAATGTAACTCTGATTAAAAACAATAGCAATCCTGCCAGGCTACTCTGGAGGCTGAGATCTGAGGATCATGATTTTGAAGCCAGCCCAGGCAGGAAAGTCCCTGAGACTCTTATCTCCAATTAACCACCAAAAGCCAGAAGTAGAAATATGGTGCAATCAGTAGAGTGGTAGCCTTGGGCAAAAATGCCCAGGGACTGCACCCAGGCCCAGTGTTCAAGCCACAGGACTGGAACCAAAAAAGATCCACGTATTTTTACCCTTTTGTTATTAGTTAAGGCTATGAAACAAAAGTTAGCATAA
>NW_012267425.1:423539-453591 GCF_000151885.1 Dipodomys ordii | reverse complement strand
GAAGTGGTGCTGTGGCTCAAGCGGTACAGCACTCGCCTTGAGCTGAAGAGCACAAGGACAGCGCCCAAGCCCAGAGTTCAAGCCCCATGACCGACAAAAAAAAGATATCATACTTCTAGATGAAATGATTATAAACATTAGCCTTCATCCTTTTTTGAAGTCTACTCATCATCATCATCATCATCATTCAGAAAAGGTACGATGGTTCATGGTTATAAATTTGCTTTATCTATTCATCATTAAGAGGTACTATCCCCTCTTAGGGACTGGTCTAATTGAAGTGTTCAACTAAAATTTCATGGAAGTGATACTGTGTGATTTGTGGTACATTAGAAATGGTAATATAACTTCAGATTAGCTCTGGATTGAGAAGTCTGGCTACCCTATGGCACCTATCTAAAGATAGGAAATAGACAGAACTGAGCTAGCTATCTGAGCTGGTCAAGTCCAGGTACCAGACATGTGAATGAAGTCACTGTTGGGAACTTCTCACCTCAGGCCACAGTTTACTACTTGATAAGATAGTCTCAGACAAGATGCTTTCAATTTCTATGAGACCTATAAAACTATGAGAGATTTAAAGAAGTATTATTGTTGTTTTAAGCCAGTGAATTGTGGGATTGTTCAGTAATAACTAGAACAAAGAAAAAGCTCCAGGGAAGCCGATGCTGCCATAGGATTAAAGTGAAATTACATTAAGTATATTTCCTGAATTCAGATTATGTTACTAAGCAATAAATTAAAAACAGGCAAATAAATGGAAGATTAGGTTTAGAATAACAAGTTATCAGTACAAATAAATGTTTTTTTATAGAGATAGCCCACAGATTTGAAGTGGAAATGGCAGTTCTTTGAAAACAGCGAACTAATTCTGGATGTTGTCTGCTCTTGAGCCTAGCTTACATTTATTGGCGTTACATAGGATGGATATGCTTTTCTCAGAAAATGGATTGTTTTCTTTTCCATAGACATGATGCTAGGGGAAAGAAGCACTTTTTCCAGAAGAAATAAATAACACAAGGTCAGGTGTTTATACTTACCTATTTACTCTATATCAGTCCTATCCTTTGTAAGCCTTACCTTCCCTACACACCAGCAGAGCTCCAATGAGGCCTGAATTCAGGTCTTTTACCAGGTCCACATGGGAAAGATATGAGTAGGTGAGACATGGTGGGTCAGATGCCATTGGACCATTTTCTTTCAGGACCTGCCAGACATAGGTATGGCTCTCACCAGGAAAGACTTTATCATCTTCTTTTTCCCTCTGGCTTGTCTGATCATCATATTCAGCTCCTAAAGCAAGAAGGAATAAAATGTTCCTTTCTAGGCCCACTGTGCATATAAGAATTAGAATTACTGAGACTTCTGCTAGGTAGCTCTGATCTCATGAAAGTATCCATATTGAGAAATATGTGGGTGAAAGAATGTCTGGAAATTCACTAAGAAACAGAAAGAAAATTCTTTTTTTACCTACATACTATTAGACTTGATCCTTCCTGGGAAGTTTATGTGAATAGGAAAGGTTATTGGACTTGTTCCACATGGGAAAAGAGAGGACATAATCCAAATTCAGGGCTTAGAATAAAATTATGATGCTCCTAATTTCATGAAGTTGTTTTCTACTAGGTCTCCAAATGAATCCTTTGACAAGGCCTCATTTAAGAGGGAGGTTATATGTCATGATGGCATAATTAATCAATCCCAATACAGTCTCAAGGACTGACCTATTCCTCCATCTTTTCCTGACTGAGACTCTGAGTACCTAATGAAAACCTTGGAGGCACTCCAGTTATTGGATGAAAAACGTTGTCTATCCGGATCTGAGATGAGCCACTTCATATATGACAGATGAGATTTTGTCACATCTGTCAAGTTGAATGCTATCCTATAGAAATATAACATGAGCACATGTGCAAGTTTAAATTTTCTGGTTGCCAAATTAACAAAAGTGAAGGAAAGTGTGGATATTATTTCCACTAATGTATTTCATTTAATCCATTGTATCAAAAGATTGTAATTTCAACAAATATCGATAAACAAAGAGTAGGGGATTTTGAATTCTTTTTTGCCAAGCCTTTCAGATGTAGTATGTATTTTACAGTGTCTTAACTATAATTTACCACATTTCAAGTGGCTTGTGGGTACCATATTGAACTGTGCAATATAGACTGTGGCTAGTGTCTGCTTGTTGAATTAGATTAGCTATTTCACTTGGAATGTGGAAATGTAGAATCCATGAACCAGTAGGCTCTTTTGTTATATATCTGGCCTTCATGCCAAGGAAACATCCTCATGCACCCTTTTTGCTGTCCAAGTTCTTGCAATTCTCAAGATCAGCTTGTAGAGATATTTCTGGATTCCTGGCATGTTTCTTCCCTCTTCTTTCTGATAAGAGAATCTCTCTCTGTATATAGGACAGGACCTTTTTCTGGGGGTAGATTAAGTAAGACTTATGTTTCTTTCCTATTTCTAATACTTCCATACCACTCAACATTAAGAATAAACTTCCAAAAAAAGAATAAACTTCCTTTCCACCTCTGGATCATTGTCTGTAAAAACAAGGCAAGCCACTGGCCATTGATCAAAACGAACTAAGCAACTCAATGGTAGCAATGGGAGGGAGGGAATGAGTGGGAAAGAGGGAACAGCTGGGCTGGCAAGATGGCTCAGTGGTAGAGTGCTTTCCTTGCTTGCATGAGGCCCTGTGTTCCATTCCTCAGCACCACAAAAGCAGAAAAAGTTGGAAGTGGGCTGTGGCTCAAGTGATAGAGCGCTAGCCTTCAGCTGAAGAGCTGAGGGACAGATGTGTGAAGCTTAACTTAACAAAATTAAATTTATATAAAAAAGAGGGAACAGCTGACACTAAGCAAAAGGAAAGAAATGTACATATCATCCAATGTGGAAGAAATAACTATTTTCAAAGCTCACAGAACTCATAACCTTTATTTATTTATTTATTTATTGTCGGTCATGAGGCTGAACTCTGGGCCTGGGTGCTGTCCCTCAGCTCTTTAGCTCAAGGCTAGTGCTCTGCCACTTGAGCCACCGTGCCACTTCTGGCTTTTTCTGCTTATGTGGTGCTGAGGAATTGAACCCAGGGCCTCATGCATGCGAGGCAAGCACTCTACCACTGAGCCACCTTCCCAGTCTCAGAACTCATAAACTTTATAGACCACGATAAAGACAATTTGCCCCATGAAGGTTCGAATGTGTTTGTGACTTTAACTAAGTATCACTATCCCACAATACTGTGCAATTTGTGAAATTTATGTAATCACTCAATCACAATAAAAAAATTGCAAAAACAAAAACAAGGCAAGCCTTGAACTTCCAGTGGTCATATATGTCATCATCTTAGAAAAGTCAGCCTGAAAATGAAAGCAAAAAAGAAGGAATGTGGAGCTGAGATAGTGGAGAAAAAACAGCCATGATGCTAAAGCCATCATCTGAATCCATGAACCCAGCCATACTCAGTTGGCTCCATGGATTTCCTAGTTTTATAAGCAAAATTCAACATTATCTATATGGCAACATTGCACAGTAGTATAGTAGTTTACAGCATAAGTTCTAGAGTTAATGAGCCTAGGTTTGGAACCTTATTCCATCAGTTACTGACTTTCCATAATTGTGTGTGTGTGTGTGCCTGCATACACACACATGCTTGAACTCGGCCTCAAACTCTCACTGGCTCTTTCACTCATGACTAGTTTTCTGCCATTTAAACCACACTTCCAGGTCCAACTTGGATTACATTTATATTCAACAGAATCAATCCAATTCCAGATGTGCCACTGTTTTGTTTCTCAAAGGTCTTGTACTGGAGGCCTGGCTCTTGAGATATTGGTTTTAAAACATGTGAACCTTTAAGAAGTAGGGTAAGTTAATAAACTTTCTGTTATTGTAACAAAATAAACAGGACAGCTAACTTACAAAGAAGAAAGGTTAGGTTTTTTGTCTTTTTCTTTTTTGGTACTGGGATTAGAACCCTGGACCTTGCACTTGCTAGGCAAGTGCTTTGCCACTGTGCTGCATCCCAGCCTGTAAGGTTAGTTTTATCTCCCAGTTTCAGAGGTTTCAGCTCATGGTCACCTGTTATTCTATCTGCTCACCAAAAGTAGATGCTAGGCCAGGTGTCAGTGGCTCATGCCTGTAATCCTAGCTACTCAGGAGGCTAAGGGTAACGATTGCAGTTCAAAGCCAGTCAGGACAAAAAAGTCCCTGTGAGACTCTTATTTCCAATAAACCACTAGAAAACCGGAAGTGGTGCTGTTGCTCAAGTGGTAGAGAGCTCTCCTTGAGCTGAAGAGCTGAGGGACAGCACCCAGGTCCAGAGTTCAAGCCCCACGATTGACCAAGAAAAAGAAAGGAAGAAAGGAAGGAAGGAAGGAAGGAAGGAAGAAAGAAAGAAAGAAAGAAAGAAAGAAAGAAAGAAAGAAGGAAAGAAAGAAAGGAAGGAAGGAAGGAAGGAAGAAAGTAGATGCTAGGGTCACACTTTTAGACCCTCAGAAATAAGAGATAAATAAACTTATTACTATAGCAGTCAGGTATTTTGTTACATAAACCAAAAGTAGAGTAGGTCACCATCACCAAGCATATGCATCTCAGCTTTGTATCTTTAAGACAAGAAAAGAGAAAGGCCTTTGACTTACCCTCAGAAGCTTTCCAGTATGATACACCAACAGCTTGAAGACTGACAGGATGAGAAGCCATGTTCTTAAGTGTAATAACCACAGTGTCATAAACTTCAGCCCAGATGGTAGGACCCAGCAGACCTATAAGAACAAAAAGTCCCTGAAAGGCTCTTTGGAGGATGGCACATCAGAAAACTTGTTTTTACAAAAGTAAATGTCATATTCACAATGGAGCATGCCCCTGGGACTATTGCTAAAAAATTGCTTATGCTTGTTGCTAATACCACCTCAGTTACATGATTGTTCTGAGGACTTATTTCTGGAAATTTGTTTAGTACATTCATAATTCAATCAGTAATTTAAGTTCCTATAGTCTATAAGAATTTTTCTAACCAAGCATCAGTGGAGTTACATCGTTGTAATCCTAGCTACTCAAGAGGTTAAGATCATGAGGATCACGGTTCAAAGACAACCTGGGCAGGAAAGTCTGTGAGACTCTCTTATTTCCAATGAACCACCAAAAAGTTAGAAATAGAGCTGTGGCTCAAGTGGTAAAGCACTAGCCTTAAGCAGGGAAAGCTCAGGGACCGTGCCTAGATGTTAAGTACAAGCCTTAGTACTGGCACAAAATATTTTCTAGGCACTGGATATTTTGCAAATCATATTCTAAACATATGAAACATATAAAGAACTAAACAAGATGATTTCTAGATGTTATAAATTCTATTGAAGATGATCATGTGGTAGACAATGATGAAGCAAGAGGTATAGGGTACTTTACAGAAGTCAAGAAGTCTGTCTTAGGGGAGTTGGCATTTGAACAGATATCTCACTAGATAAAAAGAAGCAATATTTTAAAATATCTAGTGGAAGAACATTAAAAACAACTAAAAATGCAAAAATTCTTAGTCAAGAATAAGCTCAACTAAGTGCTGGTGGCTCACATCTTTAATCCTTGCTACTCAGGAGGCTGAGATCTGAGGGTTGTGGTTCAAAGCCAGCCTGGGCAGGAAAGTCTATAAGACTCTTATCTCCAATAAACTGTTCAGAAAAAGCTGGAAGTGGTGCTGTGGCTCAAGTGGTAGAGTACTAGCTTTGAGCAAAAGAAGCTCAGGGACAGCGCCCAGCCATTGAGTTCAAGCCCAGTTCCAGCAAAAAGAAAAAAAAAAGAGTAAGCTTGACATAGTTAGCTAATGTGGTTGAAGCAAAGCAAATGAGCAGGGTACTGACAGGAAAATAAGATTATAGGCAGGTAGCAGCATAGGCCATTTTAATTTAGATTTATTTTTGTTTTAGAAGAAGTAAAACAAGACAATTTGGACCTTTTTTGTAGTAATAGTTAACAAGAGCTGGTGATGGCTTAGATGAGGGAAGGAAGGAAGGAGAGAGAAGGAAAAAAAGAAGGTGTAGGAGGAAAGAGAGGAGAATAGGAAGAGAGCGGACAGAAGAAGAGAGGAGGGCAGGGGAGGAGCAGAGGGAAGAGGAAATATTAAGGATGATTCCTAAGAGTTTGATATTTTACTGGGTGATTATCCATCCATGTCACATAAAATTAACGGGAAATTAATAGTTGTGTTCCACAGGTATTTTAAGTGTAAGATGAATATAAAGGCTTATTGAACCAAGTGGAATCAGTAAGGTGAAAACAGAAAGTGGCTTTGTTTTTCTTAAACCACAGTTTTAAGTTGCATTGTGTGGAATTTCCCATTTAGGTGCTTTAACAAAAACCAGTCTTTTCCATAAACCATTAGGTATTAACAAGCTGTAACATTTTAAGGCACTAACAAGTCCAATCCAGTCTTACATTAAACTTTTATTTTCTAGTTAAGTCTGACAGGCTCAGAAACCAATAATAGGTAAAAGTGGTTTGTTGGCAGTTTCATCGCTTTCCAAACTGTTTCCTAATCTTCCTCCCCAACTGACCACTGCCTCTATGTCCTTTAAGGCAGAAGCAAGCTGAAAAAGATTCAAGACTGTAAGGTCTTCCTTAAAAGGGACAATGGTGAGTGGCATTAGGAACTGAAAATGTAAAGAATGGAATAAGCCAAGGACCAAGTTCTGCATGCAGAAATTAAACAGAGAAGATGGAAAATTTAACCAGTGTATTTCCCTGATGTGAAGGAAACCTGGCCAAAAGAAAATTCTCTTTGGCAGCTGCCTGCTCTATTTAACTGCAGCCTCAGGATTGAAAATCCTTGCTAGGAAATAAGATACTCAATGTTATAATTAGCATTCAGTGTTGTTTTTATTACCCATCCAGTGTGGCCTTGGCTTGGTAATGTTGAAAAGACGATCTGTGAACTCTACAAACACAGTCTTTTTGTACATGATGGAGGTGTTGAGTGGAGAAGATCTTGGCATTTTAGGAGGAAATCTGTTGAAAACAAAGGAAAAATCATTCATTTCGATGGATCTTCTTTGAACCCATTGCACATATACACTATCCTCTTCTGCAAATTGGGAATTGTATACGAATCCCTCAAAACAATCTTGATTCTTGTACTTCCACCAAGGTGTTGATCCAGAGGAGCCAACCCACCCCCAATTACTTTCCTTTATGTGAAAGACAAAAGAGAAGAAATGCATATGTTAACATTCCTACGTGTGGTTTGAAAGCTATGAAAGTACTTAATAAAGCAGAGAAATAGAATTGGCTAGAAATACTTGTCTGATTTGCTTTCAAATACTTCACTGCCAACTATAAATTTGCCACAAGAGTTTAGGAGACATGATTGGGAGACGCCTGCTTTAGAAATACTGAAAACATAAATGCACCAAATGTTTTGCATGGAGAAGGCTGTGAGATCACCTCTGGGAGGAACACAAGTTACCCTCCACACATCAAACCACAAAGATGCTGTGCTAAGTATGAGAAATACAAGGAAGCACATGCTGGGGTGAAACCAGCAATTCCTCAAGTTTGTGCCTCAGCTTGAGACATTTACCAGTGGAGACATTTCCACTACAGGAGAATGTCTTTCTAAACTTTCAGGATAATGGGCACAACTAAGTGACATAACGTTCCAAGATTCACAGATTTTACTCGTTCCTGTTTTTTGTGGGGCTTTTGTTTGTGTATTTCCCTTAGGATTTGGCATATAAATCTTGTCAGATATGTTTGGCAATAATTGTCCTTGACATAAACTGTTCCTTCATGTTTTATCTGAAACCAATCAGAAAGCCTATTATATTCACTGGCCATTTCTTAGAAGAATCTGAGCAGCTGCAGGAACAGATAATGTGAAGCTGAGTTTCCTTAGCTGTTTTTTTCAAACGTTAGCAATCACTGTCAGGATGTGTCCAGAGTCAGCTTATCTTGTTAATCATAATGGAATAATTTAGATTATAAAACAATGTGATTAAAATAAAAATGCTAACAACTTCTTCCTTGTAAATACATGTGACTTCCTACACAACAGAAAGATAAATAATAAGTGAGTTAATTCATTAAATTCAATTTTAAACACAATATTTATTATGCTTTACGCTACTATATTGAAACTGCAGTATGAAGTACAGTATATGATGTATAATTGTCTCAATATTAAAATTGAGACCAAGGTTAAAATAAAAATGACTACTTGTTCAATTAATACTAGACTACCGACCATCTGAATCGCTAAGCTCATTAATTGAACTCAAATGAATGCTATATATACATTATAAAATAAATTTGGGTCCCTTCCTTACACCATACATGAAAAATAACTCAAAGCAGATCAATGACCTTAATATAGGGACTAAATATATAAAGTTCTTTGAAGAAAATGTAGGTAAAATCTTTGTGAGTTAGACTTGGTAATGATTTGTTTTCATATAATATCAAAAGCACAAGTAACCAAAGGGGAAAACTGTACTTCATGAAGTCAATTTGACTTTATCAAAATGAAAATTCTTGTGCTTCAGGGCCAGGCACTGGCAGCTGATGCATTGATCCTCGCTGCTCAGGAGGCTGAGATCTTGGGATCAAGGTTTTAGGGCAGCCCAGCAAGAAAGTCTGTGAGACTTGTATCTCCAATTATCAAAAAGCCAGGAAGGGGATTTGTAGCTCAAGTGGTAGAGTGCTAGCATTGAGCTATAAATCTCAGGGGCAGGATCAAGGCCCTTGAGTTCAAGCCGCAGGATCAGCTCACACAAAAAGATACTATTAGGAAAATGTAAAGACTACATATTGAATGTGCCAACTGTTTTTAACCAGTTAAAAGATTTAACTCAAGTAAAATATTTCAATAGATGTTTCTCTAAAGATATACAAATGATCAATAAGTACATGAAAGAACACATAATGCAATTACTCAGATAAATGCAAATGTAAACCACAATAAGATGCCATTTCATCCCTACTAGTGTGGCTATAATAGAAAACATAGTGCAACAAGTGTTGGTGTGGATGTGGAAAAATTAGAATACTCATATACTCCTAACAGGCGTGTAAAATGGAGTGGCTGCTTAGCAAAACAGCTTGGCAGTCCCTCAGAAAGTTAAATTTAGAATGACCATATGACATAGAAACCCTACTCCTAACCAACTGGAGTGACTCAAGTGGTAAAGAGCCAGCCTGAGCAAGAAACTCTACTTGTAAGTACAAATGAAAGCATACATCCACACAAAGATTTGCATATGAATATTCTTAGGCGCATTACCCAGAATAGTCCAAATGTGTATATTCAGTGGAATATTTATTCAGCCATGAAAGGCAATGAAGGTGCAATACATAAACCTTTATATATTTTATCCAATGGTGAACAGTGGGATTTCTTATTTTAAAAAAAGAATATTAAGTAGATGAGTGGATCAAAACTGTGGTACCTATACACAATGGAATTTTACACAACCATTAGAAAGAATAAAATAATGCCATTTGCAGGGAAATGGATGGAGCTAGACCAAATCATGTTAAGTGAGGTAAGCCAAGCTCAGAGAGACAAACTGCACATGTTCCCTCTGATATGCGGAAAGTAGATCTAAAATACACTGGAATATGATAAATTATACAGGATTCTAGATACTCATACCCAGTAAGGCCAAAAGAGGATAGTCTTAAGAGAGGAAATGCAAAGGCACAAGGCCTAAGTGCCTCTTCATATTTATATAAAATAACATATATACTGAAATGAACTATAAGACATGGAAACAAAAGACATTTTTCTCTCTCTGCCTTCCTTCCTTTCTCTCTTTCCTTCCTTCTTTCTTTCTTTCTTCCTTCCTTCCTTCCTTCCTTCCTTCCTTCCTTCCTTCCTTCCTCCCTCCATCCTCCCCTCTCTCTTTCTTTTGATTTTAGTCTTCTTTTATCAATGCATCAGCTATCAGTGCCTGGCCCTGATGGTATCTTTTGAAGCACAAAAATTTTCATTTTGATAAAGTCCAATTGACTTCACGAAGTACAATTTTCCCCTTTGGTTACTTTTGATTCCCTTTTGGTTACTTTTGATATTATATGTAAATAAGTCATTACCAAGTCTAACTCACACAAATTTTACTTATATTTTCCTAAAAGAACTGTACATTTAGTACCTATATTAAAGTCACTGATCTGCTTTGAGTTACTTTTTATGTATTGTGTGAGGAAGGGATTCAAATTTATTTTAAAATTCTTATTTTATAATGATTCTGTCTTATTTACCTTATGTATGGTGTATTCAAGTGTATATCTTCAGGCGGGTTGGGGGAGAACAGAACTTGGGGTAAAAAGGGTGCAAAGTTCAGCAATGGAGCTCACTAGACACTGGTTAAAGTGAACTGTAAAACTTGTGGGTGGAGATGGGACGGAGGGACTGGGAGAGAATGAGGGAACAGAAGACACTGTACAAAAGGAATGTACTCTACCTGACTCATGTAAATGTAATCCCTCTGTACATTCCCTCTATAATAACAATAAAGTAAATGAACAAAAAAGAAATTAATGTGCATTGTTTGCCAATAAAACAGCATAGTTAATCAATCAATCGTTCTTTTCTTCTCTGCTCAATAAAAAAGAAAACCACACCAAATGCTATAGAATACAGAAATGGTGTTCTCAGAGAATGGTGAATAGTTTTAAATACTTTCAGTATAAAAAACAACAAATAGGGCTGGGAAGGTGGCTCAGTGGTAGAGTGCTTGCCTTGCAATGCATGAGGCCCTGGGTTCGATTCCCCAGCACCACATAAGCAAAAAGAAAAAAGCCGGAAGTGGCGCTGTGGCTCAAGTGGTAGAGCGCTAGCCTTGAGCTGAAGAGCTGAGGGACAGTACCCAGGCCCAGAGTTCAGGCCCCACAACTGGACCCCCCCAAAAAAAAACAACAAATAAAAAGAAAAAAAATACTACTTTTTCTATGTATTGAAAAAAGTGCAGCGAGCCATAAGAAAGCCATAGTCAGTAAGTATTAAATCTAAAAATCAATAGTTTTAAATATCTAGGAAAAACAAACAGAAAGTGTATTCTTTGAAAAGATTCCTATCAACAACAAAATAGACAAATCCTTGGCAAACTTAATCACAGAAAAAAGACAAAGATACAAGAATTTAGGACTGAGAAAGTACACAAACCTAGGGACAATGTGGAGGAAAGAATCATCAAGGCATGTTGTACAACACTGTGACAACAAAATTGAAAAATAAAAGCTGGAGAGGAGATTGCAAATGTCTCCAGTACCAAGTGGATTCATGCGAGTCTTATCAAACTTTTAAATAATAGATGATTGTAATACTGTTTGAACTGCTTTAGGCAATAGAAGAGAATGGAATATTCATTAATTTATTTAATAAATCTAACCAATATTGAATACCAAACTCAATAAACATAGTACAAAATAAAGCTATAGAGCTTGACATAGTGGTTCATTCCTGTAACCTGAGCACTCAGGAGGCTGAGGCACAAGGATCAAGTTTGAGGCCAACCTAGTGAATAGAAAGTTACAAGCCAGGGTGGGATAAATAGTAAGACTATGTTTCGAAAGAAACCAACAAAGAAGAAGAAGTTATAGATCAATCCACATATTAAGGCACACAGTGCTGGTCCTGGGGCTTGAATTCAAGGCTTGGGTGCTGTCCCTGAGCGTTTTGCCCAAAGCTGGCACTCTACCACTTGAGCCACAGCTCTATTTCTGTCTTTTTGGTGGTCTCATAGACTTTCCTGCCTGGGCTGGCTTCAAACCATGATCCTCAGATTTGAGCCTTCTGAGTAGCTAGGATTACAGCCATGAGCCACCAGTGCCTAATGGCACACAGTGGTTAAGGAAAAATTGCACATAGAAGTATAATCAACTTATATGAACAGTACATTGTATTCAAGAATGTAAGGGTATTTGGTAAATCTATTAACATAATCATTTACCATCAATATAGTAAAGAGGATAATTGAGATGATACTAGATGTTGAAACGTCATTTATAATAATTTTATGTAAATAGAATGAGATAATTTACTGAAACTAAACAGAAAATGTTATTTTAAATAGCAAAATATTAAGGCTATCACAAGTGAAATCCTGGGACAGACAGGAATGCTTGCTTGTGCTGTAATTATTAGCATTTCTTTGTTTCCCAACAAATCAATAAAGTAAAAAGTGAAGCAACAATCTGTAAACATTGCAAAATAAGTAAAAAAATCTTTCTCACTTAGCTTGATTCATAAAAACTCTAGCATACAATTATTATAATTAGTCACAGAATTTGGTAAGTTTCAAAGTACATAGAAATAATTGTGATCGTATTAAAATTTTTGTATATACGATGACATTTCAGTTAAAGTTACAGCAGGTCTTGCTCTTTTTAATTGGCATAGATGCATGCACACCTTCCCTGAAAATATTGAGTAAGAAGCTTAAGTAAGCATCAGTTAACTATTCTTGCTTGATATCTGTATGTTCCTCCAACCAGTCACATCTTCACAATGCTGGCCAGTACTTAATTGGGCTTTACAGGATTTTACCTTGTTTCCACATGCAGGTCATTGAGTAGGTCACTTTGTACATAGTCCCAGGACAGTTCCACAGCACCAAGGTAGTATCTTCTGGTGGCGCTAAAACTTACTTGTAAAAGGCACAGAAAGAAGGAGGTAGAAAGCTCTATTTGCATGGCTATTTCTAGCAAACATTCAACTAGAGAAGTGAAAAATGAACTCTTCTGGGAAATACTTTTAGCTTCCAGGAGAGAAAAAAAAAGGTCAAATGTCTATGATTTAGTGTAAAGTCCTAAAAGTTTTGCAGAGAAATTTAAGGACTTTCCTCGGTGAAAGTGACAGCAGCAGTAGCACTGAGCAAGGCAGAAAAGACCGCTTCCTTTTTGGCAGTGGGAAAGCATCCACAGGAAGAACTAGAGTAGGAAACGGGTGGCTGAGCTAGGGTTTAACCCATTAGTCTCTGAGAGCAAAAGAGGGCACAGACTGTGTGATGTAAATTAGAGCCCTTAAGGAGAGAAGGTGAGAGATGGGAGGGGGGTGTCATGGTGAAAGGAGGTTTAATTTGTATTCGCCTTCCTAGTCTTCTGAAGTTAGAACTGTTGAAAATTCTGGAATTCACTTGTATAAGTGGCAGTCTCAAAAGAGTGAGCTAAAACCCTTACAGAAACTTAGGGGTTTTAGCTGTCTTGGCCCCACACTGTTCTTTAAAATTTCAAGCACACTCATTGATGAAAATCTGCTTTGTTCTCATAAAACAATATTGTTCCTATGGCTTGGCCCACTGACTGCCCTTCCCCCAGGGGACCGTCCTGAAATTCTCCAGCTCAGTCTCCAGCCTAGAATCTTAATTTAAATGTGAAAGCCCACTCCCCAACCCTACCCCCACTGCACTCCCAGGTGATAGGTCCCTACTCCGTGGGGCAGAGGTCTTAAAGAACAGATTCCTGACCCGTGGCATCAGAAGTTCCTGAAAGTCTTTGAGTCCTGGAGCTACATGTGACACCCTGTCTCTCACCATATGAACATTTGAGCTCACAGTGACCCTGTTCTGCAAGCATTACCTTACTTAAGCCCTTCCACCCCTGCCTCCATTAGGCCATGCCTACCTGGCCTCCTGTCTCCCCACTCTCCTCAGGTCACCATGGTGTCCCTTTTCAACTTTCCATTAAAGTTGATCTGGTCTGCTGAGCTCATTTTTTGCTCTTTCTTCTGATGCCCTTGTGACTGTTTCTCTAGATGTGAACAATATTTCCTCCCATATGTGTAGTAAGCCCCATTGGCACACATCCTTGAAGTCTTGGTCTAAATCTGCCTTCTTTGAGAGCTTTGAAGATGGACCATTATGGCACCTTCATTTTTCTTGACAGCACTCAAAACTAATTCACATTATTTTTGTGTGATTGTTGTTACCTGATGCCTTTTATGATTGGTTATGTGTGGCTGTCATGTAAGATATATTTACTTGTAGTATATGTAGCCATAAGCTTAAGCAGAGAGTGTAGCCAGGTTAATTAATGCTTGTTGTGGGGGTGAGAAGTTTTGCCAAGGTCTTCCCGGTATAGGAAGTAAGTAGAAGAAAATGGATGAAAGTGTTAGGGAATGAATGAGTGGTGAGTTGTTATCCAGCGTAGATGTCAGCAGGAGGCAGCCTGTTTGATGAACATTTGTTACGGCCTCCTGGGTGGTAGCTAATGGTTGTTCTGTGGGAAAAGTGGTTTTAAGTGTTTTGTTATACAATGTTGTTCTTGTTTTCATTTTATGGGCACTGGATCTGAAGTGCAGAAACATTAGGAAAGTTTCTTGTGGGCACTCAGCTGTGAAGTGGTAGCATTCAAACACACACACACACACACACACACACACACACACACACACACAATCAGACACCAGAAGGCATCTTCTAACCAGTATAGTATACATGGTCACCTTAGAAATGACTATGACAGTTCCTGCCACCTGGGTGTCGCTGTTCAAGGGGGAGGTCAGATAGGTGGAGTTGCTATACAGCGTGATAGGTAAATTCTGTGGCGCGAGCTCACACACACTGAATCTCTGCGCCAGTTCTGTAGCACAGGTGCAAATGAAGTAACAGGCGCACAGGGGCTAAATGGTTCGCCTGAAGCCTCACCTATTTGATTTGAAAAGACACGGTTCTAAACATCAGGAGGACAGCAGTGAGAAGCTGGGAGAGGGACAGTACGAAGACATTGTCAGGATTGACGTGTTTTTAAACTGTGTTTCACCACTAAGGCACTGTGGAGAACGTTCACGTTCGCGTGAGCGCAGTGAGCTGGGCGTTGCTCGCGCAGGCGCAGGACGGGCAGGTTGCAGGGCGGGGCCGCGGGGCCTGTGACGTTGGCGGCTGGGATTGTGACGCACCACCCGGGACAGGAAGTAGCCCGGCATAAGTGGCCCTCTTCCGCCACCGCAGTGGGAAAGGAAACATCTCTCTCACGGGCCGGAAGCCACCTGACCACCTTCACCACGGCGCGCTACTCGGCATCCTACCGCGCAGAACCTCTGCGCGTGTCCTCGCGAGACGAACTCGCCGAAATGGCGGCGTCCAGTCAAGGTAAGGAGGGGAGCTCGCGGGAAAGCGTCCCTGGGGAGCCGCCTTTCCGAGCTCCGGAAAGGGGAGGCCCCGCGCTGCCGGTGCCTCCTGACCTCCCCCGGGAGACCGAGCGGCGCCCGACACTCGTCCCTGACCCTGCCACTCCGGCTTCTGCCAAGGTCACGCGCCGGGTGGAGCGGAGCGGCTTCGGCGTGTAGACCCCGCCCGGAGACACGCACTCCCGGTTCTCGGAAGCCTTCCGGCCCCCGCGACGAGCTTGTTTGTCCGGTGGGAAGTTCCGCCCAGACGCCTGGCAGCCCGTCAGACGCAGTGGCAGCTCGCCAACTACGCTATTGACGAATTTAAAAAAGTGACTCCATAGAGGATGACACTTGGAAATAGTCTGTTTTAGGTTTCGTCGGCTTATACTAAAGAATATTCCGTCCGATTTCTACTGGAACATTTCGTTTATGCTTTCTTCACTTCTTCTCTGCCTGTCCTGGGGCTTGAATCCAGGGCCTGAGTGATGTCCCTTAGCTTTTGCGTTCATGGCTCCGGAAAAAAAAAAAAAAACCCAACTCACCACTCTAAGGATCGCTAGTTGCTGCTCTCTCTCCCTCTCCCTCTCTCTCTCCCTCCCTCCCTCTCTCTCTCTCTCTCCCCCCCCTCTTAGTTTTCTAGTGGTTTATTGGACATGAGAGTCTCACAGACTTTCCTGCCCAGGCTGGCTTTGAACCGTGATCCTCAGATCTCAGCCTCTTGAATACCTAGGATTACAGGCGTGAGCCACCGGTGCCTTGTTTCTTTTATTGTTCTTACCTAACTTTGCTATATTTAATATATACTAGTAAGTAGCTACAGGATTCACATACTAAACAGAGCTGTCATCAAAAACTCCTGTTATAGCCAGGCAGTGGTGGCTCACAGCTGTGCTCCTAGCTACTATGGAAGCAGACATCCGAGAATGACAGTTCGAAGCCAGCCTGCACAGGAATGTTCATGACACTCTTATCTTCAACAACCAAAAATCCAAAAGTGGAGCTGTGGCTGAAGTACAAGGTCTAACCTTGAGCACAAAATCTCAAAGACAGGCCAGGCGCCTGTGGCTCACACCTGTAATCCTAGCTACTGAGGAGGCTGAGATCTGAGAATCACAGTTCAAAGCCAGCTTAGGCAGGAGAAGTCTTCAATAAACCATGAGAAAACGAAGTGGCGCTGTGGCTCAGTTGGTGCAGTGCTTTCCTTGAGATAAAGAAGTCAGGGACAGCCCGCAGGCCCAGAGTTCAAGACCCTCAACCAACAAAAATTAAAAAGCTCAAGGACTGCACACGTACTCTGAGTTCAACCCCTAGGCCTAACAAAAATAAAATTTAAAAAATCAATTATATAAACTTAATGTTAAATGAACTGCATTTTTTGATGTGGCTAGGAATTTCAATCCTTAAAACTAATAATTGATTTCTTGGGATGGAGATGTTGGCTAGTAACTTATTTTATTTTACTTATTTGGTTCTTTTTTGGTGCTTGAACCCCATGCCTGGTCCTCTCTGTCCGGCACTGGCAGCTTTACCACTTGATCCACACCTCCAGCCGGGCTTTATACTGGTTATTTTGGAGAGGGAATCTCACTGATACTTCTGTCTGCACTGGCCTTGAACCATGATCAGATTTCAGATTCCTGAGTAGCTAGGATTAGAAGTCTGAGCCTGGCTAGTAACTAACTTTTTTTTAAAATAGATTTTAGAGGTGTTCCAGGAATGACTGAATGAAATTGGGTAGATGTACCCTAATGGCTCTCTGATTTAACAGTGCCTCCCCACCCTGTTTTAATTGTGTCACTGTATAATTTGGCATTCAACTCTAATCCTCTTACCCAGCCTCCCAAGTTCAGAGATTACAAGTGTTCGCCACTACACTCTGTTTAATCTCCCTTTTGACTAGACCGACTTACTAAGAAAGGGACTTTGAAAAATTACATTTTAAAACTCATTCTTGTTTTCATTAACAGTTTTTTCTTCAACATACTAATGGTATCTTGTTATAGTACAAATATTTTATTATAAAGCCATCAATAACTCAGTTTCTCAGCATCAGTATTGTAATTCTGCTAAATTGGCATCCACACTTGTTTGTTGAGATGACTTGCTTTCTCCCATTGAATTACCGTGGTGTCATGATATGTGTAAATATATTTTTGGACTCTGTTGTCTCTTTCACTGATACATTTGTGTATTCTTGTGTCAATTCAACACTGTATTGAATGCCATAGTTTGTAAATCTTGAAATTCTATACATGTATATTATAATATAGCTTCATAGGAAGTCTTGAAAAGATTTAAACTCCCCTCCCCACAAGATTATTGTGGCTAGTTATTTTTCCAGATGACTTCAGCAAAGCCAAATGACAGCAAGTCTAGGGGCTTTACCTCAGGACCTGTGTATTTTTCCTTTGCTTTTTTTCTTCAAAGCTAACACTCTACCACTTACGCTACAGTTCCACTTCCAACTTTTTGGTGGTTAATTGGAGATGAGTGTCATAGACTGGCCTAGAACTGTGAACCTCATAGCTCAGCCTCCTGAGTAGCTATGATTATAAGTGTAAGCTACCAGCATCCAGCTCTTAATTGGTTGTAAATTTGCAAGACCCAGACTAATTCTAGAGTTTCTAGAATTCGAAAATGTTTCTAATACAGACATAATATTTTTAATTTTCTGAAATTACACATCATAATTTCAGTTAATTTACTGTTTTAAAATAGAACAATATTTGGATGTTCTATATTATAACTTCTTTTAAAAAATTCACAATCTGCCTCAGTGCCAGTGGCTCGTACCTATAATCCTAGTTACTCAAGAGGCTGAGATCTGAGGACTGAGGTTTGAAGCCAGATGGGGCAGGAAAGTCCATGACACTCTTATCTCCAATTAATAACCTTTTGAAAAAGCCAGAAGTGGAGCTGTGGCTCAAGTGGTAGAGTGCTAGCCTTCCCTTGAACAAAAATACTCGGTCAGCGCCCAAGCTCTGAGTTCCAGCCACAGGACCGGTGTACATGGATACCAAAAAAAATCAATCTACAGAAGGTAATGACTTGTTATTAAAGTAGATATTTTCTTATTTAGTATCTTAATTCTGTTAGGAAACTTTGAGGGAAAATTTGAATCCTTGGACCTTGCAGAATTTGCCCGAAAGCAACCATGGTGGCGCAAGCTGTTTGGACAGGATTCGGGACCATCAGTTGAAAAGTATAGTGTGGCAACTCAGCTGTTAATTGGAGGTGTAACTGGATGGTAAGTGATGGGAATGAAGCCTGGTGGCATTGGTTTGTGTTTTTTTTTGCATGATTTAACATTGTGGTTATAGGTACTTTTTCTTTTAATGAATGAAAACACAGTGACTTTGTTGAAATTGCTCACTGAATATGTATCATTTATCTAAAAATCATGTTAAAATACTATTTAGTATAGTGATAGCTCATGGGCTTTATTGCATATAATAGTTACTACATGTCAGGCACTGGTTTGGGTGGTTGTTCAGATATCTCATTTTCTACTTACAACAAGTCATCTGACATTGGTACTGTCACTATCTGTACTCATTTTATAGAAATTGAGGCTCAAAAAGATTAATTTGCCTAAGACCACATAGCTGCTAGTAATAGAATAAGAAGCTTGCCCTGATTAGCTGTGTCAATTGTTAATTTGACACAGCTTTTTGTTTGATTCATGATAGGTTAAAAATGTGAATCGCAAACTCAGTATGCAAATATCCAATCCAAGTCAGAAATTCTGTACATGTAAAAAACTTATTGTACAACATAACCCAAATATAGAAAATTGTGAAAACTATAAGGAATAGAGTAAATTCATAATGTAACAGCTATACAAGTTAAAAAGTATGTCTGGCACTCCAAAACTCTAAAAGTTGTTATTTTCTTGCTTTTCTTTGTAGTTTCAATCCTATTTATATCACTGAATAATATACTGTAGTTTGCCTGGATTAAACTTTAAAGAAATGTGGTCAGTATTCATTCTTTTGATTCTTGCTTTGGGTTTTTTGGGGGGTTCAGTTGATCTTTTGCATAATCAGCTATGTTGTATATAGCTGTAGTTTTTCATTTTCATCTTATTTAGAATTCCTTTATGAGTATAGTACAATATATTCTTATCCTGTTGGCTGACATTAGAGTTGCTTCAGTTTTTGACTAATACAAACAATGCTGATATGAACGCTTTTATGCACATTTCCCAGTGTGTATGTGTATATGTTTCTGTAAGAGAGTCTATATCTCTGCCTTCCAGGTAACTAAGATTATAGGTATGAGCTACCAGGCATCTAGCGAAGCTAATTTCTTTTATACAATCATACAATATTTCTCTTTCTGTGCCTGGCCTATGTCACTTTGCACAGTGCTCTCCAGTTTCATCCATACATGATATTATTCCCTTCTTCTCAATAGCTGAATAGTACTCCAATGCATATATCTTCTACATTTTCTCTATTCATCCATAGATGGACATTTAGGTGATTTCATACTTTGGGTCATGAATAGTTGCAATAAACATTGAAGGGCAGATGTCTGTCTCACATACTGGTTTCAGTTTCTGTTAGGCTATCTTAGGACCTAGCAAATGGTCTGGATTTGGCTCCTAGGCCAGTGTGTGGTTAGTTCTATTTTAGAAAGACTGTTTAGGTTGGTCTGTTGATAGGAGGCAAAATCAGACATCTGGAGACCCAGGGTGGGACCCTGTAATAACAATCTATATCAGAGATCTTGGCATAGGCCAGAGCAGATCATATTTAAAGCCAAGGAACTATATGAGGAAATCTAGAAAGTAAGCACACAAAACAGTGCTCATTGTCAGTAATCATCAGGGAGATGCAAAACAAAACCATAATGAGATGTCATGTTACTCCAGCAAGAATAGCCAATGTCAAAATGATTAACAATAGCAGTTGCTGCTGAGGATGTGGAGAAAAGGGAACCTTTTGTTCTGTTGGTGGGCATGTAAACATTATAGCCATTTTGGAAAACAGTATAGAGGTTTCCTCAAACTAAAAGTAGAACTGCCATAATGGCCCAGCAGTCTCACTCCTGGGTGTATAGCCAAAGGAAATTGAGTCAGTATATGAGAGACATCTGCATTCTCTTGTTTACTGAGGCATTATTCATAATAACCAAGACATAGAAACAACTTTTAGCTGTCAACTGAAAGATGAATAAAAAAATATGGTCCATATATTCAGTGACATACTACACACCATAAAAAATCAAATCAAATATATACAAATTGGTGATAACATGGATAGAACTAGAGGTCATTATGTAAAGTAAGGCTGACAGACACACACACAAAATAGTGCATGATCTCACTGTGAAATCTAAAACCATGCCAAATATATGTGGTGGAGAGGAGAGGAGATAAAATAAAATAGTGATTACCATTGTTGGTGTACAGAAGAGGAAATGTAAAACAAAAAATATAGGAAATATGTAGGATGAACAGTTCATACAGTATCAGGACTATAGGTAATAAGAATGTATTCAGGCCAGCCACTGGTGGCTCACGATTGTAATCCTAGCTAGTCAGGAGGCTGAGATCTAAGGCTTGCAATTCAAAGCCAGTTGAGGCAGGAAAGTCCATGTGTCTCTTATCTCCAATTAACCACCAGAAAAGTGGAAGTAGTACTGTGGCTCAAAGTGGTAGAGTGCTATCCTTCAGTAAGAGAGCTAAGAGACAGTGCCCAGGCCCTTGAGTTCAAGCTCCATGACTGACTAAAAAGAATGTATTCAGGATTGGTTAAATAAATAGATTATAGCTATTCTTGTAACCGGAATATAACTGTGTGAAATGATAGATATGTTAATTTGCTTCATTGTAGTCAACATTTTACTGTGTGTATTTATCTCATATATATGTAAATTTGGTTATCTTTTTAAAAGAAAGTAATAATTGTGTCAATAAGTACTGGTTCAAATGAAATGAAGGCTGAGAAGTTCAAATGGAATGAAGTTCAAATCAAATGAAGACCAAGAAGTTCAAATGAAATGAAGACTGAGAAGTTACCACTAATGTTTGGCAAAGGTGAACATGAGAAGTAACCTTGATAAGAATGGTTTCATCTGGGTGCTAGCTACTCAGGAGGCTGAAATCTCAGGATTGTGGTTCAAAGTCAGCCTGGGTAGCAAAGTCCATGAGATTCTTATCCAGTTAACCCGCAAAATGCTGGAAATGAAGCGGTGGCTTGAGTGGTAGAGCACTAGCCTTGAGGGAAAAAGCTAAGGGACAGTCAGTGCCCGGGCTCTGAGTTCCAGCCCCATTAAATCCCTCCCTCTCTAAAAAAGTGGTTTTATTGACATCATGGTACAAAAGCCTACAGGAGTGGGTTTGAGAGAATTGACTGAGAAATCAAAAGAGGCAGAAGGTATAGGCCGCCTACTTGTTTTGATGTAAAGAGAGGCTGAGTAAAGGGAAGATGTCTGGAGAAGTATTGTCTAGAGAAGTTTACTCAGCACTGGTTAATAATTACAGCATACTTGTGTACAATGAATTAAAAAAAATCTTGGCCTTCATGAAACTTACATTTTAGTATAACAGGAGGATAGATAATAAGAAACAAATCAAGTCAGGTGGCTCATGCCTATAATCCTAGCTACTCAGGAGGCTGAGATCTGAGGATCAGGGTTCAAAGCCAGCCAGGCAGAAAAGTCCATGAGACTCTTAACTCCAATAAACTACTCAAAAAAGCCAGAAGTGGCACTGTGGTTAAAATGGTGGAGCATTAGCCTTGAGCACAAAGAGGCTCAGGGACAGTGCGCCCAACCCTGAGTTCAAGCTGCAGGACCGGCAAAAAAAAAAAAAAAAAATTCAAAGAATTACATTTTAGCTTCCTCACAGGAGTCTCTACTTTCATCCCTTCATTCAGTCTTTTTTTGCTAGTATTTAAACACACTCATTTTTTTTGCTCATTCCTGGAGATAAGTGCCTGTCTAGGCTGGCTCCACATTGAGATTTTCAGATCCCAGACTCCGGAGTAACTAGGATTACAGGCATGAACCATTGGTACCTGGCACTTGGCCATTCAACCATGTAAACATATAACCTGAGAATTTTAAAGCACTTGCTCTAGACCAAAAAAATACTCAATGTTAGAGCTAAGATTGGATTTTTGGGGGACTGGTTTTGATTCTGCGGAGGGTGGGAAGGAGTTGGATCACCTCCAGGTGGGACATAAAATGCATGTTGGTGTATATCTTATCTGATGTTGATTTTGGTTTTGTAGGTGTACTGGATTCATATTCCAGAAGGTTGGGAAATTGGCTGCAACAGCTGTGGGTGGAGGATTTTTCCTCCTTCAGGTCTGTATATGAAGTATTCCTAGATATTTGGGAATTGTGCTTGCTCATTAAGCAGTATATGATAAGGAATTGTTACCGTGGCTATATTATGCTAGAATAGCTTTTCCACTTTTTTTTTCTTTTTGCTGGTCCTTGAACTTAAACTCTGAGCTTGGGCACTGTCCCTGAGCTCTTTTTTTTTTCTTTTTTTGCTCAAGGCTAGCATCCTAGCACCCTACCACTTGAGCCACAGCTCCACTTCTGGCTTTTTCTGTGATTAATTGGAGATAAGAGTCTCATGGACTTTCCTGCCCAGGCTAGCTTTGAACTGTAATCCTCAGACCTCAGCCTCCTCAGTAGCTAGGGTTACAGGTGTGAGCCACCACTGCCTAGCCCCTTTGTTTTTTTATATGTTGTAATCCATTTATCTGTCTACAAAAATCTTTGTGACATTGTTTAACATGTCATTTCTATGTTGTATCCTTCATTCCATAGGCACAATCTCTTCACATATTTAGATTGTCTTTTTTCTTTGACATTTTATAGTTTTCAACATATAGATTCTATATATTTTTATGTTTACAACTAGTATTTAATTTTACAGCAAGTGTATATTGTTTTAAAATGTCAATTTCTAGTTGTTCATATTGCTGGCATGTGGAAATTCAGTTGTTTTCATTTGTTGATCTTGTATCCTATGACCTTGCTAAATTTACTTTTTTTTTCTTTTGTCGGTAGTGGGGCCTGAACTCTGGGCCTGGCCCTATCCCTCAGTCTTCAGCTGTGGACTAGTGCTCTACCACTTGAGCCTCAGCCCCACTTCCTGCTTTTACTGCTTATGTGGTGCTGAGGAATCGAGCCGAGGGTCTCATGCATGCAAGGCAAGCACTCTACCACTAAGCTACCTTCCCAGCCCCACTAAATTCACTTTTTAAGTCTAGGTATTTTTATTTGTTTTTGTTAGATTCTTTAATATTCACTGTGTAAACTGCAGTTTGATCTTTTCAAATCTGGATGCCTGCCTACTTTTGTTTCTTGTAGTGAATACAACTTCACTTCCAGCATAATATTGAATAGAAACTGAGAAAGGTAGACATCTTTGCCTTGTTTCCAGAAATTATTCTTTCATCATTGTGTAGTGGTAGCTGTAGGGTTGTTTTTTTTTTTTTTTGGAAATGGAACTGGGATTTGAGCTTAGGGTTTTGCTTTTGCTGGGTAAATGCTCTATTGTTGAGATAAAACTTCCAGCCCTTTTTGGTCTGGTTTTTTTTTTTTTTTTTTTTTTTGCAGAACAGTGGTTTATAGATGTTTATTGAACATTACAGTTGACTGAGTGCCTAGATTGTGACCAGGGCTACATCCGAGACCCTGGAGGCCATCTGCTCGCCATCCTTAGGTTTCCTAGGATGGCTGCCAGGTGTGAGGCTCAGTGCCTGCTGCCCGAGCAGGACCCCAGGGGAGGACACACTGGAACCTGCAGGGTGTGGTGCATCTCACAGACACTTTTATTCATGCCACAGAAGAAGTGGTGCTCCTACAAGGATATGTACAGCGGTGTTCCGTGTTCCCAGCTAACAAAGCTTGCTCAAATGTGCAGGCAGACTGGCGTTTCCCGTCGTGCAGAGGAGCTAATGATGGCTGTGAGAAGGCGCAGGAGTGGAGCCTTTTAAAGCCTTACTTCTTTTATCAGCACTCCTGATCTTATACACGATGAAGCCCATCAACCCCTTCCCTACCCAGATCTCCTGGTAAACCTGGGTGTAGTAGGGCTTCAGGGGGACCCAGACATTTTTCATAAAGCTTTGAAGCATCTCGACAGGACGGAGGGCTCAGACCCCTGGTCTGGCTATTTTTGAACAAAGGTCTGCTTTTTGCCCAGGGCACCTTAGAATTTATACTTTCTTCTGTAGTTGGATGACAGAATTGTGTTGGTTGTACCTAGCTTTTTCTGAGATGGGGTCTTGTGAACTTTGTGCGCAGGCTGGCTTCAAACTATGATCTTCCCAATCTCTACCTCCTGAGTAGCTGGGATTACATGCATAAATAGCTAGCATCCAGTGTGCAGCAGTTATAGGATTTTTTTTTAAATCAAGTTGGAGAATTTTCCTTCTATATTCCTAGTTTACTAAAATTTTATCTTAACTGTGTGTTAAATTTTGTCAGATACGGTTTGAGTTCTGCTTTGAAAGTAAGTCAGATGGTATTGCAGAAAAAAATAAGGAAACATAGTACTAGTTCAGTGGTATTTTGAATTCTGGTCTCCTCTAACTTACCTGCTGCTCTTTTGTTCTAATGCTTTATTAACATGATTCTCTGGGACAAACTGGGTGAAGGAAATAAACCTTCATTCAACATGTGCTTTTCAGTATTCATCTCAATTACTTTTATAAGTAGCTTTGTTTATAGCCAACTTGAGGAGTATTTCCAGTTATTTACTATTACAAGGAAAGCTATTATAGCATTTGCAGTTTCAGTGTTAGTAAATAATGTCAAATTGTTCCCTTGACAGACTTCAGTTAACACTCAGTGTATGACATCTTTTTTCCTTACCTCCACAATCTTTTCTTTTAATTTTCTCAGATCTATAAAAAAACTATTGTGGCACATTATTTTAATTTACATTTCCCTGATTACTTGTACCATTGAACTTTCAGTTTGGGCAACTGTATTCTGTGAATTGTCTTTATCCAGTTTCCAGATGTTTTTCTTCCTGATTGCTATTCTTTTTTTTTCTGGTCCTGAGCTTGAACTCTGGGCCTGGACAGTGCTGTCCCTGAGCTTCTTTTGCTCAAGGCTATTGTTCTACTGCTTGACCCACAGTGCCACTTCCAGTTTTTTCTGGGTAGTTTATTGGAGATAAGAGTCTCACAGACTTTCCTGTCCAGGGTGACTTCAAACCATGATCCTTAGATCTCAGCCTCCCGGGTAGCTACAATTACAGGTGTGAGCCACAGGCACAGGCTAGGAAGTTCACTTTTTAAATGAACATATTGTCTCCAGGCTCTTAAGGTAGCTAATTGGTAGAGGTGTGTAGGACCTTGCATTATATACTATGTGTCAAGTACATGTCAAAGAACCATAGAGTAGATAATAAACAAATGAAAAATTGGCTACTAGATGCAGGTGTATATTGTGGACATTTCAAAACTCATTTTTCAAAATGTCATTTTACTTCCTTTCCCAGATTTTTCTCTGTTCTTTTTCTTATTTTATTTTATAAAAAGTGCTACTCATTGTCTGCCTTGTCATTTTGGATAGAATTTTATCTCTATCTTTAAAGCTAAGCGCACTACCATTTCTCTTCTGGGTTGCTACTTTAGCTTTCTAATTGATGTTTCTGAAGAGGTTTCTGATTCACAACACAAAATAGCAAGCTTATTTTCTCATTTCTATCACTGTTGTTGAAAATGTAGATTGCAAACCACACTGGCTACATCAAAGTTGACTGGCAACGCGTAGAAAAGGACATGAAAAAAGCCAAAGAACAGTTGAAGATTCGTAAGAGCAACCAAATACCAACTGAGGTGAAGAGCAAAGCTGAGGAGGTAAGACTTGTTATATTCATATGTACTGTGTAAAGATTACAGACAATTTTGTGCGTACAAAATGAGGGTGTGAGGTGCACCAATGTCTCAGAAGTGGACAAAGCTTAAAGATTTCCAAGAACTTGAAGTAATGAGATGAAAGCTATTTTCTATAGGCCAGCATTAGTTGAAATATCTTTATTGAATATCTTCCTTATTAGACAGGTTATTGTTAGGTAACCCAGACTGACCTTGATCTCAAGATCTTTCTGCCTCACTGTCCCGGATGTTGGGATTACAGGCCTCTATTACTATGCCCAGCTTAAACAGGCATTTTATTAAAGCTGGATAATTCAGGTGTTTGTTGATCTTTGTCAGTGAGAGCAAAAAGTGATATAGATACTAAGGTAGTTAACTAGTTCTTGTAGGAATAGGGCATCATAGTGGTTGGAAAGGATATAGTAAGTTATATTTTGTTCCCATGTCCTCTTGACTTTGAACATCCATCCTCTGCTTGTCATACACATAGCTGATTGGTGGAGCATAGACAAGGAGCCTTGGGCAAGTGAGAACTTTTATAGAAGCGAAGGGGAGATGAAAAGCTTTGGAATTAAAGGAAATGAGGACCTCACTTATTATTCATCAGTAACAGAATTGGTTCCCGATTTTAACATTCTTAGCAAACTTAATGTATTGTGCTAAATCTTCTGTTCTCAGGTTGTGTCATTTGTGAAGAAGAACGTTCTAGTAACTGGAGGATTTTTGGGAGGCTTTCTGCTTGGCATGGCATCCTAAGGAATGCATCTTCCCGTGTTCTGGTTTTTCCCAGCCAGCAGTCTCTACACTTCATCTATAGGACATCAAGTCTGTTCTCTTCCTCCTCTTCTTCTGTGCCTTCCTCCCTGCGGTAGCAAATCTATCTGGACGGCTTCTCTAGTCAAGCTGTTTGCTCAAGTTAAACAACACCTACATGAGCTTGGCAGCAACGGAAGAGACAGTAGATGTTAGCTTTCCTCCTAGTGTACTCCTTACTTGGCCAGTCTATAGATCAACAAGAATGTTCCTTTTCCCCCATGTAATATTCATACCAGAACATGTTACAAGATGGTTCACTGTAGAGGATGACTGAATCCCGAAAGGCTGTTCCAAACTGTGCTTTTGGAAAAGAAGCACATAGTGAATGTATGTGCTGCGTGAAAAGGAACTGAATACATTGGCCTTTAAGCATAAAAGATTTTGGTATCTTGGTGTGTACTTTCTTTTTTAGTTTTTACAGAAGGAGAGTTGTTTATACCTGTTGTAATTATCCTGACAAAAATGGCAACATAAGTATAGTAACAACAAATCTACGAAATGAACTTGTGTGTGTGTGTGGTTTTTTTTTTTGGTCCAGTCGTGGGGCCTGAACTCTGGGCCTGGGCACTGTCCCTCAGTTCTTCAGCTTAAGGCTAGCACTCTATCACTTGAGCCACAGCGCCACTTCTGGCTTTTTTCTTTTTGCTTATGTGGTGCTGAGGAATCGAACCCAGGACCTCAGGCATGCAAGGCAAGCGCTCTACCACTGAGCCACCTTCCCAGGCCCTGAACTTGTGTTTGAGATATATGATGTGCAAAAGGTATTTTACTCAGTAGGGAGGTGATTAGGAAAATCAGCTTCTAGAAGTACCTTGTTGAATTGTCAGATTAGTTGGGGAATTCATGTCCAAGTCATTTATATGGAAAGAAGCTCTTGGATTTTTGTTTCATAAAAAAATTTTATGTTTCGAAATGTGAAGCATGTCTGTGAAAATGCTAGGGACAGCCATAGATGTCCTGAGGCAGTTCTGTTGCTTTATTCAGTTAGTGTGAAATACAACATTTAAATGAGAATTTTAATGAGGTAGCATTCTAGGAATTCACAATTGTAAGAGATAATGGTGGCACATGTGAAATAATATCCATCCATAAAGTACAACCCACTGTGTCATGGTGACCTGGGATTCTTAGTATTATTTTTTAACATAAAAGCTGGACATTGGGCTAGGAAGGTGGCTCAGTGGTAGAGCGCTTGCCTTGCATGTATGAGGCGCTGGGTTCCATTCCTCACTCCTCACAAGTAGAAAACAAAGCCGGAAGTGGCGCTGTGGCTCAAGTGGTAGAGCACTAGCCCTGAGGGACAGCACCCAGGCCCAGAGTTGAGGCCCACGACCGGATCCCCCCAAAAAAAGAGTTGGACATACGCACATGTACACAGAGGCTAACACGATTTGTTTTAATGGCCTGTTACCATGTCTGCAACTCCAGCTATAATGATGTATGACCTCAACAGAGGTTCTACATATTTATTGAATATGGTAATAATGTCCTTGCTTAAGGAAAATGTACTTTTACAGGTATTCCAAGTTAATTTTTTTCTTTTCTTTTTTTTTTCCATAGTGGGGCTTGAACTCTCGGCTTGGGTGCTCTCCCTGAGCTCTTCAGCTCAAGGCAAGCACTCTACTGCTTGAGCCACAGCACCACTTCCGGTTTTCTGGAGGTTAATTGGAGATGAGTCTCATGGACTTTCCTGCCCGGGCTGGCTTTGAACCACAATCCTCAGATCTCAGCCTCCTGAGTAGCTAGGATTACAGGCATAACTCAAGTTAATTCTTATAGATAATCCCATATAAAATATAATGCATTTCTAAGTCATCTAAAATGTTTATCTTTAACCTATCTTGAGAATGGCATGTTGAATTTGACTATCAGTTCATAGAATTTTATATAATTTACCTATCTGCATTTCCTTATTACATTACCATATTAAGACAAAAGTTCTTTTGCTTATAATATGTATGAATCATCTGCAAAGCACTGTGGTTTAAGCTTGCTTCATATGTTCTTTAAGAGTTGAAAATGATTTTGAACTTTGAACTTAGAGCTTATGCTTGCCAGATAGGTACTCCACCACAGAACCTGCGTCTAGTCCTTTTTTGTGCTGGTTATTTCTGAGATTTAGGGTTTTGCTTCCTGTCCAGGTGTGTGCTTGGACTGTGATTTGCCTGTATTTTAAGCTTCCCATTGTAGCTGGGTTAAGAGATGTACCAACGCATGCCAGCATCTTTCTGTTGGGATGGAGTGTCATGGACTTATCTGATCAAGCTAGCCTGGAAATATGATCCTTTTAATATTAGTCTCTTACATAGTTTAGAATGCCATTCATGTGCTTCCATACTTAGCTATTGGTTGAGAAAGGGATCTAGTGAATTCTTCTAGTGAATTCTTCAGTCCTCCTGCACTCAGCCTCCCAACTAGCTAGGATTACAGGTGTGAGCCACCATGCCTAGCTTTTTGAACTTTTAATGGAAAATTTAAATACAAAAGAGAGGCTGGAAATGTGGCTTAGTGGTAGAGTGCTTGCCTAGCATGCATGAAATGAAGCCCTGGGTTCGATTCCTCAGTACCACATATGCAGAAAAAGCCAGAAGGGGCGCTGTGGCTCAAGTGGTAGAGTGCCAGCCTTGAGTAAAAAGAAGCTTAGAAACAGTGTCCAGGCCAGCCCCAAGACAGGGGAGCGGAGGGAGAGAGGAGGAGAGAGGAGAGGGGGCAGGGAGGAGAAGGGGAAGGAGAGAGGGGAAGAGGAGAGAGGAGAGAGAGAATATTGCTGGGCACTAGTGTCTCAGGGGTAATCCTAGCTACTGAGGAGGCTGCAATCGGAGGATTGCAGTTCAAAGCTGGCCCGGGCAGAATAGTCTCCATGAGACTCTTACCTCCAATTAACTACTCAAAAAAACCAGTAGTGGTGCACTGGCTCAAGTGGTAGAGTGCTAGCCTTGAGCACAAAGAAGCTCAGGGACAGAACCCCTGAGTTCAAGCCCCAGAACCAACAAAAGGAAAAAGATACTATGCTATGGTGAATCATCCAATAGCTTACAATTATTATTATCAATTATTGTAAAAGACATTATAAGTATAATTATAATCATTTCATTGAATCTTAATGTGTATTGGTGAAAGGTAAGCATTACTCGTATTTTTATTGTGAAAATACTGTACAGAGGGGTTACAATTACATGGGCAAGATAATGAGTACATTTCTTTTTTTGGGGGGGGTCTGGTCGTGGGGCTGAACTCTGGGCCTGGGTGCTGTCCCTCAGCTCTTCAGCTCAAG
>NW_012267425.1:393228-421814 GCF_000151885.1 Dipodomys ordii | reverse complement strand
GAAGAATGAGGTTGGAATTTTGATAGGTATCGCGTTGAATTTGTAGATAGCCTTGGGAAGTATTGCCATTTTCATGATGTTGATCTTTCCAATCCAGGAGCATGGGAGGTTTTGCCACTTTCTATGTTCTGTTTTGATTTCCCTTTTCAGGTTTTTAAAGTTTTCATCATAGAGGGCCTTCACTTCTTTGGTTAATTCCTAGGTATTTTATTTTTGTGGGGCTATTATGAATGGAGTTGCTTTCCTAATTTCAGCCACACTTTTCTCATCGTTGGCATAGCATTACTCTTTTTGTCTTTTTTTGGTGTGCTTGACTTGAGGCTTGAACTCTGAGCCTAGGAGCTATCCCTGAGCTTTTGTGTTCAACTCTAGCATTCTACCACTTCAGCCACAGCTCCACTTTCAGCTTTTTGGTAGTTAATTGGAGGTAAGAGTCACACAGGCTTTTCTGCCTGGGCTGGCTTTGAACCGAGATCCTCAGATGGCAGCCTCCTGAGTAGCTTGACTTACAGACATGAGCCACCATGCTCAGCTCAGCACTACTCTTAAAAGTAATTAGTATTATAGTACTATAACTAATATTAGTTAAAATATATTAGTACTATAACTAGTACTATAATCGAAAACAATCTGCTCCATCAGTGGGAGGTTGTTTTGTTTTCTTTTGGTGGCTCTGGGGGTTTGAACTGTAGCCTTTGCAATTGCTCAGCTTCCTTCACATCTCCAGCAAAGCTTTCTACTTCTTATTTTGGAAGTGGCATCTCATGGACTTCTCTGCCCAGGATGGCTTCAAACCATGATCCTTCAGGTGTCAGCTTCCTTGAGTATCAGCATTTCAGGTGTGGGCTTCCAGTGCTTGACTCAACATTTCTTAAGTGTTTCACATTTAGTTTGAATCAAAATCCAAACAAGGCCTGTATTGCATGTGCATGATGTGAGTCCGTGTTAGTTCCTTTTGTTTGTTTTACCTGCAGTATCTTTATGTCTGAAATTAAGGCATTGAGTTTCAGAGTTCTCCACATCCTTCTGATGCCTGGAGTTCTGGGTTATGCCCTTTGTGGTGATCGTAGCTGCAGCTGTCATTTCTGTTGTAACTAATACCAGTGGAGTGGTGACTGTGGGAGATAGTTAAAGTACCCCTTTGGGTTGCATGTGGGGGAAAGTGGGCCACCAATGCTTTGCCAGTGGGATGGGTGTTGCTCTTGAACATCTCTTTTTTCTGTGATTGTGGGTGAAGCCAGTAAAGATGAGGAGGTTGAGAATCCCTGAGAAGTTTGGAATAGTCCAGCCTCATAACTCCTGATTGTCTGAAATAAGATCTGTAGGTCCGTCGTGATGTTTTTATTGCTAGGTAGTTGCTTCGGAGACCTTGCATGGCATGGTTGAGGACAACAGTACATGTCTGCTTCATCTGGTACTATGAGAGCAGGAAGAATGGCCTTGAGTTCTGCTCAGAGTGTGGTCCTCAAGTCACTTGTGATTGTGCACAGGTGGTGCAGTGGTTGAGCCATTACTAGTAAGTATACTTTTCATGTTTGCATGTAGCTGAACCACCATTGAAGTGGGCTTAGGTATTGAGAAAACCTGAAAGGAAGCCTCATTGTGCCCACAGCTTTGTTTCAGCTCAAGTAGGAAGGTAGCCACCAAAGAACAGCTGCCCCTGTATGCGAAACAGGTGGTGACGTGAGGCAAGGCAGCTGCACTGAGTGCACTTCCTTTGATTTACATCTATTGAGTGAGGCAAATGCGTCCTCCAGTACTCAGAGTCCAGTAACATTGGCTTATTACTAGTAGTTATAAAGCTGAGAAACGAAATTTCTTCACAGAGGGATTGAGTCATGTCAGAATGTATGGTCCGGAGAAACTTGGCTTTCAATGTGTTTGGGTTTTGGCGCGCTCTGCTGGCAATGATGTGGTATCCCTGCACTTGGAACTCCAAATTGTGGTCCTAGATAGCTATGGCCACTGCCATCCTCTCCTTCTCCCTGACACCTTCCTTCCCCCGCCCATGCACCCAGATTTGTGCTGTCTCCTCCCCCTCTTTCAGGTTCCTAAGCCACTACAGCTGTGCCATGCATCCTCACTACTCTGGGCAGCCCTTTGACCTTTACCGTGTGGGACAGAGTAAGCAGGGACTTGAGGTCTCCTACCCAGTTCTGCCCCCTCCCCAGGCCAGAGAGCAAGAGGAAGGGTCAAAGGCACTTTGCTACAGCTGCCTGCTGAAGCTCAACAGGCAGACTCCAAGTTTCCAGTCTCAGGGCCCTGTGATCTCTGCTAATCCTGAAGCCTGGTGAATCCTCTGCCAGAGCAGCTCTAGTGTACATGTCACTGACATTCAAATGACATCCTAATAACACTTTACCCAAATGGCCCCAGGTTGCCCCACCTCTTAACTGGTTGATCTGCCTACCACTTGGATGAGAGCCCTCGCTGCCAGATCTGTCAGATGCTGTGTCCTGGGTTCTGCTAGACTTTAAGGGATGAACTAATGTTATTAATGTGGGAGCTTGTGGTTTCTTAAGACAGAAGCTCCTGTGTAGTTAACTACTAAAAGAATGCCTTTAAGCCAGGCACCAGTGGCTCACACCTGTAATCCTAGCTCCTGAGGAGGCTGGATCTGAGGATTACAATTGGAAGCCAGCCGAGGCAGGAAACTCTGTGAGACTCTTTATCTCCAATAAACGACTCAAAAAAGCCAGTAGTGGTGCTGTAGCTTGAGTAGTAGAGTTCTAGCCTTGAGCACAGAGAGGATCAGGGACAGAGCCCAGGCTCTGAGTTCAAGTCCCAGGACTGGCCAAAAAAGAGAAAGGAATGAGTTCTCCACCATCTTTTTTTTTGGGGGGGGGGTCTGATCTGGGCTTGGGTGCTGTCCCTCAGCTCTTCAGCTCAAGGCTAGCACTCTACCACTTGAGCCACAGCGCCACTTCCGGCTTTTTTCTTTTTGATTATGTGGTGCTGAGGAATCGAACCCAGGGCCTCATGCATGCAAGGCAAGCGCTCTACCACTGAGCCACCTTCCCAGCCCTCCACCATCTTTTTGTTCAATGTTTTCCAGAAAAATGAGCACAGCTAGTAGTTAATCTCTTATTTGAAACCTCTATTTTTGTGCAGTTGATGAAAACACCATAAATCTCTGCTTGGAAAAAAAATTATGGTATAGGGATAGATTTTAAGTTTCTAAGTGTCCTCAGATGTCTGAGGGAAACTTTCTTCCAGCCCCCTCACCCCATAGGAAAGAGCGCTGTCTTCTCTACTCCTTCCACCAAATACTGTTTCATTTCTTAGTCGTGACATGCAGCAAGATTTCTGGGAAACCAGAGTCAGTTGAAACAGGTTCTATGCTCAGTTAATCACTTATACAATGTTAGTATTAACTCTTGGAGAACAGGGTAGAAACCTGTTTTAGGCCTGAACCTGATTTCCCAGAAATCACTTAGTGTGGCTTATATGCATTTATTTTTAAAGATCATGGATTTTCTTAAAATTGTTTTTTTCTGATATTGGTTTGCTTGCTTCCCTTTCATTCCCCTTTGCCTTCCCTCCCCTCCTTCTTTCTTTTCTTTTCCTTGCCTCCTTTTTTTGTTTGTTTCTGAGATAGGGTTTTCCAGGATGGACTCAAACTCAGTCATTCCTTTTCCCCTTGCCCTCCCCTTTTTCTTCCTTTTCTTCTTCCTTTCTGTTTTTTCTTTCTTTCTCTGTCTCTGCCTCAATTTCTCTCACTTTAGCCAGTGTTTCTCTTTGTAGCTTGTGAGTTTGAGTCTATCCAACTCTATGGCATCATCACAGAAAATAAGGATGATTAGGTCAGAATTGTATATAAATTTTATTTAGCAAGGAAGGAAAACAATGCGTGTCTCTAATATACTGGAGATGTGGACATATGAAAAGTGGATGCCAAGTGTAGGGCATATTCATAAGGCTTAAGTGAGTCAAAGCAAGTTTGCAACTTTTAACTTTCTTCCAAATAAGCACGTGGTACTACCTAAATCATCTGTTATAAAACTTTGATGCTGTCATCTAAGCATGAAGATAGTGAATTTGATGTGAACTTCTTAATTAAATGGTCTCTGACACATGGGTAAGACTTTTATTGGTACTCGTTGACTAAATGGCAAGCACTAAGTGTTAGAGCATGGCTAGAAAAACTGTGTTGTATATTCTTACTTTGGAAAAGGAAATGTGTGCTTTGTAATTTTGCAGTCTTAACAACTCTCCTCTAATTATAGCTTATGCTTTGGAAAATAAAATTTTGAGATTTCCAAACACCAAGTCTCCTCAGTTGACAAGTTGATATAGGGGGTATTGTTGGTGCATCTGCCCAGTTAGAAGATGTGTTTTCCCTTGACAGCCATGTCTTAGAGCTGTGCTCACTGCCAACTCCACTGAATCATCTCCCCCTCCCTTCCCCTTGAACAAATGCACTGGCAGTCTTGGAGGAGAGCCTGAGAGCAAGGCCATGTCTGATGCAGATGCGACTGACACAGATGCTGTTAAGACCTTGAAACTCCTCAGTCAGATTAACAGTGCTCCCCACCCCACCTCCAGCTCACATTGCTTTCATCTGCCCCCCACTCCCTCTGACTTCAGTCTTCACTCTTTCTTCTTGATATTTAAAGAGACTGTACTTGTAAGCGGGTGCACCATTTCCCCTTCAGCCACCCTGAAGGAGATTTGGTCGCCCTTCCCAGGCTTCAGTCCCAAATAAAGCCTGTTGGTCTGTTGAAAAAACTAAAGAAGAACAGGTTTGTTTAGAGCAGAAAAGCCTGTTATTAGGGGGTATTCTTGAACGAGAGAATAACTTGTTCAAGGGTGAGCTTTACCAGATGTTTTTCTTGTTTACCCAGAATGTGTTCTAGGCAAATGATGAGTGTAAAGTTAAAGCATGGCTAGTTGCTGTAGCCTAACTGCTGGTTGTGCTGGTGGTGTGGGGCTGGGGAGTTGACAGACTTCAAGTTACCAAGTAAAACCATGTTTATTCTTAGATCTGGCTCTTAGTCATGGAATTTTTCCACGACCTGTAAAAATTGCTTTTGTTTTCAATGTCTGTAATTTACATCGTCAAAGTATCTAATTTAGCACCATCACTCCTGCCTCAGCCTCCCTCTGGTGGTGTGATTGCAGCCTATTAACTTGTACCATCACCCCCTCCTCCCCAAACGGATTTTTCTACAGAAAGGGTTGCTTTTTTCTTCCCCTTTTGAGTTATGAAAGCTCTCTTTTTCCAACATTAAACTGTTAAAAAAATGACACGATTATTGAGAGAAGGGGTTCTCATTCTTGCTTGCACATGAGAATTACATGGATTTTAAACAGTGTTGCCTAGCACAGCCTGAGGTTTGAAAATGTCTCAAATATTCCTAATGAGAAACCAAGAGAAAACCAGAGTTGGAAGTTGAGAAACAGAGTTGGAAGCTGGTGCTAATAAAATTATAGTTCTGCTGTTAATACATGAATACTTAAGAGGACTTTATACTCTTTTTAAATTAAGCATCATACAACTAATGGTGGCTTCTGGATTTTAAACAGAAGTGTGACACTAGTTTGTTATTAATTAATAATTAATATTGTTATTATTACTAGTTGAATATTAATTATTACAATTCAAGGGAGGGAGTTGTACTGTGGCAAAATGGTCTTCCATCCCCTGCTCTTGCAGGGGCTTTTGTCATCAGTGGCTTCTAAAACTACCAGGTGAAAGGTTGTAGGATGCTAATTTTTTTATTCATATATTGCAAAGTCCCCTACAATTGATTTGCCCATTGAAAAAGGAAAATTACCTTTCCAGCAGAGGTATGTTAGTCACTGTGATTAAACAGCATCACTAACAATTAAAGGCCTTTTTATGTCTAAAATTGGAGATCAAAAACCGTTTCAGTGCTAACATTGATTTTTTTATCACAAAAATCACTTTGTAGATGTTCAGCCTTCTCTGTTAGCTATTTTCTTTTTCTGTATGTTATAATAGCTAAAGAAAGGGAAATCAAAATTGATGTCTTCTAATAGATCTGTTGACAAACTCAGCCAGGACAGTTTAAAAGAAGGAACAGTTTTGAAGTTTTTGACACTCTATGTGAAATACTTTACATTTAGAAAAAATCACTTACAATCATTTGAATAATTCAATAATTTTGTAACAAAAAAATCAACCTGATATTTAACAATCCTAATGGAATCCTGTCAACTGATTTTAAATGTGATTGAGATTTAGAGATGATGCAAACAGTTGTAAAATGCATTATTGAATTGTTTTACTGCTAATAATAGCTCATTTATTTCCTGCAAATTTTGCACTGTTTCTTCGGCTTGTGAATCAAATGTCTCTAAGGCAATAAATTTCCCAAGTCCCAGTGACCCAAAGAAAAGCCTTTCAAAAGAAGCATAACTTAATATATGGCACTAAAGTCAGACAGGAAAGAAACCTGTTTACTTGTGTCTCATCTAGTATTCCTCAAAATATCCAAAGAACCCTTTTATTTCCTTGTTACAATTCCTAGGAAAACTTTGAGGACATACTGCTTTAAAGAAAACAGTTGGCCTCAAACAACACTGGTGTTTGAACATCAAGGACCTATCATATTAGTCATCTTTCTTTTTTTTTTTTTTGTTCGTGCCAGGCCTGGGGCTTGAACTCAGGGCACTGTCCCTGAACTTCTTTGTTCAAGGCTAGCACTCTACCACTTGGGCCACAGCTACACTTCTATTTTGTTGTTGTTGTTGTTACTTTATTGGAAACAGAGTCTCACAGACTTTCCTGCTTGGGCTAACCTCAAACCATGATCCTTAAATGTCAGCCTCCTGAGTAGGATTATGGGCATGAGCCAACAGTGCCCTGCACATCTTTTTCTTTTTGGGGGAGTCAGTGGTAGTTCCAGCACCTATTTGAAAAAAGCTAATCAACACAAAGTAGCTGCCAACTGCCAACATTCTTTCTTCAGCAGATTTGTTTAATGTCATTGTTCTCTACTTTAACTGGTTTTGATTATAAAGATATCAAGACTAATGGCTCACCCTTCTGCACAGAAATAAATTTGCCTATATTCATACAAACAACCACAGCGAAAGGATAAACCACATAATACATTAATTCTGTTGCTACTTACCTGACTTCCAAATATATTTTTTCTTCAGTTCCTCAAAATTATTAGGGAGCTGGGTGCCACTGGCTCATGCCTGTAATCCTAGCTACTCAGGAGGCTGAGATCTGGGTCATGGTTCAAAGCCAGTCGGGGCAGGAAAGTCCATGACACTCATTTCCAATTAACCACAAAAGGCCAGAAGTGGAGCTGTGGCTTGAGCAGTAGAGCCCCAATCTTAAGCACAAAAGCTCAGGGCACCACCCAGCTTCTGGACTGGCAAAAAATAAACTAGGGATCACTGAACACTAAGAGTCATGTAATATGACTTTCCTACCATTGACTGAACAAATAAGCAAAAGCAGAAAGAAATGTTCCCCTGGCATGTGTAATGACGTTTTGCATTAGTGCTATGCAGTTAGGTTAAAGGAAGCTTAGAGTGAATTTACCATGGAATGTGCGGGGCGTCATGATTATGATGGTGGAAGATGCAGGAGTCCTTTCATCTGCCTCAGGTGACTTCAGTTTCGTGACTGGCACTGGTCTGAACTCAAGTATTAAAGACACATTATATCTGTGTCTAAGAGTCTTAAAATACATTTAGTCATATAAAAAATTTCTCTTTGTCTGGATGCTGGTGGCTCATGCCTGTAATCTTACTGAGGAGGCTGGAATCGTGGTTCAAAGCCAGCCCAGGCAGGAAAGTCCGTGAGACCCTTATCTCCAATTAAACATCAGAAAACCGGAAGTGGCGCTATGGCTCAAGTGGTAGAGCGCTGGCCTTGAGCTGAAGAACTCAGGGACAATGCCCAAGCCCAGAGTTCAAACCCCACAACTGACAAAAAAAATTCTCTTGGGCTGGGAATGTGGCTTAGTGGTAGAGGTTCAATTCCTCAGTACCATATAAACAGAAGAGGCAGGAAGAGGTGCTGTAGCTCAAGTGGTAGAGTGTTAGCCTTGAGGAAAAGCATCTCAGGGACAGTGCGCAGGCCCTAAGTTCAAGCCTCAGGACTGGCAAAAAAAAAAAAAATTTAAACAGTTTTATTTTAGCAGCTCAGTTTTATTACATTCTACATGTCTTTTAACATATTTATATTTCTGCCCCTGCATAGGTGGCATACTCGTAGTTGGCCTTTTCATTTGATATTTGCTGCTACTTGGCCTGAAGAAAGTCGGAAGTTTAAATAAAATGTGCTTGGTGGAAACAGAGCAGCATTTCTTTTCCAGCAGAACTTTACTTCGATCCAGACTTCAGTGTCAAGTTTTCTTCTTCTTTCTCAAATCCTGAACAGACCAGAGATCTTCCCTTCGGGTATCGAGCACAACACTTACGTAGTTCTTGGATGACAGTCTGACACTTCAATTCATTGTAGTTGTTGGCTGGAAAAATAGGCACATTCTAGTCATGATCTCACAGGACTAAGAAGACTCAAGGAGGTTTAGATAAAGCCTTTCTCACCCCTTTTGACTTCCAGTAGTTATGTAATTGGAAGAGAGGAGATACACTCAAGTCCACTGAACTCTTTCTCAGGAGGCCAGTTGGAAAGAAAAGTATGACTTACAAAGTAGTTGGAAGCTATGTTAAAATAGATTTCCCTTTTCCTTTAAGGTAGCATGCCCTTTTCCAGCATGCCCTTTGTGATTTTTGTAATGAAAAAAAAAGACACATAGCCCCATTATTTATCTACAGTTTAAGCTGATGGTTGGACTTTTCCTATCAAGTCTAAGTCTGTCTATCAGGATATGGCAAACCACTTGAGGGTCAAATTTAGACCCCCCATTTTTACATTGGAGGTAAAAATGGCTTTTAGATTTTGAACAGGTTATAAATACACACACAGGGAAAGAAGCCTGAAACTTCACTAATTAACCAGCAAAAAGCAGGTAATAGAAGCTCAACTGGTACATTTTTGGCTTGAGTGAAAAAAAAAACAAGCAAGAGTGAGAGGTCCTGAGTTCAAGCCCCAGTACAAGCCCAAACAGCAACACCAAAAAAATCTGCAATTCGATTTTACCTCAGTCAGCAATAAGTTGCTGATAAGAGAATAAGTGGTCTCTTATAGTTCCCACAGTCAAAAAATATTTAAAAACATTTTACATACTACCTTGTAAACATTTCTGTATTTCACAGGCTTGTTTCTGGCATGGATCCTTTGGCAGCATATTCAGAAAACTAAAACAAGAAAAATAATTTAAATTTTGGTTCTCTCTTTAACCAGAAAGACTTTAAAACTTCTGTACATGGAATTTTCTTCTGGGACAAGTAGTAGGCCCTTATAATTGCTGGAAAGCATTTACACTGAAAGTACTCTTCTCATTCATGGATGAGTTAACTATATTTTAATAATATTTATTAATTTTGGAAAATATAAATGGCTTGACATAAAAATTAAAGCTCATTTTGAATATCATATCAATCTTGCATTGACACTAGAGCTTGGCAGTCCTGGCCCACTGCCCAGCTCTATGATTCACAGAAGAAACTCTTGACAAAGGGTTAAACTCAAGCATTTTTCTTCACTGCTTATGTGGATGGGAATCATACCTACCTCAAAGCATTGATGGAAGGACTAAATGTGACAAAGTATATAAAATACACAGGATAGTGCCTGGACTATATGGTAGCCTATTATTCCCAAGTATTACTTTTTTCTTCCTCATTTTTTGTTAAGCGTGATGTTGTTATGCTGTCCAGGCTGTCCTTGAACTCCTGGGCTGAAGCGATCCTCCTGTGTCTGCCTCCCCAGTAGATGGGACTATAGATGTGTACCACTTCTTCTGGCCAAGACTTGTTTTAAAAAGTAAAAACTCAATGTATATAAACTGTATGACTATTTTAGCTCAGGAAATTCCTTACAGGCAGTACATACTTCCCTAGAAATCAGCAATATTTGGTGCTATTACTTCCTGAGCAAAGTGTCAGTTAAGTAGCTAAACGTGATTTCTTTGAGAGCCCTTATGAAAACCAGCTTATTTAAAATATCTATAACAAGAAAAGGAATTTAAAAAATGCCCCTAGACTTGATCAGCAACTTTTTTCACAATTTGAAAACACAATTTCAGAAAGAAAAGCCTAGAAGCATTTGTAGCTAATCAGTGCAAATAACATCCCTCCTCCAGAATCTAAATTAGGTAGTACTAGGGTGGGAAATACTAGAACAAAACTTAAGATATTTACAGGATAGAAGGAAAGGCAGGTGAATGTGCTGCAGGGCAAATAAGTGACAAATGGATGTTGATGCTGCTAGGAGCTGCTCTTTTCCCTCTAAATCAGTACCAAGTCCTTGGTGATCAGGGCATCTGTTCGGTAGCACAAGCTGATTTTGTGGGATTCATGAGATCCCGGTTCCAGCCGATGATGTCCATTAAAGGTTCTATGGCAATTTCCAAAGAAGTCAATTTCAAGTTACGTGTGATCGCTACGTGCTTTGATTTGCTTTCTGCCTGAGTTACCCCCTCTCTGCAGTGTCATTTGCAGTATTCTTCATGACCCTTCCTAAACTTCTGTGTCCTTGAGCAGTTTTTCAACCCGCTCCCTCCCCCAGGCCCAAGAGTGGGTGCACTGCAGTGGTGGATGAAGTGATTGCCATTTAATGAATTGAACAGAGGAGCATATCTTCCTAGAATCACAGCACCTGGAAAAAAAAATCATTAAAATCACCATAACTGAATAGAGTGAAAATGAGGAAGGAGAGGAAGGCAGAGAAATAGAAATACTCACCAGGTTAATCATCAGGCAAAAGCTTAAGCAACAGTTCCTGTACTCCCCTGACCTGTCAGAAAAAGAAAAATTGTATAGAGTAATCTATTATAGGAGTCCCAATACAATGGAAAATGATTAAGCAACATGTGTACCATTAAATGATGCTGTATTTGCCACAAGCGAGAGTTGTTATCCATGTAGCGCTCCTCTGGGTAGAGTTGCCACATGAGAGGTAGTTGGGAGGTAACAAGATGACTTGGCCTAGCTGGGTCACCTAAAGGAACCTGAACTTGCTGGACTCGTGCCCTTAGGAAACTCGTCTCCTAATGGGAATGATCAAAAACAAAACCATAGACTTCAGGATATTGAGACTAGATAGAAATCAAGTTATTTGAATGCAAAATCAAATAAGCAAAATGAGCAGTTACCTCTTCCACGACAGCCACCCATGTGCGCTGGTATTCGTCTCGGTAGATACCCTCTTGGTGAACCCAGAGATGATCGGGTGGAGCCCCCACATCCTCTCTTGCCATTCTGGGCTTTGGGTTCCAATTCTATCCCTGCTTTTCTCCACCTAAGCCTGCAGCACCCGTGCACAGGACACAGGTGTGACTTTTGGGTTGGAATAAACTCACCAATGAGCAAGGTGATTGGTGATTAGCAACCACCTATCAGAACCAAACAAACCTGTTTGAACAGCCTAACTAGAACTAGTGCCATCTGAAGCTTTCTGAAAGACTGAAAGTGACACTGAAGTGACACTTGGGCAAAGCCTTCTAAGTGGGTGCTGTGTTAATGTAGTTTGCGTGACAGGAGGCTGGGCCCTGTTCTCATCCTCTGCATTCTCAAAATAGTGCCTGGCAAAATGTAGTTAGTAATAGGTAAAATGCACAATAGGATGCCTAAGGACAAATGTGGTTTTGGCGGAAAGGCAATAAAATAAGCACATGCATACCATACTCCCTAGGTAAAAACCACTTCTAAGCAGCTTCCATTAAAAAAATGGCAAGATTCTCAATGATGAGTATGTTTGTTTCAATTCAATATGCTACAGGAGCTAGAGAGGCATAAGTTAAGTTTTTATTCCCCATGCTAGAAGTCCACAGAATCACTTTTGTACTCTGAGAAGTAGAGAGGAAGCACACTTCCAGGAGTGGATGGTAAGGCCAACTCTAGCCCTAGATCTCATTTGAGGACCTTGTCATTATTTTGGGTGTGCCAGTGTTGGGGAATTAATTCAGGGCCTTGCACATTTTTGCTCAAGGCTGGTGGTCTACCACTTAAGCCATGCCTCCACTTTCTGTATGTGTTTCTTATGACTCAGTTTCATAGCTTCATGGTACAGTTTGTATATCCACCTCTCACATAGCAGAGATATGACGCTAGGGCATCTGTCCCAGGACACAAGGCCCCCTATTCCCATGAAGTAGCCATTATGTAGGAAATAAAATGTAGCACAGCTTGGGAGGTGGTTAGCACATCCAAAGTGAGATTATCCAGAACAAACCAGATGCTACAACATATGATACATTAGATGAAAAAAATAATGTATCAGGAGCTGGGAAGGTGGCTCAGTGGTAGAGTGCTTGCCTTGCATGCCTGAGGCCCTCAGTTCGGTTCCTCAGCACCACATAAGCAGAAAAAGCCGGAAGTGGGGCTTGAGGCTCAAGTGGTAGAGTGCTAGTCTACAGCTGAAGAGCTGACGGACAGCGCCCAGGCCCAGAGTTCAGGCCTCACGACTGACAAAAGAAAAAAAAATGTATCAACCTACACTAATGATTAATTCTTTTTCAAGTATAACATTCTGAATCTGGCTTTTGTTTTTTTTAACAGTTTGACTTCTCTAAAAGGAAAGTACAAAAGGACTTTTATGGACTTATGAAATGGTTTGTCTTTGTGAATAATTTTTACAGCATCATAGTTGCTTTACCCATTATGACCTGAGAGGATCTCACTCTGAGCTTGCATACATTTCTATTTTCACATGGATATACTCTGTTATTTCAAATTAATCTAAGACGAAATCTTTTCTCCTTAGCCAAACCTCAATTTCTTTCAATGATAACACCACCTCTCATGCAGAATGAAAACTAGTTTTCTTAGAGGTCTTCATTAATTGCTACCTACATCTTATCCGGCACCAATTGTAGCAAGTACCACCACTATCATTGGTATCCAAACTAAACTTTCCACTACATACCAGGTTTATCTCAAGATCCATATCTTTTCCTTTCTACTTTTCTAAAATTCATAACTCTCTAGTTGTATTTTTCCAAGCACTTTCTCATTAGCAGATAAAACTGTTCTGTCTCTTCTCTCCAGAGCTTTGGAAAGAAGAGACAAACAGAACCTCAGCAAATGCTAATACTGAAATAAAATATAATAAAGCCTTGATTTTTTTTAGCACAAAAGACAACGGTTGTGGACCAATTTTTTAAAAGTAGAAACCAATGTTAAAGATTCAGAACCACATGAACTTCATTGATATATCTTTGTAACAACCAACATGTTGACATTAATATTTCTTCTAAATGAAAAGAAAACCTTACTCATTATCCCAACATTGAAAGGAAAAATATCCAATAGAACACAGGGCAGGTGATGTTCTGAATCACTGAGTTACTACAAAGTGAGCCTATGACTCAGTACAAAATATCCTTAGAAGAAAGGCAGCATAATGTGCTTCTGTGACCCTAAAAAGGTTAACATGCTGTATAATCCAGATGAGCCTGGGAACAACCCTTAGCACATCTGTGTAGACCTGCATGTGCTACCATTCAGAGAACATCAAGGCCCAGAAACAGGCAACTGCAGTGATGAAGGGACAGAGAAGTCATTACATGAGCATGACCCATAAACATCCTCCTCTGTGGAGAAATGCAAATGCTGAGATCAAAGCCTATAAAAAACAAAACCACAGATGAAATGAATGGAGCACCATTCATATGTGCTATGTGATTCTTATAACAATTGCTCCCAACACTTTTTTGGGGGATTAAATAAGTTTGGGAGTTATAAAACACATCAGAATAGTAGAAGGTCCAGGAAATTATGCAGTAAAGAAACTTTGTATTGTTTAACATTTCCCAAGTTTATTTGACTAGAGATCATTTTTGTACATAACACTTGTTCACAAAATTCAGAACTTTGAACAAGAATGGATCTCTTAAAAATCTCAAGATAAACTTAGGTACAAGGTACATACAACTAAGTAATTAAACCCAAGGAATAGTACTAGTTGCAAATGCAAATGGCTTCCAAAGTATGTTTAGGTAACTTTACATCATCCACTAAAAGAGACTGTCCCCAAGGTGTCACTTTGACACTAGAGGCAATTTTGTCCTCAACACAGTACTCTTTGGCATTGTGTAAACTAGATTCTAAATGGATGACATGAAACATAGAAAGGCTTCTGTAGTAATTTATATAAAATGATCGTTTTCCTTTATAGAATGAATTTTGTGTCTTCTTAAAAATTACAATTTATTTTGAGATGTGTGAACAGTTTTTAAACATTAGTGAGTACACTTATTTGAAGTCATCTAATGAATTTATGCAAGTACAATGGGTGAAATTACCAAGAACCCAGGCCCCCAAATTAGCCTGGCCTGTGAATGAATCCTGATTCTGCCTCTTATAAGCTTTGTGCTCTTCAGTAAGTTAATATCTTGCTACCTCAGTTTCCTGAGAACTAAAGGACATATTAATTATAATGGTACTTAGCACTTGTTATATGTTTTACATATGTACACATATGGTGCTATGAGGTTGGTACTATTGTCTCTACTTAAAGGTGAAGTAAAGGCAGACAAGTTAGATAACTTTTGTAAGATTAGACAGCTAGGATTTGCCAGGCCTAAATCCAACTAGGGCAGTTTATACATAGAAGGTATAGAAATCCTTGGTAGAGTATGTAGCACACAGTAAGCTTGCTATAAATGTTAATAAGGGGTTTTCTGCTCCACTTAAATGGTTGGAGCAGTAAAAGGTAGCCATGAACATTATCAAAGTTAGTAAATGCTATTCTGGAATATGAGGTTGACTAACTTCAACAAAGGTGTTTTTCTTTCTAAAGGTGCCTAAAAGAATTTTATAAACCCCTCTCTCTGTTCTATTCTAGCTCTCTCTGTTCGTTTCTAGCTCTCTGCTCTCTCACTGCTCTATTCTAGCTCTCTCTGCTACCTATCTCCCTCACTGTTCTTCTCTAGCTCTCCCTGCTCTCTCTGCTCTAGCTCTTTCCTCTCTCTTTCCCTTCTCTCTCTCTTTCCCAGCCACGTGGAGTGCCAACCTTGCCTGGTCCCAGCAGGTCTACTGAATAAACCTACCCCTTACCTGAATACCACGTGCATTCTGGTGCTGTTCTTACTCGGCTACCTCTTTTTAAAAACCTAACATAAATGGTGCCATGACTCGGATAAAGGGCTTAAAGTCAGGACAGCTGGGATTCCTCTCTGTTTTTTTTTTCTTCTTCTTTCTTTTTCTGTTTGTTTTTCCCTTTTTGATCTGAGGAATACCCACAGTTCTGACGGCCTTTTGCGAACCGTCCTGTCTGCTGCAGAATTTTTAGTTGTAAAGAAAGATGACTAAATAAAGTATAATTCATGGGCAAGGATGTTAATTTTGAATTCCCAGAGTTTCAGTTGTAAAGAAAGATGACTAAATAATAGTAAAAAAAAAAAAAAAGAATTTTATAAACTCAAAATACCCAGATCATCAGGAAAGATGAACAGTCCTTGCTGCCCTCATCGAAAAAAGACACAGTAGCCATGAAAAATTAACTGAAAGTAACAGATGACATAAAATCAAAAGAAAGAAGGTAAATAGATCCAATGTGATTGTATACTTTCATTTCCCCAGCTTGCATACTTATCACACTTAATTGTGGAAATGTGTGCTACGTGATCCATAAGCATTAGGTAAGAACAGGCTGCTGGTATTGTGCTACGAGATTTGGGACCCTGTTTGTGGGAAGACTTGAGTTGGAACTGATTTGGGAGAAAAGAGCAAAGCATCAACACCTTCTTTTAAGTAGCAGCTTAAGAATGTTCCCTTAAGAATATACTGCCACATCTGCCTGGTTTGCAGAACTGCACAGGGATCAGAAAAACAAATAAAAGAAACAAACGTAGATTGGTAGCAATGCAAACATTTTCTTGGCTTTAGTACTGCTCCTAAAATCCTCATGTAAATAGTAAACTGGTAAATTGGGTACTTTAACTCTTCTGACGTTGGTCGATATAACCCCAAATAAAATTCCTTTTACGTGTCATTTCACCATCAGGATAGGATCTGAGGGAACGTGTTAATATGTGGTAAGACACTTTCGAACTTGAATTAAAAAGTCCTTGAATTCCCCTTCCCTGTCTCGAGCAGATATGTCAAAAAGCCTTTGTAGAAAGCAGCGGCAGCCAGCCCAGCTGAAGAGTGATTAGCACTGTTTCTGTAAAAGGTTACTCACATGAATACAACGTTTCTTTGGCTAGTTATTCCGCCTCCAGACCAGCTAGGCTAAAACTTCCAGGTCCCCCACCCGGGCCACTCAAGCGGCGGCGGCGGCGGCGGCGTGAGCCCAGGGCCAGGGCCGGCGGAGGGACATCCGGGGTCGAGGTTGCCAGAACCGAAGTTCGGGGACTTTGGGCCGGCAACCGGAAATGGTGCTGAGAGACTTGGAGATTTACTGGCTGACTTGGAAATTAAAAAAAAAATCAATCAATCAATCAATCAATAAATCAAACAAACCCTTAACTCTTTTGGGACCGAGTTTCAAAAGAGCGTCCCTCTGGCTTGAGAGGCCGGCGTCCGCGGCGATGTCGCCGCAAAGGCTGTCCCCGAAGCGTGTAGGCCGCGCGAGCTGCGCGTCGGCGGGCCAGCAAGATGGGCGCCGGCGCTCGGGACCAGTCAGCCTAGGCGCCTGGGGCGCCGCTCACAGACCAAGTCCCCCAGAGGCCGAGGAGCGCACTCTCCCGCGGGCGTCCCCACGCCCCCGCCTAAAACCCCAACTCCGCTCGGACCCCTCCCTGTCCCAAGGCCACGCCCGCCCCAAATGGCGCGGGCGTTTCTCAGGTGCTGCCGGGCGGGCCCCGCCCCCGCGCTTGCCCAAGCTCCGCCCCCGCGGGCTCGCGGAAGCCTGGCCTGGGCGGAGCGCCGAGCGCCGAGTGCGGGGGAGGCTGCGCGGGAGCCCTGGCTGGAGTGGGCCCTAGGCGGATGTGAACTGAGCGGACCAAGATGGCGGTACAGGTGGTGCAGGCGGTACAGGCAGTTCATCTCGAGTCTGATGCTTTTCTAGTGTGTCTCAACCACGCTCTGAGCACAGAAAAGGAGGAGGTGATGGGTCTATGTATAGGGGAGGTGAGTAGGTCAGTAGGCCTGATTGGAAACCTGCTGAGCAGTCTCGGGGGCCCAGGGGCGGCGGGGAAGCCACAGGGAGCCCAGGATTAAGATCCTTGGAAGATCTGTACTTGGGTCTGTAGCTGGGCATCTTTCCTTCCGACCGAGCCGTAGCGGTCTACGTAAGCACCACGGCGGAAGAGATGCTTCTGAGGTTATCACCCCATTGCCCCGAAGTGCAAATCCGGCCAGAAAGCAGACGTGTTGAAGACATCTAGGCATTCCGAAGCCGCAGACCATGGTTAGAGCCTCTTGTCGCCAAACCAGGCCTCCCTTCGGGGAAGCGCAAGTATTGATAAAGCTTTTTAAAGCGTAGCAAAGAAAGAAGAGAGAAGGGTTTCTTAATGGACTCCAAAGTTTTCGTTGTATTGATGTTGAAAAGGGGCCAAAGAGGATGAGGAAATGAAGTTTGGCGGTTTTCAGTCAGAAGTCATTTTCTTTCACGCCAGCATATAGGAACACATCACCGAATTTTCATGTAATCTGCATCCCGGTAATCAAATAAGCACAATGTGTTAAATAATGTTTTCTGCTTTTTCCCACTCTAGTTGAATGATGACACAAGGTAAGATTATTTACTCGTCTTATGATCTCTAACTCATCGTTGACAGAAAAATTATTAAAACTTTGGTAACATTTTATACCTCTTGTATCTTATATTACCATTAAGAGTCAAACCAGATGCATATAATTACCTGAGTTTCAAAGATCCTTTCCTGGCTTGTTAACAGGATTTTCATACATGAAACTGGAAAAAAATATATAGATAAATATTTATATATGTATACATTTATATATATGCTTCTATATACAAAAATTTTTAAAAGGAACTAAGATCATAGGTGAATCTGTAAAAGCTCTTATAAATACAGTTTTGTTGGTTGAAACAAAGGTGTCATATATTATGTTTACACTTAATGATATTGCATTTTCTTGCTTTATGTATTTCATATTAGTTCTTCCTTGAAATGTCAGTGAGATACCAGTAACTTTTTTGTGGCAAACAATATACACATTCACATGCTTTCTCCCTGTTGATCTATTCCTCCGTCTAAATTGACAATGGCTTTCTCCCTCCCATCTTGGAGGACTCTACGGCAACTCCAGAGATCTCCAGTAGCTTCAGCGCTTGAGATGTAAAACTTTTTGGGTAACTTCCTTTAAACTTTTTCAAAGCATACCTTACTGTACTTCTCAAGCACGCCTCGTTTATACCCACAGGTCCAGTTGTACCTTACATTACCATTAATACATTCCTAGTAAGGTTGCCATTGTAAAATTTGTTAATCCTGTTCATTAGCTTGAGCTCCTTTTTCTATTCCAAACTCCAGTTACCCCCTCCCTTTATTTCCCCTACTCTCTCCCCAATAGGAGTGACTACAAATTTCTATGTACTGGAACTGAAACACGCACAGTTGCTGAAAAGGTATGTGTGTTTGAATTCTGCATGACAGAAATTAACACTGCGGAGAGACTTCTGTATTTTGATGACCTCAGCCAGAGTATTAATTCAGTTTTTGAATGAGTACACTGTTACTTCTAGTAAAAATCTGATGAAAAAAATCTACTCATTAGAAATGTGAACTAATTCTCTATTACTTGTAGTAGTTTATAATATTTCATCAAAATGGATAAACACATCAGAACACTTACGCTTATTTCATTACTGGGATGCTGATTACATGAAAATTAGGTCATGTGCTCCTATACACTTCCATAACAATTATTTCTGACTATAAATGGACAAACTGCATTTCCTCCTCCACCTCCTCCTCCTCTTCTTCCTCCTTGTCCTTGTCCTCATCCTCTTCCTGTCACTGCCTGTTAGCATGTGTTTCTCATCAGTGTAACCCCCTAATTCCAAATCCCAAGATAATCTCAGTAACCCCATTTCTTTATACAATCAAACTATTCATGTTATCCTAGTTGTTACTCTACTTTGGGTTTTTTTTCTTCTGTCTACAGCCATACTCCACCTTTTCTGGCATGTTCTAGTCTAGTTGTATATGAAACCAGTTAATTTTTCCTCCAATATATCACATATCTATGCTTTTTTGTTTTGTTCCAGTACTGTGGCTTGAACTCAGGGCTTTGCACTCTCAGTCAGCTTTTCCATTTGTGGCTAATGCTTTACCTCCACTTTTGGCTTTTTGCTGGTTAATTGGAGATAAGTCTCTCAGATTTATCTGCCTAGGCTGGCTCCAAACCACAGTTCTCAGATCTCAGCCTCCTAAGTAGCCTAGGTTATGTAGGTGTCAACTACTGGTGCCTGGCTCAGACCAGTGCTTTTGTAAACTAGAATAAAAACACCTTACTTCCTTTTCCCAAAGCAACTAGGCAAAACTCCACTTGACAAAAATTTCTTCACTGCACATAGCTTTTTTTCCCCTTGTATTAGTGTTCTCTACAGGAATAGAACCAAAAGAATATACATGTATATGCACCCATACATACAAACACAGACACAAACATACACATACACAATTATACAAGGGGATTTATTAAATTGACATTAGAGACTGTATAGTTCAACGGTGACCAGAGAACCTGGTAGCTGCTCAGTTTAAAGGCATAAAAGCTTCAGCACAAAGGAAAACAATGATACGGCCCTAATCCAAAGGCTTAAAGGCCTGGAAGCTTCTTGGAAAGTTGCTAGTAAGCCCATGCAGAAAGCTGGAATCTTATGTATCCATTGGTGATGGCAGAAACAATCAACACATCTGTTCAGGAAGAATGGAACTTCCATGCACTGGCTGGCTTCCTCCTCCTTACTCCTTTATTTCATCCAGGTACCCAACCTATTTCTTAAATGGTGACGTCCACAGGTTGGGCCTTTTCCTCTCAGCCTCTGCTGCACATACCAACTGTCTTTGGACATGCCTGTATAAACCCTGACATGCTCTTGAAACCTAGGTGTCTCGAAACCTAGTTGACAAAAATAACCATATTTCCTTTATGAAAAAAGGTATCTTCCTATCTAGAGGTGTAGCTTACTTATTTTGTGGATTCTTGGACCGTGTAACTTTTTCTATCACCTGTGTTTAAACTAGTCTCATTTTGACAGAAAGAAAGACTACTCAACCCTGTATTTTCCTCTAATCACTACTTCTACTTTCTTTCATAGTTAAACTCAAAGCAGTAGTCTATAATACTTACTTTACCTTTCTCAGTCAAATCCACTGAGGTCTTAATGTATGAGGATTTTTTTAACAATTTTCTTATCTTGAATTTTATATAAATTCATACTGCCTAAATTAGATGTTAAAACTCTTGAGCTGGGCGCCGGTGGCTCACGCCTGTAATCCTAGCTACTCAGGAGTCAGATCTGAGGATCAAGGTTCAAAGCCAGCCTGGACAAGGAAAGTCCGTGAGACTCTTATCTCCAATAAACCACTAGAAAACTGGAAGTGGCACTATGGCTCAAGCGGTAGAGTGCTTGCCTTGAGCTGAAGAGCTGAGGGATAGCACCTAAGCCCAGAGTTCAAGCCCCACGACCGACCAAAAAAAAAAAAAAAAAAAAGTCTTGAGTTTAGCAAACTTACCTTTGTAGGTTGTTTTGCCATGGTGTGTGTGTGTGTGTGTGTGTGATCATTTTGTTCATATTCTGTATTTTAAATATGTCTCTTATTAACAGTTTTAAAAAATCCAGTCTATTTTTTTATTGTGAGAATACTGTACAGAGGAGTTACAATTATATGGGCAAGTACCAGTCTAATTTTTTTAAATACTGGGGATTGGATCCATAGCCTCACACATGCTAGGCAAGTACTTCACCACAACTATGCCTGCCGCCTTTTGTGTTTTTATTTTTGAAACAGGGCCTGAGGCTATCTTAGCCCAGAATGATATGATTCCTTTCCCTCTGCCTCCTGAATAGCTGGGATTATGGGCATGTGCCACCCATCTAGCCATTGATAATCTCCTTAATTAGATCTTCAACTTATATTTAATATATTTAATAATTAATATATATGCATTATAAGTGTCATCATTTTGCTTTTTATTTGACTTTTTTTTTGCCAGTCCTGGGGCTTAAACTTAGGGCCTGAGTGCTATCCCCTGAGCCTCTTTTGTGCTCAAGGCTAGCACTCTGCTACTTGAGCCACAGTGCCACTTTTGGCATTTTCTGAGTAGTTTATTGGAGATAAGAGTCTCACAGACTTTCCTGCCTGGGCTGGCTTTGAATCTCCATTGTCATATCTTAACCTCCTTAAGTAACTAGGATTACAGGTGTGAGCCACTGGCACCCAGCTTAATTTTGTTTTATATTTTTTCTTGCCTTCTTTTAGATCAATTAAATAATTTATTGTACTTTGATACTGCATTTATTATAGTATTCTTTTACTCTCCTTGTAGTGGTTATTCTGCATGTTATGATATGCATTCTTGATTTGTGACACTCTAATATATCTATTTTTATCATTTCCCCAATAATACAGATATACCTTGACTACAGTTTGGTTATATACTAATAAACTCTGTAAATTGAAACTATTGTAGACCAAATATGCCCAATGCATTTAAACTATCAAATATCCTAGCTTAGTAAAACAACACACTATAGTATCAGTTTTTTCCTGCCACGATTGCCTAACTGACAGAAAGTTGTAGCTCACTGCTTCTGTCCAGCTTTGCCAAAGAACATCATAGTATATGCTGTAGCCTATGGAAGACCAAAACTCAAAGTGCAGTGTCTACTGAACATACATTGCATTGTGCACCAAGATAAAGTTGAAAAAAAATACTTAATTTTACAATCGTAGGTTGGGGGCGATTTATACTTAGAACCTTAGAACATTTTATTTTCATGTACACCCTCCAATCTTGTGGGTTGTTGGTTATGAGCCAATACATAGCACACAGTATATTTTCTGGCAGAAATAAATGTGTGTACATTACAAAGGAAGTTGTGAGAGAAAATGATTAGATTTTTATAGGATGATTAGGAAATTTAATGAGTCTACCGGATGAAAAAAAAATACTGAAAGCACCTGTTAGTAGAACTGACTGTGTAAAAATGCCATGAAATAGACCACATGGTATTAGGAATTGTAAGCAACTAAATAATGTAGGAGCTTAACATCTTTTGATTTGATAAGTAGAACTATTCATATTTGCTTGCAGTAGGTTCTAGGCCAGATATCTTTCTTACTTATGAAAAAGAAGCAGCTGTAATTAAAAGAATACTAAGCATTTGATGTGCAAAGGTGGCCTTGTTTTTTTCCTTTTTTAAAATGCTTATTTTAAAGGTGATGTACAGAGGGGTTACAGTGACATAAGTCAGGTAAAGAGTACTTTCTTTTTGAACAATGTCACCCCTTCTCTCCCAGTTTTTCCCTCCCGTCCCCATCCACAAGTTGTATAGTTTGTTTTCAACTTAGTGTCTCGTTAGTACCACTACTGCATTTGTTCTTCCTTTGTCCCTCCATTTCTGTGCCCCCCCTTACTTCCCAAAGACAGATAAACTAACAAGACAAAAAGAAAAGAAAACAAAACAGCAACAAAGAAAAAGTCTCTTGTTTCCATTTCCTGGAGATCATTTCCATAAACATTATTTTATATGATCAGAAGCACATAGGCATTGTGCCTTTGTGTTCCTCTCCTAAAAATATCCTTGCCTGTTGTGAATAGTGCAGCAATGAATATGGATGTGCATATCCTGTTCATTTGTGTATCCTACCCTGGCTCATGGTGTTCTGTGTAGATGCCCAGGAGTGATATGGCTGGGTTGTAAGGAAGGTTGATGTTTAGGTTTTTGAGAAATCTGCAGATAGCTGTCCAGAGTAGTTATACTAGTTTCCATTCCCATCAATAGTGCAGAAGGGTTCCTTTTTCCCCCACATCCCTGCCAACAATTGTTTGAATTCTTGATGTGGGCCAATCTAACTGGGATGAGATGGAATCTCAGAGTTCTGATTTGCATTTCCTTTACTGCCAGGGATGATGAGTGTTTCCTTGTGTGTTTCTTCGCCATTCTTACCTCATCTTCTGAGAAGTCTCTCCTTAGCTCCTTTTCCCATTTAATGACTGGTTTATTAGCTTAAGGAGGGATTAGTTTCTTCAACTCCTTGTGTATATTGGATATTAGGCCTTTGGTGTATTGCTGGTAAAGATCTTCTCCCAGTCTGTTAGCTGTCTTTCAGTTTAGTGACTGTTCTGTCATTACATTTGTATATCTATACAAAATTAGAAACTGAGAAGCTGAACTAATTAGACAACTTTCTTATTTTTGTTGAAAAGTTAAAGTTGCCAGGAGAATATGGAAAACAAAATCTTAGTTCTTTAGTGATATAATGTAAGCTACAAATGTGAACAATACATACTTCTTATTTTTGGCTTTGGTGTGTCTGTGTGTCTGTGTCTGTGACAGTTCTGGGACTTGAGCTCAGCTATTTTGCTCTAGGCTGGTGCTCTACTGCTTGAGCCACAACTCCAGGATTTTTGGTGGTTAGTTGGAGATAAGAGTCTCAAAGACTTTGCTGCTGGGGCTGTCTTTGAATTTCAGTCTTCAAATCTCAGCCTCTTGAGTAGCTAGGTTTACAGTCATGAACCACCAGTGCTTGGCTTTGCTGGTTATTTTAAAGATGAAGTCTACCAGACTTTCTGCCCAGGGTTGCCTCAAACTTTGATCCTCTGGATCTCAGCCTCTTGAATAATAGACCAGTGTTTTAGTGTAGCTTCATGTGTGATGTTTGCCCCTTACCCATGTCATTAGCATTTTAAACATGTCAGCACTCTTATTTATGTTTCTTTTTGTATTTTGCCCATAGTTAATCAAATAATTTCTTCCTAGCCATTCAAAAAGTACTTCTTTGAACTAAATGTTAACATTTATATATTTTTGAAATATATACATATAATATAGTATGTATAGAGAAGTTGGGTGGCTTTCATTTGAAATACTTTGTTATTCATGACAAAAATATCAGTTTTCTAAAATGTGTTCTTTAACCTGATACTGTAATAAAATACAATCTTATAATTAATAGGAAATTGGAGAGACAAGTGTTTTTAGCTAGAAACAGGAGTAACCATTTTTATGGATTTTCTTTTAGGTTGACACCGTCCGAATTGTACATATTCATTCTGTCATCATCTTACGACGTTCTGATAAGAGGAAGGATCGAGTAGAAATTTCTCCAGAGCAGCTGTCTGCAGCCTCAACAGAGGCGGAGATATCCTTGTCAATCAACATGTGCTCTGGGGCTTGTGGGCTGCATTGATCTTATTACTGTAGTCACTCTGCTTTACATGGCCACTCTCTTTACACTGACTTGACAGTCACTCTTTCACATATTTTCTTTTCAGATGCTTCTTTCCTAATTTTCATATTTACCCTTTAGATCCAGTACTTTGGTTAATCAGAGTTTCTCATCCTCTTTCCCAGTGGATTTTTCAGGAAAATCAGTAACTTTTGACACTTGTGCCCTTAAACACTAAGAGGTTCTCATGTGGGGGATGAAGAAGAGCTGGACTGAACGTTCGTGGGGAGGGCTGAGCCCTGTAGGCAAAGAGCATGTAGACAACGTCTGGGAAGAGTTTGCATCCTTGAAAGTTAGCAAATGAAATACTGTGTAAACATGTACTGAATAAGGAGGCAGAAGAGGTATAAGAAACAGAGCCCTTTGATGTCACCATGAGTCTGCTGAGTCTGTGCTACCTCAGTAGACTGCTTCCTGTAAGAGTGCCTGGCCTCACGTCGCCCTGCTTGAGAGCCCACTACAGTTCCACAGTCAAAGTTCCAGGGCCAAATACTGTGAAATGAGCTCTGTGAAGAGTTCCATTAACCTTACTCTGTATTCCTTGTTCCTCCCCTCACCATTCTTTTCTGTTCCTACTTCCAGTTTTCCTAATTCTAGGCCATTCACTATCTTGGTCTCTGTCTATTGAAGGGATTGGGCTTTGAGACTTACTCTCAAAACTATACTGGTGAGAACTGAATACGCTATTCTGTAGTAAATATAACTGAAGAATTGTTGACATGCTTCCACTAATCAGAACTTCATACCTCATCCAATGCAAGTTAAATTGCACCAGTGCTTTTAGTTAATCTTTTGTACTTTTAAAAGTTTATACTGTTCTTATTTACTGCCTATTTCTAAAAATTACTTTTTAGGAATCTATAGGTCCATTTGATCATAAATTCCTACTATTGAATTTAACATTTGGTTGTTGACAGTTCATTGTTACAAAGCAATAACACAGCTAGATACTAATGGTTTATATCTGTAATCCCAGCTACTCAGGATACTGAGATCTCAGAATCTAAGGATCACAGTTCAAAGCCAGCCTGGGAAGTAAGGCCCATGAGACTATTTTATCTCTATAATCAAGCACCAAAAAAAATCCTGGGGGCTGGAAAGTTGGCTCAGTGGTAGATTGCTTGCCTCGCATGCATGAGGCCCTGGGTTTTATTCCTCAGCACCACATAAGCAGAAAAAAAGCTGGAAGTGGCGCTGTGGCTCAAGTGGTAGAGTGCTAGCCTTGAGCTGAAGAGCTGATGGACTGTGCCCAGACCCAGAGTTCAGCTCCCATGACTGACAAGCTGTGGCTCAGGTGGTAGAGTGCTAGCATTTAGCAGAAAAGCTCAGGGACAGTGCTCAGGCCCTGAGTTCAAGCCCTAGGACCAACACACACGCACGCACGCACGCACGCACGCACGCCCTGAGGTCAAGCCCTAGGACCAGCACATACACATGCATGCGTGGAAAGCAGTAGCGTATGTACTATATAATGACATCTGTTATTTTTTCATCATCAGAACATAAGTTTCCAATCAGATGTAGAAATGCAGAATTAACATTTTCATTTTTCGGAGTCCTAGATTTTAGAATTTATAAGCTGAATTCTTCATACATATTTAGAGTATTTCTTCTCATTCAGATCTGTTAAATACTTTCTCTAAGAAAATTTGGACTTTATAGTCTTTCCTTTGAAATGAAGAAAGATGGAATCTTTTGGCTTATGTATACATTCTTTTTAATAGTTACTATAAATATAATTTATTGATTATATATCCATAATATATGAAGTATACATTTTGTATCTTGTTTTATTTAAAAAACCTTTTACTTTGAGATATTTGTAACAGAAAAGTCTCTAGCCTTAACCCAGTTTTGGCTGAAGTTTGCCTGTTATATAATTATGGTAACAATTAGGAAAGTAGGCAGTTGACACAGATAGGGTGTATGTAGTTGTGTGCTATTTTGTCAAGTGTACATATATGAACTTCCCTAACATTGAAGATACAAGATTGTTCCATTACTGAAAACTCACCTTTCCACTTCCTTTCCCTAGTCATTATTTACTTCTTCCCCACCACTTTACCGCTTGGCAACCACTAATCTGTTCATCTCCTTTAAAAGTTTGGATTTCACTGCTGCATTGTATCCCTGGCAGATTTTTTTTTTAATTTTAGCCCCTAGGTATTTCTGTATTCTGAGTTGGATCCAAGAGCTGTGTTCTGGGAAGCTGTTGAGTTAGTTGGAAACATGGTCCATGCTTTTGAGTTTGACTTTTGAGGATGAGCAGTATGGACCAGAGCAGCTGGTAATGTAGATTTTCCACACTACTAAGACAACAGTCTTCTGAGCAGTAGTAAAATTCCCCATTTTGTGAGATTGTCTTTCCTGGCTGGCAGACTGTTGCAGTTACCTACCATCCTCTTGAAGTCTCTAGCCCAGGCCTTAGGTAGTTCTCTCACATGATTCTGCTCATCAGTAGTCTGCTGATGAGTAGTCTCCAGTGGGAACTATTGGGAATGTCCAAGGTTTGCCTCAACCTTTGCAACTGTCCTCTCTGGTCTTGGGCCTCAAAACCAGCAAATCTGGACTCAGTAACCTTTCTGAACTGTTGAGGTGGTCTGGCTGGCTCTGTTTCAGTTTCCCTTCCCTGCTCATGTGTGGGCTGGATGTCCTCTCCAGATTTATTTCCCACCTATTGGCTTTCTTTGAATGATGACTGTTGTTTTGAAGATTGTTGCTTGGTATATATTGTTCAGTTTCTTTGTTTTTGGTCTTGACCAGAAACAGAAAGCCCATTCATTGGTATTTCATTGTGATAATTTCATCGATACAGTGCACTTTGAATAAGTACACTCCCTCTTTTGTATTCTTTCCTGTATATATATATATATATACACACACACACACACACATATGTAATGTTACCCCATTCGTTTTCCCTGTACTTTTCTCTTCCTCCTCCCTCTGACTGATTCCCATCATCACTGTCATTTAGATCTAGGTTCCACATATGAGCAAAAACATGTGCTAGTCGATTTTTTTGAGCTTGAGTCATCTTGTTCAACATGATGATACCCTGTTCTATCCACTCTCCTGCAAGTGATATTTTTTTAATCCATTTATCAGCTGTTGCCCACCTAGGCTATTGCCAATAGTGTTAAGATAAATATATGTATACTAGTTGTATTTCATATGTTAATTTGCTTTCCTTCCTATATGTACCAGAAGTTGTATAGCAGTTGTGTAGCATGAGGTCATAGTTTCTAAATGACTCTCCACACTGACTTTCAGAGTGGTTACCCTAGTTTGCACTCCTACCAGGAGTTAAATTTTCTTTCCCCTACAATCTCACAGGCATTGTTGTTTTCTTGATGATTGCCATTCTGACTGAGGGGTAGGGAGTAACATTGAATCTTAACATTCTAAAGACTGTTTTGGTCTGCATTTCCTTTATGGGTAAGGATGTTAATATTTCTTCATGTATTTATTTGCCTTTTGTCTGTATAATTCTTTTCCTACTTACTAGTTGGATTAGTTATACATTTCTAATTTTTTTGAGCACTTTGTATATTCTGGAAATTACCCTTCCTCCTTAAATAGCTAGCAGAGGTTTTCTCCCATTCTTGGGTTGTCTCTTAATTCTGGTAATTGTTTTCTATTGTGTACAGAAGTTGTGTGTGTGTGTGAGTGTGTATGTATGTGTGTGTGTGCATGCACACGTGTGCACAGGTCCTAGAGCTTAACCATTTTTGCTCAAGATTAGAGCTCTACCTCTTGAGCCCCATCTGCATTTCTGGCTTTTCTTTGGTAGTTAATTGGAGATAAAAGTGTCATAGACTTACCTGCCCAGATAGGCTTTGAACCACAATTCTCAGATCTCAGCCTCCTGAGTAGCTAGGATTACAAGCATGAGCCAATAACACCCAGTGTATAGATTTTTAATTTGATTTTCTGAGAAATTACTATCCTTTCAGAAATTAATTATATTTATATCTTCTAGTATTTTCCTATAAAAGTTTCAGATTTTTTTATTTTTTTAAAAATTTACTTTATTGTTATTTTATTTATTTATTTTTGTGAACACACTGTACAGAGGGGTTACAATTACATGGGCAGGATAATGCGTACATTTCTTACCAAGCATTGCAGCCTCCTCCTTTGTTTACCCTTCACATCCCT
>NW_012267425.1:378690-389748 GCF_000151885.1 Dipodomys ordii | reverse complement strand
AGCTTTTCCCCATTAAGTATAATATTGGCTGTTGGTCTGTCATAAATGGCTTTTATTGTTTTAAGAAATGTTCCTTCTATTCCTGTTTTCTCCAGAGCTTTTAGCATGAATGAATGTTGAATTATCAAAGGCCTTTTCTGCATCTGTGGAGATAATCATGTGATTCTTGACCTTGGCTCTGTTGATGTGTTGGATTACATTTATTGACTTACGTATGTTAAAGCATCCCTGCATCTTGGGATGAAGCCTACCTGGTTGTAGTGTATGATTTTTTTTATGTGTTTCTGGATTCTGTTAGCTAGAATCTTGTTAAGGATCTTTGCATCTGTGTTCATCGAGGAAATTGGCCTGTAATTCTCTTTTTTGGTTGGGTCTTTGCCTGGTTTGGGATGAGTGTGATATTGGCATCGTTGAATGAGTTTGGGATAGCTCCCTCCTTCTCTGTTGTCTGAAGAGCTTGAGTATGGGTATTAGTTCTTCTTTAAAGGTCTTATAGAATTCTGCTGTGAATCCATCTGGTCCTGGGCTTTTTTTTGTTGGAAGACTTCTGATTGCTTCCTGTATCTCGTTGTAGGATATTGGCTTATTTAATTGATTTACTTCTTCTTTGCTCCATTTGGGCAACTTGTATTTCTCTAAAAATGCATCCATTTCTGCCAGGTTTCCTTTCTTTAGAGAGTATAACTTCTGAAAGTAGTCCGTTAAAATTGTTTGGATATCTTGGTTATGTGTTGTGATTTTTCCCATGGCATCCCTAATCCTGTTGATATGGGTTTCCTCTCTTCTTTTGTTAATTAATCTTGCCAATGTCCATCAATTTTATTTATTTTATTTATTTTATTTTTCAAAGAACCAGCTTTTTGTTTGGTTAATTCTGGCTATGATTCTCTGATTCTCTAATTCATTAATCTTTGCTCTTAGTTTGGTTATCTGGCTCCGTCTAGTAACTTTAGGTTCCATTTTTTCATGTTTTTCTAGCTGTTTTAATTGCAATATGAGATTATTTACTTGGTCTGTTTCTATTTTCTTGATGTGGGCACTGAGGGCAATAAATTTGCCCCTCAGGACTGCTTTTGCTGTGTCCCACAAGTTTCTTTGCGAGGTGTTTTCATTTTCATTGAGTTGTAGGAAATTTTTAATTTCTTCTTTGATCTCTTCCGTTACCCAAGCATTGTTTAGAAGTGTGCTGTTCAATTTCCATGTATTTGAGTAATTTCTGCGGTATGCTTTGTTATTGAGAACTAGCTTGATTCCACTGTGGTCAGATAGGATACGGAGGATTGTGTTGATCCCCTTGTATTTGCTTAAGTTCTTGGCATGGTCTATTTTTGAGAAAGTTCCATGAGCTGCCGAGAAGAATGTGTACTGTGTTGTTTTAGGGTGAAATACTCGGTAGATGTCAGTTAATTCCACTTGAAGTATGGCCTCACTTAATTCGGTAGCTTCTTTGCCAATCCTCTGGTTGGTAGACCTGTCCTTTGGTGAGAGTGGGGTGTTAAAGTCTCCTAGTATTATCATATTGGGATCTATTTTATTCTGTAAGTTTGAAAGTATTTGCTTAACATATCTGGGTGCACCAATGTTTGGGTAATATAAGTTGATGAGGGTAATATCCTCCTCTTGGATTGTTCCCTGTATTAATATGTAGTGTCCGTCCTTGTCTTTTTGTATTGATTTTAATGAAAAGTTTATTTTATCAGATATCACAATGGCTACACCTGCTTTCTTATTGGGGGCATTTGATTGGTAGATCCTTTTCCAACCCTTCACTCTGAGTTTGTATGTTTGGCTGAGAAGTGGGTCTCCTGAAGGCAACAGATGGATGGGTCATGTTTTCTGATCCAATCTGCAGTTCTTTTTCTTTTGATTGACAAATTAAGCCCGTTAATATTAAGAGATAGTATAGAGAGATGCATTGTGGTCCCTGTCATTCCATTTTCCTCAGTTTTTCTTCTTTCCTTTCCTCCTGTGCTTGCTCAGTTAGACTTTGAGTAATGCCTGTTTGGGGCAGGTCCCAGTTCCTGGTTGCTTTCTTCAGGTTGTGTTCCCCCTCTCAGTATTCTTTGTAATGCTGGCTTAATGTTTATTTATTCATTGAGTTTTTCTTTGCTATTAAAAGTTTTTAGTTCTCCATCGAATGTGAATGATAGCTTTGCCGGGTATATCAGTCTGGGCTTGCAGTTATTGGTTCTCAGGGCTCAGATCATACTTTCCCAGGCCTTTCTTGCATTCAGTGTTTGTGTGGAGAGATCTGCAGTGATTCTAATTTTTTTCCCATTGTAGTATAGCTCCTTCATTTATTTATTTATTTTTTTGATCCGGTTGTGGGGCCTGAACTCTGGGCCTGGGCACTGTCCCTCAGCTCTTCAGCTCAAGGCTAGTGCTCTACCACTTGAGCCACAGCACCACTTCCGGCTTTCTTTTCTTTTTGCTTATGTGGTGCTGAGGAATTGAACCCGGGGCCTCATGCATGCAAGGCAAGCACTCTACCACTGAGCCACTTTCCCAGCCCGCTCCTTCTTCATTTTTTGCTGCATGCAAGATTGTTTCCTTATAATTCAGATCTATCATTTTTGCTATAATGTGTCTAGAAGTGTTTCTCCTGGGATCTTGCTTGTTAGGTGTTCTATATGCTTCTGTTATGTAGGTAAGGTGTTCTTTTTTGAGATGGGGAAAACTTTCACCGATTATCTTGTTGAATAGGTGTTGCATTCCTTGCATTCCCTTGCTTTGATATTCCTCACCTTCATCCACTCCAATTATACGAAGGTTAAATTTCTTGGCACTATCTGCTTGCTCTTGAATTTATTTCCCTTTGGCATAATTTGAGTGATTTTTCCATATCTATCACTTTTTGGTCCAGTGGGTGTATTCTGTCTTCTGTATCTGACACTCTACATTCCATTTCGTTCACTCTGTTAACTGTGGCTTCCATTATGGTTTGCATGGAGGAAATGGACTCCTTAATGGATTCGATGTTGGTTCAGAAAGTACTGATCTCACCTCTTAATGAGATATGTACTGCCTCTATTTTGGCACTTATCTCACTTCTTAGTGAGGTATGTACTGCCTCTATTTTTGCGTGTACCTCTTGTTTGAGATCCTGCATCTCTTTCGATAGTTCGTCCCTGTGTTCTTTAAATTTCTGGTCTATTTCTCGCTTTATTTCATGAGTCATTGCCTCCAGCATCCCTTGGATGTAGCTTTGTCTTCCATTCCTGCTTTGCTCCCACTGGGGCTCTCCCCTGATTGACTGCTGGCTTTTGGGGATAGTTCACTATCCTGGGTGTTGATAAACCTTGTAATTTTTCTCTGTGATTTTCGCATGAGGGTTCAGGGATTATTGGAGCTAATCTGAAATTTTGTTTTGGTCAGTAGGTGTCTGTCTTTGCTTGGTTGCTGTTTCTGTATTGGTAGAGAGAGTCTGTACGTGATCTGGGTTCTGTTGGGGCCGACCTCCAGCTGCTGGTCTGACCCACATAGGGTTCTCAGCTCTCTGCTGTAGGTCACTGGCAGTTCCCGCCTTTGGAAGGGTTGAGCAGCCTAGACTGCTCCTGTTTGCTCCTACAGGTGTTCTTGGCAAGATCGGATGTGTTGGATGCATGCACTCTCCCAGATGCTGGAGTCGGCTATGGGCTCCTGATGGTTTTTCTTTGGCCAGTTGTGTGCTTGAACTCTGGTCCTGGGCGCTGCCCCTCAGCTCTTAAGCTCAAGGCTGGCACCCTACCATTTGAGCCACAGTACCACTTCAGGCCCTTTCTGCTTATGTGGTGCTGAGGAATCAGATCTAGGGCCTCATGCCCAACACAAGCACTCAACTGCTGAGCCACCTTACCAGCCTGACCTCCTGACTATTATCAGGTGCTGGCGGCCTGTGTTGTCCAATTCCAGCCTAAAATATATGGGTCGGGTTCTGGTGGGGTTTGGGCTTCTCTTGTCCTGAGCCCCCGGGTCTTTTGTTGTCACAGGCGTGCTTCCCAGGGGGTGCAGTTCCCTATTTTTCTCCCCTCTGCTGAGGCATATGCTCAGCTTCTGACTTCAGTTGGGAGGAGTTGGTTGTGTTGTTCAGGCGCCGGATCCCCAGGCCTGGTCCCGGCCCCAGCCTGGAGCATGCCGGTTGGACCTGTGCTGCTGTGTATACCGCCTAGGTTATGCAGCCTGGGGTACACAGTTCAAATTTCTTCCACTGTTGGGTGTCTTGACCCAGGGGCACTGTTCCTGGCTTGGGCGTTTAAGCTCCCTTCCAGGGGCGCTTTTGTTCTAGCCTGGCCAGCCGAGTGTGCTCCGCGGGCTGGTGGAGCTCTGGAACAGTTCCCAGTTTTAGTGGGGCCTGTGGTCCAGGTGTTGGGGTAAGGAGTCGCAGTCAGGGTCTGGGAGTCCCACTAGCTCTGGTCTTCCTTGAGGGATATACTGTCCCCTGCGGGTTACTCTCCCTGAAGCTAGTTGTTTCTGTGTAATATAGGTTGTTGGATGCCGTTGCAATCAGAGTTCAGTTGGAGTGGTTGCGGGCTGGGCTGAGCAGTGGTGGCTCTGTGTGATTTTCTTCTGTCTCTGCCTCAGTTGATGCTGTCGGTCCTGGTGAGGTGGGCCTCCGGCCTCTGCCTGAGGGGTGGGGGCGGGGCCTCCGTGCAGGTTCTGAGCACTGGGGTTTGTGTCTATGCTCTCAGGATCAGCACCAGTTCCCTGAAGGTCTTCTGCTCTGGTGTTCTGTGGGTGCCCCGTGTAGCTCTGGGGCTCCCGCCGGGGGGCCGAGTTCCCAGCTCGGAGGTTTCTCCGTCGCGATCGATGGGTCTGACACTGGTACCTCAGGCGGCTTTTGTGCGGGTGATCTGCAGACAGCCCCATGTGTCTCTGGGACTCCGGCAGCCTCCGTGCAGGTTCTGAGCACTGGGGTTTGTCTCTGCGCTCTCCGGACCCGTGCCAGTTCCTTGCAAGTCTTCTGCTCTGGTGTTCTGTGGGTATGCCGTGTAGCTCTGGGGTTCCTGCCATGGGGTCGAGTGGCTTTGATGGGATGGAGCCTCTCTGCTTAGATGGAGAGTGAGTGGTGGGGGTGGGATCTTTGTGCAGACTCCCGGCTCGGAGTTTCTCTGTTCGACTTGATCAGCGGGTCTGACACCGGTACCTCAGGTGGCTTCTGCACCGGTGATCTGCAGGCAGCCCCCTGTGTCTCTGGGACTCTGGCAGCCCCCACTGGGCGGGCTGGCCACGGCTTGGCTACTGCCGGCAGCCAGTGAAGGTTGGGGGAGGGGTCTTCACGCTTCTCTGTGCTGAAATTCTTCTTTTCCTCTTTTTCTTTTTTGTTTTTTTGCCACCTCCTGTTTTTCTCTGGGTGTTCATCTTTTTGTTGTTGTCGGTCTCTTGGGGAGATTAAGCGTTGGAACTTGAACTCTCTTTTTGGTTGGGGAGAGCTGTGGCGGTTCCCTACTGCCCCGTCACCATCTTGGTCCCCCCTCCCTTCCTTCCTTCTTGATAGCACTATGGTTTAACTCATGCCCTAGTATTTGCTAGGCATGCGCTATACTTCATGTTTCAGTGGTTTATTTTTATGGTAACTTCTCACTAACACCTAGGTCTTGGGTGGCTCAGAGTAGTGCCTGAGCCACACTCTGTTACATTTAGCTTCTCAGAGTTGATAGGATCATAGGTGCACAGCCCCAGGTCTAGCTTCCCTGCACTGAGAGTCTCAAGGACTTTAATTTTTGTTTTTGATCACTGATTATCTTCAACCTGTTCCATTCTATTAAGGCTTTCAACTGAGGGTTTTTGTTTTGTTTTTGTGCCAGTACTAGGACTTGAACTTAGGATCTGGGAGCTGCCCCTTAGATTTTTCATTCATGGCTGGCAATCTACCAATTGAGCCATGCTTCTACTTCTGGCTTTTTGGTGGGTAATTTCAGATAGGAGTCTCATGGACTTTCATGCTTGGGCTGGTTTGAATTGCAGTCCTCAGATCTTAGCCTCCTGACTATCTAGAATTACAAGTGTGAGCTGACTTACTGAACTTTTTATTCCCACTTTATTTTCCTTCAAAATTTCTATGCTCTTATTGAATTCCTCCGTTGCTTGCATTGTCTTCCTTATCTCATTCAACTGTTTATTTTGGTTTTCTTTGATTTCATTCAGATGGCTATTTGAATTCTCTTTGAGTTCATTTAGCTTTTTATGTACTCTGAAGTTATTCAGCTGCTTATACATGTAGGCTTTATTCATCATTCTTACTGTACTTTTGAGTTCATTGCTTAAAGTTTCATCTTTGCTGTTGTTCAAGTCCTCTACTGGAATGGTTGAACTTAAGAAGAGATATGCTGCTGGGAAGGTGGCTCAGTGGTAGAGCGCTTGCCTTGCATGCTCGAGGCCCTGGGTTCGATTCCTCAGCACCACATAAGCAAAAAGAAAAAAGCCGAAAGTGGCGCTGTGGCTCAAGTGGTAGAGCACTAGCCTTGAGCTGAAGAGCTGAGGGACAGTGCTCAAGCCCAGAGTTCAGGCCCCATGACCGGACCCAAATTAAAAAAAAAAAAAAACAAAAAAGAAGAGATAGGCTGCCTTGTTTGTTCATATTATTTGTGCTTCTCCATTAGTATTTATACATCTGAGGCCAAGTCATTGTTTGGAAGCTTTAATTGCCTCGTAGTCTTTCTGTTGAAATAATCTAAATATTCAGGAGGATTGTAGTATCCAGGTTGGGTGCTATTTCTTACCACTGGACTGGCTGTGTGTGGCTCAGTCCCAAGCATTTGCCTCATGCTCAGGGCATCAGCACTGGTCAGATGGAGGTAAACTAACTGGAGTCACTATGGTCTTTTCCATTTCTGTACTTAGAGCCACTATTGGCTGCTAAGGGGTTTAGCCTGTGGGCTGGGCAGGTGCCCTTTTGCTTTACACTTGCCCTAGGTTATATCCCCACAGGCAGCTAGCATCCAAACCTCATAGTGGGAGAGCAAACAACAATAAGCTCTGCACTGACTTGTAGAAGGTGATGGACCCAGACTTTGCCTGTTGCTCTCAGTGCTTTCCGATTCCATCCAAATTTGCCTCCCAGTATGGAGGAGGAGGCTATGGGCAGTTAGGTAATTTAGAGTGTCTGGACTTGGCCCTCAGTCCTAACTCAGAAAACATACAACCACTCAGAGTCCGGTCTTAGTGCTTTCAGGCCCAGCTGAATAATTCCTTTTTAGGGTGGGAGAAAGAAGAATACCCACTGAGCCTGTGGTTATCAGGTGATTGAGAGGGTTTGAATCGGGGTTCTAACCCACAGTCAACACAGCCAGGAAACAGGCCCTCTGGGCCTATTATTAAGCCATTAACTAGCTTGACTTTTTGTTTCCACTTTCACCTCAGGCAGTAGGAATCACCTCCAGCCTAGGGCAGTGAGGCCATCATGGTACCCTGTGGCCTTATGCTGCTGGCGCAGTTCCTCACAGCTTGTACTTGTCTGCTGAGTCCATCTTGACCCTGTCCCTCAACCACTTCCCTTGGCTGTCTCCTACTCATACTCTTGGGCAGGATATCCCATCTCCTTGAACTGTGTGTTCCTTGTTTTCAGGCTCCTAGTATAGTTCACTCTCTAAACAATAGGCCCTCTTTCAAGATGGCATCTTGCTCTAGCTTTTAGACAAGAAGGGAATAACAGAACATCTAGCCTTCCATACCAGAGTATTCTTTATCTCACAGATCCTTGCAACTGCTCTAAGACTTGTGGGAAGTGCAGGCTTCTTTTTCAGTTAGAATTGGCACATTGGTGTTTTGTAAACAAATGTAGCCAAAATAAAATTTCTGGAACAGAATTATGGAAAACTATGTTTAGTATTGAGATTCCATATTTAATCTCATACTGAAACTATTTCCAAAATGGTACGATGGATAAATACATTACTGTATTTTACACTTGTTAAGCACTGTGGCCAGCCTGGGTTACATACTAAGACTGTCTCTTTTTTAATATATTTTTAAAATGTTTTTCATACTTAGTTGTACAACAAGGATTATTGGGATGCAGTATAGGTAATTTTTAGAAAAATGAATCAATATTTTATAGAATAGCAACTGTGCTATCTCTAGTTTTCAGGGCCTTGCAATTGCTAGGCAAGTGCTTTACCACATCTCCAGACTTTTTTCTTTGTTTTTCAAATAGATATCTCAAGCTTTTCCCAGGGCTCATCTGAGAACATAGTCCTTCCACCTCTGCCTCACAGGTAGCTAGAATTACAGGAAAGCATGCACCACCAAGTTTGGCTTGTTTTTTTTTTGTCGGCCGTGGGACTTGAACGCTGGGCCTGGGCGCTGTCCCTCAGCTCTTCAGCTCAAGGCGAGCGCTCTACCACTTGAACTACAGCGCCACTTCCAGTTTTCTGATGGTTTATTGGAGATGGGAGTCTCATAGTCTCTCCTGCCCGGGCTGGCTTTGAACTGCGATCCTCAGATCTCAGCCTCCTGAGTAGCTAGGATTACAGGCATGAACCACCATCGCCCGGCTTCGGCTTGTTTTTTGAGATAGGGTCTCACTAACTTTTTTCCTGGACTGCCCTCAAACTGCAACCCTCCTATTTCCATTTCCTAATTAAGATTGCTGATTAGGATTACCTGTCTGAAAGATTTTATTTTTACAGCTATAGAATAAAAAATACTCTTCAGATGGATAGTTCTAGCCCAAGCTATGATCTTTGTTCATTTATCTGTGCTCTTCCACCTGAGTCATGCTGGTAACCTCACTTTTTTCATTTTGTAGACTGATTCTCCTAGACTTTTCTGCCTGGGCTTGCTTTGAACTACAGTTCTCTGCATCTAAGCCATTTGAGTAGCTAGGATTATGGGCATGAGCTACTGGTACCTAGCCTGTTGAGTTTGTTTGTTGTTTAGCATTATATTGCAGGGGGTGGATCCCAAGCCTTGTGTGTACTAGACTAGTGCTGTACAACTGAGCTATACCCTCAACCTTATGGGCTTTGAAACCACTCTGTTTGCTGATGTTAACCTTGATAACTGCCAGAGAGAAATGAAGTGAATGAAAAAAACAAAAGATTCTTGGAGTCTTGGGTTACAGCTTTGTATGTCAAGCCTGGGTTCTGTCCTGCTACCACACATTTTGTAGATACCTTGACAAACACACAGGTTAGCTGAACTAACAGGTCGCCCCATGAGAGTTGTGGGCTGGTATCATTCCCATCCTCATATAACCGTTTGGCCTTCACATGTTGGTAAGTATCATGTGGTAGCATTGTTTATTGTCTTTAGAAATGAATAACTGTTTTTCCTTCTCCACCACATAGGCCAGGGTTATTTTAACCTCAAATTTGACTATTCTTAAACAGATGTCATTATCTTGATCTCTTTTGCCATGTGTTATTGGTTTTAATAGTGAGAGACAAATTTCAGCCTCCAATTTTAACTGTACCTGAGAAATCAGGACTAAAGCCTAACTGCTGTTAATTCACCTCAAATTAAAAGTGTAACTGAAAAACTGAACATTGTTTATTTCTAATTTCCAATCTGAAGTTTTGTTGTTGTTAAAGGTGAAATTTGAAAAATTGACATTTATAATCTCTGGTTATACATAATTCATCTTTTCTGTAGGGCTTCCTATTCATAACCTAATTCTCAATCAGTATAATGTAACTAAATTGCTGTTTTTCTCTTTTCTTTTTTTGAGAATGATTGATTTTTTTCTTCTACCTGTCTCTAGAAAGTACAAAAACTTTGATTAGAGTGAATTTACATTGATGAGCAGTAGTAATTAACTATATGATAATGATTTACCAATGTTTTCTCTAGCCCTCATATTAATCGGTGGGTTAGTGGTCTTCTCTACTATATAGAGTAATAAACAAGGCTCAGGAGGTTAAAATAAGAGGTGGAAATGAGGTTAGAACCTACTACATCATTTGTGTCACAAAGCACATATTTAGTTCAGCTTGTTTTGTTTTGTTTTCCCTAAGTAGGCTTTCTCAGTGAGGAAACCCCACATTTGTTTGGATTCCTTATGAATAGGTAACATGGTGCACAGACCTGCTATAGCACTGAGTAGCACTGTTTTGTGTGTGTGCCATTCCTGAGGCTTAAGCCCAGGGCTTGGGCACTGTATCTGAGCTTTTTTTTCAAGCTAATGCTGTACCGCTTAAGATAGCTATACTTCTGGCTTTTTTGGTGATTAATTGGAGATCAGAATCTTACAGATTTTGCTGCCTGGGCTGACATCAAATTGTGAGCCTCAGATCTCAGCCTCCTGAGTAGCTAGGATTACAGGTGTGAGCCACTGGCACCCAGCTGAGTAACACTTTTAGACGACTAAATCTGTGTGTCAGACCACTAGATAAATGATTCTGGATTTTTAGTTTGTTGGATATGGATTATGAGTGGTAAGTGAAGATATAAATGTGAAGCTATGAACTATATGAATCATGCAGGGAGTAAGGGTAGATAGATAAAAGGACTTCAGACTAACCCTGGCAATCATAATATTTCTAGTAAAAAGATGAGAATTCTGAAAAAAAGATACTGGAAAAGATCAACCAGGAAGTTACGATGTATACAAAGTATAAGAGAGTATAAGGCCAACTGAAACAGTATTTCAGAAAGGAGTGATCAGTTGAGAAAAAGACAAATCAAGAACCAAGTAGAGGTCATTGGTGACCTTGACAAAGGCAGTTTCGGTAACATGTTAGAGACAGTAATTGTTTTCAGTGGTTGTGGATGAAACAGAATGAGAATGCTTACCTTTGATTTGCTAGGCATTGTTCTGAAAATCTCCATTTTTAAAAGATCATCAGCTTTGTGAGAGATAGGTTGATGTTAACCCACATTTAACTGATGAGGAATTAGGCTTAGAAGTAAAATAATTTGTTGATGGAATATTTTATTTTCATTTCCAGATGTTCGTACACAAGCCATGTACCAGATGATGGATCAAGGCTTTGTAGGACTTATTTTTTCCTGTTTCATAGAGGATAAAAACACAAAGGTAGTGTGTGTGTGTGTGTGTGTGTGTGTGTGTGTGTGTGTGTGTGTGTGTGTGTGTGTGTGTGTGTGCAGAGAGTAAAGTCTTTGGAATTTTAAAAGAATATT
>NW_012267425.1:377053-378640 GCF_000151885.1 Dipodomys ordii | reverse complement strand
TCCCTGCAAATGTCATTATTTTGTCCTTTCTAATGACTGCATAATATTCCATTGTGTATAGATACCACAATTTTTGGATCCATTCATCTGTGGTGGGACATCTGGGTTGTTTCCATATCCTAGCTATTGTGAACAGTGCTTCAATAAACATGGAGGTGCACGTGTCCTTGTATATTGGTTCCTGTTGTTCAGGGTAGATGCCTAGAAGTGGTATGACTGGGTCGTAAGGGAGGTCAATCTTTAGCTTTCTGAGGACCCTCCAGACTGCTTTCCAAAGTGGTTGTATAAGTGTACATTTCTCCACATCCCCTCCCGCATTTGTTGTTGGCTGACTTGAGGATGTGGGCCATTCTGACTGGGGTAAGGTGGTATCTCAGGATTGTCTTTATTTGCATTTCCTTCACAGCCAGGGATGGTGAACATTTCCTCATGTGTTTCTTTGCCATTTTTATATCTTCTTCTGAGAAGTCTCTAGTTCCCTTGCCCATTTAGTAACTGGTTTATTAGGTTTGGGAGGGATTAGTTTCTTGAGTTCCTTGTATATACTGGATATTAACCCCTTGTCTGATATATTGCTGGTAAATATTTTTTCCCAATTAGTTGGTTGTCTTTCTAGCTTGGTTGCGATAGCTTTAGCTATGCAGAAGCTTCTTATTTTAAGGTAGTCCCATTTGTCTAGTCTCTCTCCAATTTGTTGGGACCCTGGGACTCTGTTCAGGAAGTTCCTTCCTGTGCCTATAAGTTCAAGTGTCTCTCCTACTCTGTCCTGCAGTAGTTTCAGAGATTCAGGATTAATGTTAAGGTCTTTAATCCATTTTGAGTTGATGTTGGTGCATGGTGATAGGCTGGGGTCCACTTTTAGTCTTCTGCATGTGGCCGCCCAGTTTTCTCAGCACCAGTGGTTGAAGAGGCTGTGTTTCTTCCATTGTATGTCTTTGGCTCCTTTGTCAAGTATCAGATCACTGTAGACATGTGGATTTATTTCTGGATCTTCTATTCCATTGGTCTTTGGGCCTTTTTTTGTGCCAGTATCATGCTGTCTTTGTTATTATAGCTCTATAGTAGAGTTTGAAGTTCGGCATGGATAGCCCTCCCATATTGTCTTTATCCCCTAGAATTGTTTTGGCTATTCTAGGTCTTTTGTTGTTCCATATGAATTTTTGGACTGTTTTCCGTATTTCAGAGATGTACGTCATTGGGATTTTAATAGGAATTGCATTGAATTTGTATATTAATTTTGGCAGTATTGCCATTTTCACTAGATTGTCTGCCTATCCAAGAGTATGGGAGGTCTTTCCATTTCCTAGCGTCTTCTGTAATTTCTTTCTTTAACTTTTTATAGTTTTCATTAAGTAGTTCTTTTACATCTTTGGTTAGGTTAATTCCTAAATATTTTATTTTTTGGGAGGTTATTGTGAATGGGGTTGCTTCCTTTATTTCCCTCTCTTCCTGTACGTTATCAGTGTACAGGAAGGCAACTGATTTTTGTGGGTTGATTTTGTATCCTGCTACTTTGCCAAAGTGATTTATGATTTCTAAGAGTTTGGGGATGGAGTTTTTGGGATCGTGAAGGTATAGTATCATGTC
>NW_012267425.1:351301-376041 GCF_000151885.1 Dipodomys ordii | reverse complement strand
AAAGAATATTCAAGGAAGGTTTCAATGAAAAGGGTTATTGGGTCAGATAAAAACACAAAGGTAGTGTGTGTGTGTGTGTGTGTGTGTGTGTGTGTGTGTGTGTGTGTATGCAGAGAGTAAAGTCTTTGGAATTTTAAAAGAATATTCAAGGAAGGTTTCAATGAAAAGGGTTATTGGGTCAGGACCCAAAGGCAAAGGAACAAGTTGTGGATATCATGGGGGAAGATCACCATAGGCAGATGAAGTAAGCAGTGCAAAGATTCCTAAGGTGAGTGTGGAATATACAGGGAATATTGAGGAAACTGGCATAGCAGAGTGAGGAAGATTGTGATCATTCATCCCAGTTTGCCTCAGAGACTCTACTAAATAGTGTCCTATTTAGTTTCTTTCCCTCTCAAAAGTATCCCCATTTAATGGACAGCTCATTTGATTCCAGATGAGTTCCAGAATATCCTGAGACCTAATCCTATAAGGTCATGAAATTACTTTTTTTCCAGAAACATAGCAGTTCAATAGCTTGGACTTTATACTGTGAAATACTTTCAGCTTTTCATCATAAATTTATCTGTGTAATCATCATAAATAGTTGTGGAATAAGTTTATCAGTTTCCAACACAGCAATGTGAATGTTTGGGTTTTTACTTTCTTGGATCTCACATTTATTAGCAACATTTGGTTGTGACCATCATATAGACTGAGTATATGGTCCTTCTAATAAAAATTCATTTATGGCAAATTCCATGTTTGAGGTTTCTTATATCTTTCTACTTCCAGGGTCCTTTGTGTTTTAGGTTAGAGACTACTAAGTTGCTGTGAAATTACCAACAAAAAAATGATTGGCGATTGAAGAGATAGTAATGCTCAGTACTCTGATTTGATTATTACATATTGTATACAGATATTGAATTGCTATAATGTATTCCACAAAGATGTACAAAAAGTATATTTTGATAAGAAATAATAAAACAAAAATACTCTTATGTATGATTTCTTTCTTTCTTTTTAAATAGACTGGCCGGGTACTTTACACCTGCTTCCAATCCATACAGGCCCAAAAGAGTTCAGAGTAAGTATGACAGAAACATGTATTTATGGATAGGCTCCCTGCCTCTCCCCTTCCTTCTCTTTCTTTCCTGTCATGCTTTCCTTCCTCTTACTTTTTGGACTGGGTTGGGTTTTTTCTTTATCTTTTTCAGTAAGAAATTGTTCTGTTTTGATTCTGTTAGTTATTATATTTTTGACATTCTGTTTTAAAATAATTTCAGACTTATGGAGAAATTGTAAGAATAGTATAAGGAAGTCTTGTATATATCACACCCAGAATCTTTAACTTTTAAAATTATACAACAAGCTAGGTGCCAGTAGCTCATACCTGTAATCCTAGCTGCTCAGAGGGCTGCTATCTGAGGATTACAGTTCAAATCCAGCTAGGACATAAAAGTCCATGAGGGGCTAGGAAAGTGGCTCAGTGGTAGAGTGCTTACCTTGCATGCATGAGGCCCTGGGTTCCATTCCTCAGCACCACATAAGCAGAAAAAGCCAGAAGTGGCACCATGGTTCAAGTAGTAGAGCACTAGCCTTGAGCTGAAGAGCTGAGGGACAGTGCCCAGGCCCAGAGTTCAGGCCCCATGACTGTCAAAAAAAAGTCCATGAGACACATCCAAAAAAAAAAAAAAGCTAGGAGTGCCAGTGTGACTCAAGTGATAGAGTACAAGCCTTGAGCAAAAAAAGCTCAGGGACAGTGTCTGGGCTCTGAGTTCAAGCCCCGGGACTAGCACATAAAAAATTGTACATTTGTATTATCATTTTCTCTTCGTATGTGTGGATATTTTTCTCTAGAACCATTTGAGCGTAAGTTGCATACATGATTCTCCTTCAGTAGGCATTCCCTGAAAGTCAGGGACTTTATATTCCATAGCCATTTTATAATTGTCAGTATCAGGAAATTAAAATTCATATAATACTACTACTTAATCCACAGATAATATTCATATACTACCAGTTTTCCTCCTCCCACTTTCCCACAGATGTGCATATAAATATATTGTATATAAGGTAAAGAATACTAAGAAAAAAGTCCTTTGTTTCTATATTTTTGCAGTTCGTTTTGGTATGTATATTATACAGATATGAAGATGTACTTGGGTATTACACCTTCGTGATTTTTTCCTAAGACTGTCCTCTTTTGGTCTCACTGTATGTGACTTATAGAATCCTTTATAATTTATCATATCCCAGTGTGTTTTAGATCTAACTTCCACATGTCAGGGAAAATGTGCTGTTTTCTTCTCTGGTCTTGATTTACGTCACTCAACAAGATTTATTCTAGTTCCATCCATTTCCCTGCAGATCACATTATTTTATTCTTTCTAATGACTATGTAAAATTCCATTGTACATAGTTACCACATTTTTTGGACCCACTTATCTATTATGGGGCATCTGGGCTGTTTCCATATCTTGGATATTGTAAATAGTGTGGCAGTGAACATGGATGTGCAGGTGTCCTTATCATATCTTGGCTTATGCTGCTCAGGGTAGATGCCTACGAGTGGTATGGCTGGGTTGTAGGGAAGGTCTATGTTTAGTTTTTTGAGGAATCTCCAGACTGCTTTCCAGAGTGATTCTATCAGTTTACATTCTCACCAACAGAGCAGTAGAGTTCCTTTTTCTTCATACCCTCCACCAGCATTTGTTGTCAGAATTCAAAATGTTGGCCAATCTAACTGGGGTAAGATGGTATCTCAGGGTTGTTTTGATTTTCATTTCCTTTATGTCCAGGGATGATGAGCATTTCCTCATGTGTCTCTTTGCCATTCTTACCTCTTCTTCTAAAAAGTCTCTCAGCCTCCTTGCCCATGTAGTAATTGGTGTGTTTGGGAGGGTTTAGTTTCTTGAGCTCCTTGTATATATTGGATATTAGGCCTTTGTCTGATGTATTGATGGTAAAGGTCTTTTCTCAAATGGCTGGCTGTCTTTCTAGTTTAGTAACTAGGTCCTTAACTGTGCAGAAACTTTTTATATTAGTCTCACTTGTCGAGTTTCTCTCCTATCTGTTGTTCCCCTGGGACTGTATTCAGGAAGTTCCTGCCTGTACTATGAGTTCCAATGTCTCTCCTACTTGCTCTTGCAGTAGTTTCAGAGTTCTGTTTCTGGTGTTGAGGTCTTTAACCCACTTTGAATTCATATTAGTGCATGGTGACAAACAGGGATCCTCTTTTAGTTTTCTGCTGCCCAGTTTTCCCATCACCAATTGTTGAAGAGGCTATGTTTTTTCCACTGGCTCCTTTGTCAGATATCAGATGACTGTAAGTGTGTGTGGGGGGGATGTGTTGTTGTTGTTGTTGTTGTTTTGTGTTTTTTGTCAGTTGTGGGGCTTGAACTCTGGGCCTGCATGCTGTCCCTGAGTTCTTCAGCTCAAGGCTAGTACTGTACCACTTGAGCCTCAGCGCCACTTCCAGCTTTTCCTGTTTATGTGGTGCTGAGGAATTGAACCCAGGGCCTTATGCATGCAAGGCAAGCACTCTACCACTGAGCCACCTTCCCAGCTCTAAATATGTGGTTTAATTTCTGGGTATTCTAATGTGTTCGTTCATCTTTGGGTCTATTTTTGTGCCAATACCAAGCTGTTATTGTTATTATGTCTCCGTAGTTAAGTTTGAGGTCTGATATTCTGATACTGCTTGCATTGCTTTTTTGCCTAGTATTGCTTTGGCTATTCTAGGTCTTTCGTTGGTCTGCATGAATTTTTGGATTGTTTTGTCTATCTTGATAAAAAACATCATTGGGATTTTGATGGGGATTGCATTGAATTGTCTATCATTTTTGGCAGTATGGCCATTTTCACAATATTGATTCTACCTATCCATAAACATGGAAGGTCTTTCCATTTCCAGGTGTCCTCTTTAATTTCTTTCTTTAGGTTTTTATATTTTTCCCTGTAAAGATCTTTTACATCTTTGGTTAGGTTAATTCCTAGGTATTATTTTTTTGAGGCTATTGCGAATGGGATTGTTTTCATGATTTCCCTTTCTGCTTCTACATTGTTGCATACAAAGGGCTACTGATTTTTGCAGGTTAATTTTGTATCCTGCTACTTTGCTGGAGTGGTTGATTAGCTCTAGGAGTTTGGGGGTAGAAGTTTGGGGGTCTTTTAGATATAAGATCATGTCATTTGCAAAGAGATTGTTTAATTTGGGGTTGGGAAGGTGGTTCAGTGGTAGAGCGCTTGCCTTGCATGCATGAGGCCCTGGGCTCAGTTCCTCAGCACCACATAAACAGAAAAAGCTGGAAGTGGCACTGTGGCTTAAGTGGTAGATCGCTAGCCTTGAGCTGAAGAGCTGAGGGACAGCGCCCAGGCCCAGACTTCAGGCCCCATGACCGACAAAAAAAAAAAGCACACAGGAGATTGTTTCATTTCTTCTTTCCCTATGTGAATCCCTTTTTTGTCCTTTTCTTGTCTTATTGCTCTAAGAGTTACATAACTCTATTGAAGAGGAATGGAGAGAGTGGGTATCCTTGCCTTGTTCCTTATTTTTGGGGAAATGGTTTTAGTTTTTCTCCATTCAGTATGATATTGGTTGTTGGACTGTCATGTATAGCTTTTAATATTTTAAGGAATGTTCCTTCTATTCCCAGGTTCTCCAGAGATTTTAGCATGAATGGATGTTGTATTTTTGTCAAAGGTTTATTTTTGTGTCTATTGAGATGATCATGTGGTTAACATTGGCTCTGTTGACATAGTGAATTAAATTATTGATTTGTTTATATTAAACCAACCTTGTATCTGTGGGATGAAGCCTACTAGGTCATAATGTATGACTTTTTAAATTTTTTCTGGATTGTGTTGGGTAATCTTTTATTGAGGAACTTTGCATCTGTGTTCAGCAGAGAAATTGGTCTGTAGTTCTCTTTTTTTGTTGGATCCTTACCTGGTTTGGGGATGAGTGTGATAATGGCTTCCTAGAATAGGTTTGGGATTGCTCCCTCTGCTTCTATTTCATGGAAAAGCTTGAGGAGGATTAGTATCAGTTCATCATTAAAAGTCTTCTGAAATTCAGTGGTGAGTCTGTCTGGGCCTACCCTTTTCCTTGTTGGAAGACTTCTGATTACTTCCTCTATCTCCTTGCGTGTTATTGGTTTGTTTATCTGGTTTATATCTTCTAGGTTCAGTTTAGGTATTTTGTATGTTTCTAGAAATTCTTCCATTTCTGCTAGGTTTTCCTTCTTTAGTGAGCAGAGGTTTTGAAAGTAGTCCTTTATAATCATTTGGATTTCCTACATGTTTGTTGTAATGTTTCCTGTGGCATATCTGATCTCGTTGATTTGAATTTTCTCTTCTTTTTTTCATTAATCTCGCAAGTGGTCTGTCAATTTTATTAATATTTTCAAAAAAACAAATTTTGTTTCATTGATTTTATGTATAGTTTTCTTTATTTTGTTGAGTTCTGCCCTAATCCTTGCTGTCTCTAGTAGTTTAAGATTTGATTTTATTTCTTGTTTTTCTAGCAGTTTTAATTGTATCATTAGGTTTACTTGAGCTGTTTCTATTTTATGTGTGCTTTCCTCCCTCAACACTGCTTTTGCTGTATCCCAGCGGTTCTGTTGTGATGTGTTTTCATATTCAACTTCTTCCTTAGTTTCTTCTGTGACCCAGATGTTATTCAGTACTGTGTGTTGTTAAGACTTTATGTATTTGAGTAGTTTCTGCATTATGTTTTGTTGTTAAGTTGTTGGATTCTACTGTGGTAAGATAGGATGCAAGGTATTATGCCAGTCCTCTTGTATTTGCTTAGGTTCTTTGTGTGAATTATGATATGATCTTTTTTTTCTTTTTTTTGTCGGTCATGGGGCTTGAACTCCGGGCTTGGGCGCTGTCCCTCAGCTCTTCAGCTCAAGGCTAGCACTCTACCACTGAGCCACAGCACCACTTCCGGTTTTCTGAGTGGCTTATTGGAGATAAGAGTCTCTGTAAGTCTGAAAGTATTTAACAAGTTTAGGTGCTCCATTGTTTGGCACATAGATATTGACCACTGTGGTTTCCTCTTCATGGATCATTCCCTTTATTAATATGACCTTCCTTGTCTCTTCGTACTGATTTTAATAAAAAGTCTATTTTATCAGGTATCAGTATGGCTACTCCTGCCTTCTTACAAGGTGCATTTGCATGGAAGATCTTTTTTTACCCTTTCATTTGGAGTTTGTTTATAATCTTTGTGAGATGGGTCTCTTGGATACAACAAATGGATGGATCTTGTTTTGTGATCAAATCTGCTGTTCTATTTCTTTTGATTGGGAAATTGAGTCCATTAATGTTTAGTTATTATAGGGAGATGTGTCATGTTTCCTTCCATTTTCTTGATTTCCCGTATTTTACTTCTTTCCATTTGATTTCCTGTATTTTACTTCTTTCCACATTCTGTGCTTACTAAATTGATCTTCTACTGATTTTTCTCTGATGTGTTTCCTTGGTTTTGGTTGTTATCTTCAGATTTTTATTCTTTCCTTTAGTATTCTTTGTAATGCTGATATAGTGTTCATGAATTCCTTTAATTTTCATTTGTTATGGAAGGTTTTGTTTCACCCTCTAATATAAATGATGGCTTCTCTGAGCACACAGGTCTGGGTTGGCAGTTGTTATCTTCAGGTGATACCATTCCAGGCTCTCCTTGCGTTGAGGGTTTGTGTGGAGAGGTATGCAGTGATTCTGATTTTCTTTCCATTGTAATTTAACTCCTTTTTTGATTTTGCAGCATTTAAAATCAATTCCTTGCTATTCAAGTCTAATGTTTTAATTCATAGGGTTTTAAAAATGCTTTTTGTCACTTAAATTTATGCAAAAGTTAAATGAATTATGGGCTAAAGTTATATAATGTGGATTCCTGATTTTGTCTGTATTTACACTTTTCTGCAGAACTTGATATTTTTATATGGTTCCATGTTCCTCTCTGCCCTTCCTTTTATTTTGAAAAACACCCTTTAGCATTTCTTTTTTTTTTTCCAGGTTCATAATTTATTGTACAAATTGAATATTACATGATGAGTTGACATTAGCTTCTCCAGGCTTGGGAATTTAACAGATGAGCTCAGAAAATTTAGAATCCATTTATGTTGCTTTCACAGCTGGAGTCTTTTTAGACCTTAACTTAAAGTATAAGACCAGCAAAGCAATGCCTCCATATGTGGCCAGCACACAATTCATTCTACCCGTGAGAGTGTATGAGTTGAAATACTTCTTAATACCAGTGAACTGGAATTGGCCTTCATTTTCTGCGCCTGCCATGATGTCAATCTTTGCCAAAGTCACAAATTCGACGGCCTATGTCCTTCAAACAACGAAGACACCGACTTAGCCTAACCGGAAGCCCCTTTAGCATTTCTTATAGAGCATATCTATTGTTAATGAACTTCTTAAGCTTTTGTTTATTTAGTAGAACATTAATTTCTCCTTCATTTTTCAAGGAGAGTTTTGCCTGATGCAATATTTATTGATAAGAATTTTATTTTCCTTTTTGGACTTTGAATAGATCATCCCAGTTCTTTCTAGTCTACAAGGTTTCTGCTGAGAAATAGACTGGCAAGCTCTTGTACATAATGAAGCACTTTTTCTTGCTGCTTTCAATATTTTTCTCATCTTTAACTTTTGACAGTTTGCTTATATGGCCTTGGTGTTAGTGTCATTGGATATGTCCTAGTTGTAGTTTTTTTACTTTTGTGAATTTGTACTTCTTTTCTCAGAAGTGAGTTATATCTCCAAATAATCTCTGTACCTTTCTTTCATCTCATTTCCTTCTTGAAATCATGTAAGGTATTAATCTACTTCCTACTGTCCTGTTAGTAGTCTCTTAGGCTTCTTCACTTTTTGCTTCATTCAGTTGAGTAATTCTGTTTTTAGTTCCAGAATTCCTATTTGCTTCTTTTCTTTTTACAGTTTCCTTATCTTTGTTGATGGTTTCATTTTTTTCGTGTATCATTTTCCTTTTTTCATTTACTTACCTGTGTTTTCACTTGACCTACTTAAGCATCTTTATGCTAGTTATTTTAATTTCTTTGTCAAGCATCTCAGATCATTCTTTTCTTAGGATTGTTTTCTGGATTTTACCCTGTGATTTGGGTCTTGTTTCACTGTTTGTTTATATACCTTTTTTACAGAAGTGTTGTTATTATTGACACTCAGACATTTGAAAAAGCAGCCACCTGTCCTAGTCTTTATTGAATGGCTTTGTGCTAGGGAAAACATTCACTGATAAGTCCATCTAGAGATTCTGGGACTTTTCATACATTTTTGTTATTTCCAATTCCCTAAGCAACCAGTTTCTGCTTCTTTAGAGGCGTCCAAATTTCCTGCTCCCCATTCTGGCTTCATATAGAACTGAGTCTCTTTTGTTGCTCAGATTGTATCTATTTTCATCACCTTCCATACCAAGCTTTCAGTATTGTCAGCAATCAAGTCAAATGATACAGATTCTAGTCTCTCTGAAATTTCCTAGCTTAGGCTGGTCTGCTCTTTATTTACATCTCAAGGCAGGATCCTCAATGTGAGAGTTTCCATCCTCTTTGTACTATGAAAGGTCAAATAGGACAAGGGAAGCGCGCAGGTACACAAAGTATCACAGATTTTTCTACAAGTTTTGCTGGAATCCCTGCTTTATTTTACATTTGTCTATATGTTAGAACGTTTCAACTGGTCTCTAGAATTCTTCAAAGGTATTCTAATCAGTCTGGTGGTGTTCAGTGTCTCTAGAAGCACAAAGTCCTAAACATTCTAGTACGTTGGCTTCCCCATGTATCTGTATTATCTATGAGTCTTACTCTACTGACTTTTTCAACTGAGACCTAGGACCCACAAACCCTTTTGAAAAATGTTTTCAACTTATTCTAAAGTTTCTTCCTTGGAATCAGAAAATACCCTTCTAGAAAAACTATTCCTGTCAGGCTCTTTTTCTTCCTGTTCTACTTGTTGGTACTGTTATTAGTCATTGCCAATGACTTCTAAATAGATGCTGTTTTATCTGTTCCAAACACTTCTTTGTCATAAATTTTAAATTTCTACCCGTTTTGGTCCAAGGATTGTTGTTTTCAGTAACCTGACAGAACCTTTAGCACTTTCCTCTAGGAATTTGTGAAGATATGTGTCTCAACCCAATAAACGATTGAAACTATTTTTGACTGTACTATTGATAGATTTACTTGGAAACCTTGGTAACTTTACTAATAGCAGTCTTGGTTCTGGAAATAGCAATAATAATATCAGATAATACTTGAAAGGGCCTTCAAGCCACTTAGCAGCTGGGCATATTTTTTCATAATTTTTCTCCTGACTTTTTAAGTGTAGAGAGGTAAAGAGTGATTGTAATTTCCCATCATTTGTGGCATGGTACATAAGCGTACTTATTGGGAAAGAACTAGATATTACTCTGTTTTACCACCCTGTGTCAAGGGGCCTGCAGTATGTCAAGGTCCCCAACCTGGATTCTCCACTGAACACACAGTTAGAAGTTTAGGTATATTGGGAGTATGAAGAAAAAAGAGATTACTTGACAATAGTAACATACATATCTTTTTTCTTTCACGGTAGCATGAAAATACAAATATATGTGAACTTCTTAACTGTGTTCCCCGAAAGGAGAGAATGAGAAGTAAGGGTCATTTGTGAACAGAGTTAGAGCAAGTCAGAATGTGTATAGTTCCATCTGTAAAATAAACAGTTTGCAGTTTTTCTCCAGGCTTTATGATCAATTTGTTCAGCTTCACTGGCAACTTTCTGACTAAAAACAGTATTAGTTGGCTATTTTCCTTGCCTGGGACCTTGAACTCCCAAAGGTTTCTGGTAAGTTAGCAGATGTAAATTCTGATTATGTATAGGACCAGGAATATTGACTCTTCAAAGCAGACTCCTAATTTGCTCCCCAAATGAACCAGTTTGAACTCTCTCTACTTTGAAATTAAGCCACTTAATGAATTATTGCAATGCTTACCCTCTGAAACATGCCATATCCCCAGGTGTCAAAACTATAGAGAACTTATTATAATGAAGGGTTCAATACTGATCTGAACTGAACTGATCTGAACTGGTTATCTTGCAGGTATGAGAGAATTGAAATCCCAATCCATATTGTACCTCATGTCACCATTGGGAAAGTGTGCCTCGAATCAGCAGTAGAGCTGCCCAAGATTCTGTGCCAGGAAGAGCAGGATGCATATAGAAGGATTCACAGGTAGACACAGTTGTGCCTCTTTCCTACTTCTCAGAGCCGAATCCTTTTATCTGTAACAGCTCAACTCTTGAGCCACATCTCCTTTCCTTTCACTGCTCTAATTACAGTTATCACACTATGTTTTTTAAAGAATGATATTGTTTCTATTAAGGCATTGTACAGAGGGGTTACCATTTCACAATTCAGGCAACGCATACATTTCCCTTTTGAACAATGTCACCCCTTCCTTCACTAACCTGTTTCCCCTTCTTGTCCCTGCCCATAAGGTTACATAGTTCATTTTCCACAAAGTGTATACTGATTACCATGATTTCATTTGTTCACCCTTCCTCCCTCACTTTCTGTGACCACTCCCCTTTGTCTTCCCCAAGAAGCAAAAAAAAAAAGAGAGAAAGAAAGCACATACCACCACCATCAATAACAAACTATAACCCATGTTTCTGCTTCCTGGAATTCTTTTCGATAAATAGTATTTTAAATGTTCAGGAGAATTACACCTTTGGGTTCCTCCCCTACTGGTATCCTCCTTTGGTCTTACTGTTTGTGTATAAATGCCAAGAGTCCTGTATAGGTTGTCATGTCCAGTTGTATTTCAATGTAGCATCCATATATAAAAGACAACATGCACTGTTTGTCTCTTTGAGCTTGGCTTACCACACTTAACTAGAACACTAATTCCATCCATTTTTCTGCAAATGACATATTTATATTCTTTCTAATGAATGAGTGAAATTTCATTGTGTACCACATTTTTTGATCATCAGTTGTAGAGCATCTGGGCTGTTTCCATAACTTGGCTATTGTGAATATGCAGCAGTAAACATGGGTGTGCAAGTGTCTTTACGATATCCTGGCTTGTGATGCTCTGGGTAGATGCCGAGAGTGTTATGGCTGGGTCATAGGAAAGTTCTGAGTTTTTTGAGGAACCTCCAGACTGCTTTCCGGAATGGTCGTTCTAGTTTACATTCCCACCAACAGTGCAATAGGGTTCCTTTTACCCCACATTCCTACCAGCATTTGTTGTTTGAATTCCTGATGCTATCCAATCTAACTGAGGTGAGATGGAAGTTATTTTGATATACATTTCCTTTACGGCCAGGGGTGGTGAACATTTTTCATATGTGTCTTTGCCATTCTTCTGAGAAGTTTCTCTTTAGCTCCATTGTCCATTTGTTAATTGGTTTGTTTACTTTAGAGAGGTTAGTTTTTTGAGTTCCTTGTATATTTTGGATATTAGACCTTCGTCTGATGTATTGCTGGTAAAGATCTTCTCCCTGTCTGTTGGCTGTCTCTCTAGTTGAGAAATGATGTTATTTGTTGTGCAGAAGCTTTTTATTTTGATGTAATTCCATTTGTCAAATCTCTCTTCTGTCTGCTTTGCCCGGGACTCTGGAAAAAGTTCCTGCCTATGCCTATAAGGCCTAATGTTTCTCCTACTCCATCTTGCAATAGTTTGTGATTAAGGCCTTTGATCCATTTTGAGTTGATGTTAGTATATGGTTACTATAAGGCTTTATTTCTAGGTTTTCAAGTCTGTTCCATTGATCTTTGGGCCTATTTTTGTGCCAGTACCAAATTGTTTTTGTTATTATAGCTCAGTAGAGAGTGTGAGGTCTGGAATTGTCTTGCACTCTATTTTAACAATCTCTTTAACATATCTTCCTGTCCTGGTATATTTGGATACTTCAAGGAAAAGCATATTTTCATTTTGTTTGTGAAAACAAAATAAATGACATTTTAGTAACCCTGTTTCTACTAGATTTCCTCCATCAATGCATATCAAGGTTTTAATGAGAGACATTAATTTCAAAGTTTTCTATTAGTATTTTTCAATTTTTTAAATAAAGTCATATCCCTACAATAATTTGGAAATAATAGGAATTGAAACGTAAATTATAAATATTCATCTAACTCAGCTGGCAAAGGTCTAAAGTAGATTTTGTTACAGATCATGACCTTTTTGTTTTCCCTTCAGTGTTGCTTTGTTACTGACATAAACTTACTTTATTTCTTTAGTCTTACACATCTGGACTCAGTAACCAAGATACATAATGGCTCAGGTAATGTTTCTTATTTCCTTGCATAGAGTGGTCTGTGAAATACTTACCTGACAAAAGCAAAGTTAAGCAATAAAGGTCATGAATACCAGTTAGCTTTTATTTTCCTTTCTCAAGAGCTTTACTGCTTTTGCTCACAAACTCTTTTTTTTCCTGGTCCTGGGCCTTAAACTCGGCTTAAGCACTGTTCCTGAGCCTCTTTGTGCTCAAGGCTAGCTCTCTACCACTTGAGCTATATTGCACCACTTCTGATTTTTGAGTGGCTAATTGGTGATAAGGATCTCGTGGGATGGGCTGGGAAGGTGGCTCAGTGGTAGAGTGCTTGCCTTGCATGCATGAGGCCCTGGGTTTGATTCCTCAGCACCACATAAGCAAAAAAAAAAAAAGGATCTCATGGGAAATTTTCTGCCTGGGCTGACTTTGAACTGTGATCCTCAGCCTCTTGAGTAGCTAGGCTTACAGGTGTGAGCCCCCGGTGCCTGAACTCCAGATAACTGAAAAATGCAGCCCAAAGTAAGATAAGAGGAAAGATTGAAAGAGATTTATTTATGATAGACCAATTCAGTGGTATACTGGCATATGTCTAACAACTACCTCTCAGCTAATAGAGATTTGATTTACTGTGTTTGCTGGTTTCCATGATAAAATCCTAGCATGGTAGCTCAAAAATAATGCACTGTTGTGAACTGTTATAAGCTGGTTCAGCGCATTATCAGCAGCCTATAGACAGATAAAATGGAAGGCACAAGAGAGGAGAAGGTGTTTTCATGTTAATAGAGAAAAAATTCCTGTATACTGTTAAAGAGCAAAAAAAAAAAACTCACTACACTATACTTAAGACACTTTTTTCCAATATCCACAACTCTGGAGCGATAAATACTTTCTAATTAACCCTGATCCCCCAGTGATTCAGTAAAGTCTTCCCCATTTACTTGCTAAGTGATAAGTGAGGAAAAGCAGACACTTTCAAATGTGACAGGCAGTAATCACTTTATGAAGAAAGGAAGGGAGACTTGGCTTGGTCCATCTGTCTCATCATTTCTGTTTGAGAATAAAACATTGCAAAGGGTTAATATTGGTTAAAAATAGTAATTTAAAAAGTATAATAATCACTCAAATGTGGAATAGCTTAAATAGATCAGTGGAACTAGGTAAATCCCGGAGATAGGCCAATGTACATTTAAGAATTAATACTTAATGTGATTTTTCAAATCGATAAAATGGATGGATTATTTACTGATTAGTAACTTTTTTTTGCCGGTCCTGGGCCTTGAACTTACTCCTGAGCTCTGTCCCTGAGTCTCTCAGTGCTCAAGGCTTATGCTGTGCCACTTGAGCCACAGTATTACTTTGGGCTTTTTCTGTTTATGTGGTACTGTGGAATTGAACCCAGGGCTTCATGCATGGTAGGCAAGCACTCTACCACTAAGCCACATTCCCAGCCCATGACAAAAAATTTTAAGCTTATTCTTTGCTAGACATTCTTCTGGACATTGGGATATAGTGCTGAATTTAACATAGGTTTCAAGAGCCTGTATTATTATTTTTCTGTTTCAAAGAAGGTAGATTCCTGTCCATAAATATGTTCCAAATATGCTTAAGATTTTATAATTAAATATGGTTCAAACACTTTGGCAATTAAAATTGCCAGATATCCCACCAGTTCATCTAGGTGTGTACCCAAAAGTATTGAAAACAAAGTTTTAACGTAAATTGTATACAAGTGTACCTGGCTGTATTATTCTGATACCCAAAAAGTAGAAATAATCCAAAGTTTGTTAATAGGTGAATGGATAAATAGTATGTAATATATGTATACAATGAAGTACTACTCAGGAATAATAACAAACTACTGACACATGAACAACCTGGATGAATCTCAGGTATTATGCCTGGTGCAAGAAGCATCATATAAAAAGCCATATACTGTATGGTTACAAATTCATGAATAGGGAAGTCTAATTTATGCTGATAACTATGTTAGTAGCTGTTTGAGGATAGAGGTGAAGGCACATTTTGCCTAAATGGAATTGTAGAGAGGATTCTTGGGATGATAGAAATAATTTGTGTTTCTGCTGGGGATGTTATATGGGGTATACAGTTTTCAAAATTCATTGCTCTGTATACTTTACATTGATTTATTGTCTATAATCTGCCTCTCCCTAATGATGATCATTTTAAGAAAACACAAGAGAATACTTTTCAAATTCTAGGGACATGGTGGCCTAAGTATAATCTGAAACTCTGAACTCATAAAAGATTTGACTAAATAAAAATTGAACACTTTCATAGGCCCCTACAGAAAAACTTAAATGCTAAATATAATATTTTAAAGAAGTATGAATCAAGACCCAGTTACCATTTTTTTCACCCATTGGGAAAGATTAAATTGAGAGACAACTAGACAAGGATGTGGGAAAAGTAAAATTGCCTCTGTTCCTGAAATTATAATATGGTATAATCAATTAAAAAGTGGTTCATCAGTTTTAAAGTATACATGAATTTAGGTATGACAATTCCACTTAAGCAGAGAGCAGAAATTAGATGCCACTTAGATCTCTATCAGCAAGAGACTTATTAAGTTGATATATCTATTGAGTTTTATGTAGCTTTTAAGGAAAACTAGATTTTTAAACTTTTATTGAAAAATACTTATGATATTGTTTTTTTGGGTTTTTTTGTGGGGGGGAGGTCCAGTCGTGGGGCCTGAACTCTGGGCCCGGGTGCTGTCCCTCAGCTCTTCAGCTCAAGGCTAGCACTCTACCACTTGAGCCATAGCGCCACTTCTGGCTTTTTTCTTTTTGCTTATGTGGTGCTGAGGAATGGAACCCAGGGCCTCATGCATGCAACGCAAGCACTCTACCACTGAGCCACCTTCCCAGCCCCTACTTATGATATTGTTATGGGGGAAAGTAACACCCAAAATAAGTATATCCATGCACAAATATCTCTAGAAAGATTTGTATTATAGTGTTCATTTCAATAAATCATGTATTAAGAGACAAGAAGTATTTCTGTTAGGCAGATTTGGTTTTAAAAGTGTGCTATAAACTAGATACTGAAGGCTCATGCCTGAAATTCTAGCTGATCAGGAGGCTGAGGTCTAAGGATGGTGGTTCAAATCTAATCCAGGTAGCAAAATCTGTGAGACTCAAATCCAATTAACTACCCTCCCAAAAAAGCTAGAGTTGTGGCTGAAGTGATAGAGCACTAGCCTTGGGCAAAGTTTTTTTTTTAAATCTCATGGATAACACCAGGCACTGAGTTTAAGCCCCAGGACACACACACACACACACACACACACACACCACACACACACACACCCCCCCCCGCATATAGTTTAAGCCCCCCCACACACACACACCACACACACACACACACACACACACGCATATAGTTTAAGCCCCAGGACACACACCACACACACACCCCCCCCCGCATATAGTTTAAGCCCCAGGACACACGCACACACACACACACACGCACATTATAGAACCTTTGTCTCACCATGAAGCTGAACATTTATGGTAAGACATAAAATATAACCTTGTTCTTCATCTCTCCAGGACACACACACACACACACACTCTCTCTCTCTCTCTCTCTCTCTCTCTCTCTCTCTCTCCCTCTCTCCCCCCCCTGCATGTTATAGAACCTTTGTCTCACCATGAAGCTGAACATTTATGGTAAGACATAAAATATAACTCCCTTGTTCTTCATCTCTCTTGTTTTCTCATTTTGAAAGAGGACCTCTCAGGTGAGTTGAATTAATGTATTTATTTCGTTAATTATATGCATAGCATTTGAGAGGCAAATTGCTAGCTCTCTAATAGTCATTTAGCGTTGAAAGGGCTGAAGGGCTGAGAGGAGCCCTCCTGCTTTCTTAGCACTTCTGCCTCAAGGAATGGAGTTGGCCATTTTTCTGCTCTCAGTATAGCCAGGCTTCTCACTGGTTTGTGACTTTAGAAATTGGTATTTTCTTTGTCCAGGCCCAATTTATTGCATTATTTCTACTTCTCCATCTCCTTTTTTTCTGTATTCATGACTGAGGTGCTATTGGTGGTGAAGTGGGAACATGCTATGAAATGAGCTTTGCCACAGTTAGCTCATCTGTCTTTTTCCCAAAGTGTTTACCAAGAATCTGTGTAGTCAGATGTCAGCAGTCAGTGGACCTCTCCTGCAATGGTTGGAGGACAGACTGGAACAAAATCAACAGCATTTACAGGAGTTGCAACAAGAAAAGGAAAAGCTTATGGAAGAACTTTCTTCCCTAGAATAAAGTAGAAGACAAAAATGGGGTAAGTTTGTGCACTAAACGTCATCTAGAATCCACACACAGCTCATAGGTTAGCAGACAGTGAAACAGTTCTTCTTATATTCCAGTATGTAAGTTGTATGCATGCAATAAACACAAGATGTCTTCCTAAAATTTTCACTACAGCTTGTTGAATCATCTCACCTATAATTGGCCTACAAATAATAAAAGAGTTTTATTTTGTATGGCTATAGGAAGTACATTGGCAAGAGATATCTGGGAATAAAATGAGGAGTTCATTTAAAATGTTTGTTTTTCTCTTTTTAAACTTGGAAGTATTTATTTTTGTTTCCAGTTACACCTATCCCCTATAATAAGCTAAAGCAAGAAGAGTTTTTTACGTTTTGATTTTGTATTTTTGATGCTTCTGGGTGCTAGAGGTGCCTCATCAGCACCTATCTTCTTATTCTTTGCCCTTGTTGAGAGACAATAGGTATTCTGAGATACCAAATACTGAGTCTAATATGGGCGTCCTTTTTAACCAACCAAATGAGTTGTAACTTGTGACTATGAAGCAAGTCTCTACTGAACAGATCCTATATATCTAGGAATTTTCATTGTAATTTATTTTTCCAGAAACATTTAGAACTTAGGATATAACAAGAATCATACTTTAAAAAGTTTGATTGTGGCTGGGCACCCATGGCTCATGCCTGTAATCTTAATTATTCAAGTGTCTAGGTCTGAGGATCATGGTTCAAAAGCAACCCAGGAAAACAAATCTTCTATATTCTTATTTCCAATTGACAAAAACCCAGAAGTAGAGGTGTGGCTCAAGTGGTAGAGTGCCAGACATAAGGGGAAAAGCCAAGTAAGAGTGTGAGACCCGGGCTGGGATGTAGCTCAGAGGCAAAGCGCTTGCCTAGCAAGCGCAACATCCTGGGTTCGATCCCCAGTACCAAAAAAAAAAGAAAAGACAAAAAAAATACAGTTAAAAAAAAGAGTGTGAGACCCTTGAGTTCAAGTCCTAATACTGGCACACAAAAAAATTTGATTACACTATTCCTGTCAAATATCACCATGAACAATAAGTATGTCTTCAGAAAAGAGTTATATGTTGAGAATTAAAGTGGGGATTGGAGAAGTAGAAAAGAAAGAAGAGACCTTCAGTCTCCAAAACAATGCTAAAGGTTGTTTTGTGGTTTGGGTTTTTCTTCTTGTTTCTTACCTAGATTATCACAATTCTAGAAGTACTCGTATCAGAACAGCTTGTATTCAGAACCACTACTCTGAAACTTAAATGGAATGTAGGTACTGTATTTTCTCTCGTGTCCCTCACCAGAGTTCTCTATTCTTTTTTCTTTTCCTCTAGAGAAGGTGAAAATACCCAGAGAACAATTACACTTAAAAAAAAGCTAAATTGATTTGATGAACCAAAAATTAGAGTGCTCACATTACTCCACTTCAAGACTCACATTACTCCACTTCAAGACTTAATGTGAAGCTCCAGTAATCTGGACAGTATGATTCTGGCAGAGGAATAGACACATGGATCAATGGAACAGAAGAGAGAACACAAATAAGTCTGATTAAGTACAAAAGTGGTTCAATGGAGAAAGGACAAACTTTTCAATAAGTCATGCTAAAGTAATAAATACCTAAAAGCAAAAAAAGAACTTCAACCTAAACCTAGTATCTTCTATAAAAGTTACCTCAAAATGTATTATGGATTTAAATGTAAAACTATAAAAGTTTTAGAAAAATGCCATAGGATAAAAATCCTTAGGAAATAAATTCTTAGACTTGAAGTCAAAAGCACAATACATAAAAGAAAGAAAAAAGTTGTAACATTGTATTTCATCAAAATTAAAACCTTTTTACTCAAAATAAGAACAAGCTACAAATAGAAAAAATGTTAATATTTTATCAATGTGGGAAACATTGTGTTCAAGACTCAAAGATAAAAATATCTAAAAAGTGAGTGAAAAACCTAAGTAGCTATTTCACCAAAATGTGTGATATATAAGTCATGATGTGAAAAAATTTCATGAGTATAGGAAATGCAGATTAATGCCACAGTGAAGGTACTTGTGCTTATCAGAATGGGTGAAGAAAAATAGGGAAACTACGACACATTATTGAGAATGCAAACTAATTGGTTTTTTAATCAATGACAGGAATGTAAAATGGTATATCCACACTGGAGAAAACTCTGGAAATTTCTTTTGAAGCTAAACATAGACATTACCTGTGACTCAGCAGTTGCACTCCTGGACATTTATACCAGAGAAATGGAAACTGGTATTGTCACAAAAGTTTTCAAAGCCGCTTTATTTGTATTAACCAGAAATCAAAAACAACCCAGATATCCTACAATAGATAAGTGATTAAACAAATCTCTACTATTGAATACTGCTTTTAATGGAAAAAAAACACAAGGCTACTAACCACATTGAATTTATATGAAAAAGCTAATCTCAATAGGTCACATACTGTGTGATTGCACACATTACTGAAATGTCAAAATTACAGGAATGAAGACCAGATTAGTGGTTTCTGAGGATAGGACTGAATGAGGTATGGCATATGTATAACTATATAGGAATACACAAGACGTTCCTTTGTGGTGATGGAAGTTTTGTATATTGATTGTAGTGTTGTGTGTGAATCTGTACCTGTGTTAAAATTGTATAAATCTATATATACACAAATGCATGTAAAGTTTGGTGACCATAGAGTCTGCAGTCTGCTTAGTAATATACCATGTACTATTTTTGCAACATTCAATTACTACAAAATAAAAACTTGGAAATTTTAACAAAGAAAATGGGAGACATCATTTACAAACCTGAAAAAGGGAAGAAAGATAAAATGAACTCTGATGTTGAACTGAAAGGTAAAGTATTTATTTGAACTCTTTTCAAAGGAAGAGGTGTATGTGTTCATGAAGAGGAACTAAAAGTGACACCCATTATCAATGAGCACCCCTACCACCACGATGGTGGTTATCACATACCATTCTCCATGAAAAGTGGGATAGAGTTGGTAGTTCAGAAATAAAGCCGCACATGTGTAGTCAGCTGATTTTTAACAAATGAGCCAAAAATATTGGTTGGGGTAAGAATAGTCTTTTCAACTAATGATCAGACAAATATCCACATGTAAAAGAATGAAGTTGGACCACTACCCCACATCATATGAGCATTAACTCAAAATGTTTCACACTTAAATGTTAGAGCCTACAATTATAAAAACCACATATGACATCTTATTTGAAAAATTTTATTAGCATGAAAGAAGAGATTGTTATATGTATGCATATAATGTACTTTGAGAAAAACTTTATTTCTTAGCCCCTCCACATCCCCCTTTTGAACTTTTAGGGAGCCTCACTATGTATGTTTTATATTTTTTTAATATATTACTTCCATTATATTTATCTTCTCCATTGCCCTGTCCTCCCCTGCTCCCCAAGATGACCCCTACCTTTACAAACATGTCTTTATTTTTTTATCAGTCATGGGGCTTGAACTTTGGGCCTGGGTGCTGGCCCTCCAGCTGTTCAGCTCAAGGCAAGCACTCTACCACTTGAACCACAGCACTACTTCCGGTTTTCTGGTAGTTAACTGGAGATAAGACTCTCACAGACTTCCTGCCCAGGCTGGCCTTGAACCATGATCCTCAGATCTCAGCCTCCTTAGTAGGATAAGCGTGAGCCACCAGCGCCTGGCTAAACATGTCATTTTTTTCTAGGTTTCTCGGAGAAGTGAAAATAAGAAATACACTGCCTTTCTGAGCTTGCCCTATCTCATTGTGACAATTTACAGATACATTCATTTCTTGAAACTGGCATAATTTCATTTATTTTGCCATTGTGTATGTTTACATTTTCTTTATCCATCATTTTAATCATTTGTGGGCACCTAGTCTTTCCATAGTGGGCTAGTGTGTGGATATATGCCAGGAGTGATATAGCAGGGACATATGGTAGTTCCATTTTTAGATTTTTTTTTAATGCCAATCCTAGGGTTTGAACTCAGGGCCTGGGTACTATCCCTAAACTTTTTTGCTCAAGGTTAGCACTCAATCACTTGAGCCACAGTTCCACTTTCAACTTTTTGATGGTTAATTGGAAATAAGAATCTCACAGACGGGGCTGGGAAGGTGGCTCAGTGGTAGAGCACTTGCCTTGCATGCCTGAGGCCTGGGTTCAATTCCTCAGCATCACATAAGCAAAAAAGAAAAAAGCCGGAAGGGCCCCGGGGCCCAAAGGGTAGAGTGCTAGCCTTGAGCTGAAGAGCTGAGGGACAGCATCCAGGCCCAGAGTTCAGGCCCCACAACCGGACCAAAAAAAAAAAAGAAGAATCTCACAGACTTTCCTGCCTAGGCTGGCTAGGAAAGTCTATGAGTAGCTAGGATTACAGGTGTGAGCCACCAGGGCCTGGCAAGATCTTTGATCTATTTTGAATTCATTTTTTTTTTCGTGGGGAGGGGGGCCAACTCCAGGCTTGGATGATAGCTTGTAACTTTGTTGTTGTTAGCCACAGCACCATTTCTTTTTTGGGTAGTTAATTGGAATCTCAGGAACTTTCCTGTGCAGGCTGGCTTTGAACTGTGCTCCTCAGATCTCAGCTTTCTGAGCAGCGAAGATTACTGGTGTGTGCCACCTAAATTTATTGTAAACAATAGGAATAGGGCTCTAGTTTCAGTCTTTTTTTTAAAGGTGTGCTTTTATTATTTACTTATTATTTTGCCAGTCCTGGGGCTGGAACTCAGAGCCAGGGCTTCTTTTTGCTCAAGGCTAGCACTTGAGCCACAGCGCCACCTCTGGCTTTTTCTGTGTATGTGGTGCTGAGGAATCAAACCCAGGGCTTTGTGCATAAGCACTCTACCACTAAGCCACATTCCCAACCCATCTAGTTTCAGTCTTTTACATAAGGATATACAGTTTTTCCAAAACTTAATTGAAGAAACTTTTATCCAATGTATGTTTCTGGCACCTTTTTCAAAAATCAAGTGGATATATGTGCTTGGGTTATTTTTGTGTCTTCTCTTACCTGGTTTTGTGGCAGTACTGTACTATGTTTGTTACCATGGCTTTGTAGTATAGTTTGAAGTCAGGTGTTGTGTGATACCTCCAAAACTGCTGTTTTTGCCCAGAATTGCTTCAGCTATTTGGGGTCCTCTGTGCTTCCATATGAATGTTAGGGTTGACTTTTATATTTTTATGAAGAATGGGGTGCATTGAATCTGTAAATTGCTTATGGTAGCATAACCATTTGCACAGTATTATTCCAGTCCATAAACATGGGAGGTCCCTCCATTTTCCAATGTGTTCGATTTTTTTCAGGGTTTTAGTTTTTGTAGTAGAGATCTTGCAGATCCTTTGTTGGGTTTATTACTACATGTTTAATTTTGAGGACATTGTGATTGATATTGTATTTCCAATTTCTTTCTTAGATCATTTATTATTAGTATAAAGAAAAGCTACTTAAATTTATGTTGATTTTACATAGCTAGTTTGCCAAAAGTGTTTCTCACATCTGAGAGTAATTTTAGTGAAGTCTTTAGGGTCTTTTGAGTGTGATATATTATCAACTGCATGTAAGGACAATTTGACTTTATTTCTTTCTCTTGCCTTATTGATCTGGCTAGGAATTTCAGCACTACATTGCATAAAAGAGGAGAAACCACAGGCTTGGTGCTGCAATGAGAATTATCTTGCAGGGGCCTAGTGGTAGAGTGCTTGCCTAGCATGCATGAGGCCCTGGGTTCGATTCCTCAGTACCACATAAACAGAAAAAGCCAGAACTGGTGCTGTGGCTCAAGTGGTAAAGTGCTAGCCTTGAGCAAATGAAGCTCAGGAACAGTACCCAGGCCCTCAGTTCAAGCCCCAGGACTGAAAAAAAGAATTATCTTGCAGTCTGAGTGGGGACACAGACCACTATGTCCCTTTCCTGAGCTTCCAGCTGTTGAAACTTCTCGGTGGATCCATATCAGACCTTCCCCATCTCCATATCCACCTCTTAAACTGTCTGGCAGGAAATGCCTGCAGAGTCAAAAACATCTTTCCTTGCTTTTGGCAATGGATTCATAGTTATGACACCAAAAATATAAATAGCAAAAATAGATACATTAGACTTCATGAAAGTAATTTTTGTGCATCCATATATCAAAACAGAACTCAGACAATGGGAGAGAATGTTTGCAAGTCATGTATCTAAGACACTAGTCTCCAAAATTCCTAGAAAAAATTGATGGCAAAACCCATCATGAAATAATGCAGTTCAAAAGGAGGCATGGAATAGGAGATTGGGAGAGTTGGGGAAGAGAAAGCAATAGCGTGTTATGGTGAGCAAAATATATATGCACTTCTGAAATACCACAGTGTAACTCCTTAGTTCAATTAACACTGAAGAATAGAAGAAATTAATGGCAGGAAAGCAAAATAGGCTCAGATGGGAGTTTGGGAACCTGTGCAAGTGGGGGGGGGTGCTAACAAAGAGGATGAATCATGAATCAAAATAAATATGGTTGATGTTGTTTATTTGCATGTATGAAAATTGAACTATGAAACCTATTGAAATTATTTTAAGAAAGGTGAGTAAGAGGGGGAGAAAAGTAGAAGGAATGAGGTGATGATGATATATGTGTGGGAATATAGTGAAACCCCTTTGTACAAGTAGTATATGGCTATTAAGTTTTTTTTTAAGTGGGCACAATCTAAATGCACATTTCTATACCAATTGACAATACGCACATGAAAAGATGCTTAACATCAGCAGAGAAATGTAAATCAAAACCATGAGATATTCATGCCCACTTAAAAATGTAAGCCCAGCACACAGGTTTAGGTACACATACTTGGAAAACAGACAGAAGGACAGTCTGAGCCTCAGGGTTTCAGGCCAGTCTAGCAAGATTGTAAGTAAAAAAAGAAGATAATAAGCATTGATGAGAATGTGGAGAGACTAGAACTTGTGTAGTCCAAATGGGAATGTAAAATAGTGTAGTCAGTTTATCTGATAGTTCCTCCTAAAATTAAACATGAAAGACAGCAATTGCACTTCCAGGTGTATATCTCACAGAAAACAGGTATTAAAACTAAAATTTGTACATGAGTATTCATAGTAGAACAATTCACAATGGCCAAAGGGCAGAGATAACTTCCATCCACTGATGAATAAATGAAATATGTTATATTCATGCCATGAATATTATTCTCTCATAAATCAAAATTAATTACAACATGGATAAATCTTGAACACATGCTTTTGAAACCATCCTGACACAAAAGGCCACATAGTGTATTATCTCTTACTTCTATAAAATATCCTGATGAGACATAGAGACAGGTAGTGGATCCATACTCACTAGGCATTAGAAGGAAGTGTATATATGGATGAGGGTTAAAATGTACAGCAAGGAAGTGGCACTGTAGCTCAACATGGTAGAATGCTAGCCATGAGCAAAAGCACTCAGAGATAGTGCCCAGGCCCGAAGTTCAAGCCCCACTGACCAATAAAAAAAGCCTGTAATCCTAGCAACTCAGGAGGCTGAGATCTGAAGACTGTGGTTTGAAGTCAGCCCTGGTAGGAAAGTCTGTGAGACTCATCCCCAATTAGCCACCAAGAGCTGGAAGTGGAGCTATGATAAAAATAAAAAAAAAATACAGTGCTAGCCTTGAGCAAAGAAGCTCAGGTAACAGTGCCCAGGCCTTGAGTTTAAGCCCCAGAACTGGTGCACACATGCACACACACACACAACTGAAACTTTAAATGAGTCTGTTGTTTTGTATGAAAAAATACTTATGGATAAGGCTGAACACTGTTGGCTCAGGTCTGGAATCCTAGCTACTTGGGTGCATCTTCTGGCAGGAATTACTGTTGAAGGCCAGTCTGGACAAGTAAACTTTTTAAGATGGTATCTCAACAGAAAAAGCAGGGCATTATGTTGCACACCTGTCATCTCAGTTATAGGAGGAAATGTAAATAAGATCATAGTGTAACTCCAACAAAAAGACCACATTTCAAAATAACCAAAGCAAAAAGGACTGGAGGTATGAATCAAGTGGTAAAGTGCCTGCCTAGAAAGTGTGAAACTTTGGGCTGGGATGGTGGCTCAGTGGTAGAGTGCTTGCCTTGCATGCATGAGGCCCTGGGTTCGATTCCTCAGCACCACATAAGCAAAAAGAAAAAAGCCAGAAGTGGTG
>NW_012267425.1:330340-348946 GCF_000151885.1 Dipodomys ordii | reverse complement strand
TGAGCCACCAGCGCCCAGCCATATTTTATTTTAAACTTATCCAGTGACTCCATCTATATTTGCCTTTTAACTTGTATCTTGTCATCATGAAATGTAATGTTACAGTTGTATAGTACATTAAATAGATAAGTTCAGTTATATTTTTTTTCAAATTTTGATAAGCATTATTCTGACCATGTAATCAATTCTGGGAAAATATATGCTATCCAGCCCTGGATGGTTATGTAATGTGTGCCAGAACAGACCCAAGGTGAACAGCAGTTAACTATGAAAAAGAGACAAGAAAGGGGGAAAGGTGTATTTTACTTTATACCTTTGTACCAAAGGCTCCTACAACCTCAAATAATGGAGAAAAAGGCAACCTGCCAGGAGAATGTACAGAAAGGAGATTACTACACACTTCTAACTTAATAGAAAGGAAAGAATTTTATTCTGCATATCTTTAAACATGAGGCAGCAGCTGGTATATTTGGTAATACATGAATGTGTGTGAATACTTAAGGTCAGCCTGCTGCTGGGAAACATTAATTAAACACTTTTGTTTAGCACCTATCTTACTTGTAATGGGAGTCTTCATTTTGAAAGAAAAAAGAACATTGAATTGATAGTAGAGAATAATCACATACAAAGGAGAAATGAAATGATGGAAGTTAACTTTTCTGTTTTAATACCATTGTTTCTACTTTAGGCCTAGTAAAGTACATAAATGGAACAAATATGAATGCTGAACGACCATTTAATATTCTTCTGGAGAAAACTGGGAACTGCAACTGGGTAGTGGTGTTCAAGGCACTAATTACAGTACACCACCTCATGATTCATGGAAACGAGGTAAGTTCAATGTATACATCTAGAGCAATCATTGCCTTCCTTCGAGTACAAATAACTAAATACAAAATTGAAAAATGTTTATTTCTTAAAGCCTTTCTTCCACTAATGACAAGTGGGGTTGAAATAGTATATACTGAAACATCTATTTCCTGCTTTTTAAAAAAAATGAATCAGCCTTCTTTAAAGTACACCATTTACATGCTGCTAAAGTACTCACTGGTTATCAAACAGCAGAGTGGATATTTGTTGTTTAGACATCTTAGATAAATTAGACAAAAATCCCAATATTTGGCATTCTAAAGTGTGTCACATCATTACCTGTCAGCCTCTCCCCACACATCTACTCTTGGTATTTCACATATATGTTAATAGAACATAACAGAGATATCAAAAATAGAGCAACTATTATATGGGAGCTTGGTGACCCTAAAACATGAAAAGAATATTTTTTTTGTGAGTTCTGTAGCTAGCATTCAGGGATTTGCACTTGCTTGATTTGCATGCTTTGCTAGCACTACCAATAGATCCATTCCTCTACCCTGGCTCTTTGCTGGTCAATTGGAGATAGAGTCCTGCAGACATTTCTACCTGGATTGGCTTCAAACCACAATCCTCCAGAACTTAGTCTCCTGGGTAGCTAGAATCACAGGTATAAGCCACCCATGCCCAACTGGGGAAAAGAATTTAAAGTCTATTAGCACAAATGGTGTTCCTACCAAAATAAAGTAGACTAAGATCCTTATTTTACTTCATATGCAAAAGATTGAAGAAATTTTCTGTGACATTAAGAAAGATTGATACCATAAAATTAAAAGGACAACCAGGTGCCAATGGCTTATACCTGTAATCCTAGCTACTCAGGAGGCTGAGATATGAGGCTCATGGTTCAAAGCCAGCTCAGGCTTATTTCCAATAAGCTACCAAAAGGCTGCAAGTGGAGCTGTGGCTCAAATGGTAGAGCATTAGCTTTGAGCAAAAGAAGCTCAGGGATAACACCCAGGCCCTGAGTTCAAGCCTGTGAACTGGCACACACAAAAAAAGTTAAAAGGAATCCTGTGTGGTGAGACCAAAATAGGATACTGTTAAGGGAGAAATACAAAGGCACAATGCCTGTGTGCCTCTGCATATTAACATAAAAATATGTATTGAAACAAACTCCATATGGAAACAAGAGACCTCTCTTCTTTATTCATTTAATTTATTTATTTTTTATATTTTATTTTTTATGATTCTGTACATCTTCGGGCAGGTTGGGGGAGAACAGAACTTGGGGTAAAAAGGGTGAAAAAGTGCAGCAGTAGAGCTCACTGGACACTGGTTAAAGTGAACTGTAAAACCTGTGGGTGGAGATGGGAGGGAGGGACTGTGAGAGAAAGAGGGAACAGAAGACACTGTGGGAAAGGAATGTACTCTACCTGACTCATGTAAATGTAATCCCTCTGTACATTCCCTCTATAATAATAAAGTAATTTTTAAAAAATTAAAAGGACACATTTAGAACATATACATTACAAACTAAAGACTAATAACACACAATTCTAAGAAAAAGGCAAAACCGTGAGTAAAAGTAATGAATAGAGAGTTCATGAAAAAGAAGACCAAATGGCTGAGAGCATACCCAAATTGGCAAAATTTAAAATATTGCGATAGTGTAAAGAATTGAGAGGATTTTAAGGAAATGAGAGCTCTCATGTTCTGAATTGGGTGTGAATTAGCAGTTACTGCAGTTTACCACTTTGGAAAAGAGAACGTTGAAACACCTTTAGTATTAAACAAGATGTATAGCAACAATGTTGGATTTCATTCAGCAACTTGTTTCTTCCATTTAAAATACAGTAGCACACACATATGTATATATGAATATATATTTTTCCGTGGAAAAATACATATGAAACTGTAAGGAAACAGATTGTAAAGATAATATGTTAAAATTATAATACCAGTTACTTCTGATACAGAAAAGAAATGGATCTTGGGGATGACTCCAAGGGTAATTTTATTTTAAATGTAATGCTTTATTCCTCTTAGTATAAAAATATTCTCAAGGCAGGTTTGTCAAAACTTACTGCCGGGCACTGGTGGCCCACGCCTGTAATCCTAGCTACTCAGGAGGCTGAGATCTGAGGATCATCATTCAAAGCCAACCTGGGCAGGAAAGTCCATGACACTCTTATCTCCAATTAACTACCAGAAAACTGGAAATGGCGCTGTGGCTCAAGTGGTAGAGCACTAGCCTTGAGCTGAAGAGCTGAGGGACAGCACCCAGGCCCAGAGTTCAAGCCCTATGACCTTAAAAAAAAATGAAAAAAACTTAGATGTTGTCATTTCTATAGCTAGAACCTAGATATGTAAATTTTTTCTTTGTATTGTCTTGTACTATAAAATGACTCAAAAAGTAAAAGTATGGAATGATTAGACAGTCTTGGGGAAAGTATTTAACCTCTATTATTATTATTTAGCAGTATTATTATAACCCTACCATTATTAATTACATGAGTAGGAAAAAATTGACAGTAGTGTAAATCATTATATGCAATCATGTTCAAGTTACTTCTCCTAAAATAAAAATTGTAATAGAATTATATTAAATGTATAATTAAATTTATAATGACAAAATCATTAATGAGCTTTCTTGGTATACAGAAACTAATTTTATAACTTGACACATTTGTTTGACAGCGTTTTATCCGTCATGTTGCATCTCGAAATTCTTTGTTTACTTTACACAACTTTCTGGATAAAGGTGTCCCAGAAGGTAGGCTAAGTCTTTGGTGGAAATATTTCTGAGTGGCAAAGAGGAAAAACATTTAAAAAAATGTGAAGTTAAGAAATGTTTCTAAATTATAAATGTTATAATGTGTTGTACATTTTATGAAAGTAACCTCTATATTTGTTAATATAGCACATTTGATTGCTTACTATGAATAACATAATATTCTGTTTTTAGATACATAAACATTAATGATACCTACATGGCCCTACTCAGTGAGACCTTGTTCAGCCTACCAAAAATTGTACCACAGCCTGTATGTCATTTCTCTACCTGAGTTATCTTCTTTCTACTTTTCACCATATATTTTGAGTTATTTCCTATGTCTTCACTAGAATGTAAACTCTATGAGGGCAGGGATGGTTCTCTTAGTTTGTTTACAACAAAAATTTCAATACTTAAAACCTAGGTATTGAGTGGCCTAGAGTGGGCACTCAGTAATTATTCAGTGAATGGATTAACTGTACAAATAAGTCAAGATATATTCAAAGATTGAGTAGTGAGAAGTTGAATTTATATCATGGCTTCTCTCTGATTTCTCCATGGAGTGAACAGCAATATCATTTGCTGAATGGAAAGAAGGTAGAAAAGGGAGGGTGGGGAGCACATGAGAACAGCAAGGAAAATACTAAATATTTAAAATAGTCCAAAATATCAAAGGAGCTGATAAAGTTCAATCACTTCCTCTGTTCAGAAATGTAACCATCTCGCCACATGATAAATGGTGATACCAAGGCTTTAAGGCAATAAATACTATCTTGAACAGGATGTCAAGCTAGATGCTTACTAAGGGAATTTGTGCTTCAGAGATTTTAAGGTATACAGGAGAATGTGGACTGATAAGGTTTTCATTTCTTGACATAGTATAAATCATATTGGTTGAATTGGAAATGATCAGCACATCTAATTTTTAGGTCCAACTATGTCAACCTTCATCAGACGATACAGCAGATACTTGAATGAAAAGTCACTCGTATATAGACTGATTGCATATGACATCACAAAATCCAAGAGAGGGTCAGTAAATAGAATTTGTTTTTAAGGAAACACTAAAGTACTTAGATAGTCCTTGTAATTTGCCAAAATCACAGTTTGAAGTACCCAGTTTTTGGATGCCCCCTTACAGACCACCAGCGGCCACGATTAATGCAAACAACCAAGAGTTGTTTATTGCAAGCTTGAGCTTGGTTCTTCGCCCACTTGGTAACGGGTGAGAAACAAGTTTACAAGTTTAGGGGGGTTTTACACAAGCAGTTACATGATTGGTTAAAAATTGCATAGTACTGAGGTTTTGCTTTTGCTTGTTGTTCTTTTTTTTTTTTTTTGGTCGGTCATGGGGCTTGAACTATGGGCCTGGGCACTGTCCCTCAGCTCTTCAGCTCTTGGCAAGCGCTCTACCACTTGAGCCACAGCGCCACTTCCAATACTGAGGTTTGAGTTTACCCTGACCACACTTTTTTTTTTTCCTGGAACACTAGGGCAATTGCTCTGTTTTTTAAGGGTGGGCAGGGTTGGTGGCAACCTGCGGGTTTTTTTTTTTTTTTTCGAAAACTGTTCCTCTTTCGGAGTTATTCTGAGGGCAGCACAGCTACAAGTTGGTGGGGTTAATCTTAAAATGGAGTTATTTTAGCTCTTCATTCCCTCCTTTAATAGAGCATTGGGGACCAATTATGGTTCCCTAATTGGCACAGGTTTTTTTTTTTTCTTCTTCCGGTCGTGGGGCCTGAACTCTGGGTCTGGACGCTGTCCCTCAGCTCTTCAGCTCAAGGCTAGCGCTCTACCACCTGAGCCACAGCGCCACTTCCGGCTTTTTCTTTTTTCTTATGTGGTGCTGAGGAATCGAACCCAGGGCCTCATGCATGCAAGGCAAACACTCTACCACTGAGCCACCTTCCCAGCAACTTGGCACAGTTTTTTATATTTACAGTTTGGTATTGGGATTTTAGAACTAATAGACTGCGCTGATTTTTTTTTTTACAAGGTTTAATTGTGAGTAACAAAATTAACAGTACCAAAGGCCCTTACATTTTTTTTTTACCAGTTTGACTTTGTGTATTACAGCTAACTTTAATTTTATACCAGCTGTACTTATAAGCCTTAATTTTTAAGATATACTTAGACCATTTGCTATATATTTAAACGTTTTGAGGTTTGTTTTTAAGACAATTTTTACTTTTTAATTTTATTTAGAGGATACCAATTTTTTTAAATTTTTTAAGGCTTTCTTTTAACTACCTTTTTTTTTTACAAGTCCTATTACAAGTTGTTAATGTCATGCTCCTTCACAAGCTGTTAGTGACTGGGGCTTATGAATTTCTTTTACCTTTTATAGGACAGATGGGGTGATGAGGACTATGAACACCAAAAAGCTGCTAAACATACTTCCAGTTATTCAAACCCAGTTTGATGCTCTTCTTAATTTTAATGTAAGTCTTATAAATCCCTTAAAATATTAATGAATGAAATAATTTAACTACACATAGCAGAAGGAATTATTTTTAACATTAGTGGTAATTGAATTTCTATTTGATTTTTCAGGCAAGTCCCAATGAAATAACTAATGGAATAGTACGTGCTGCTTTTATGCTCCTCTTTAAAGATTGTCTTCGTCTCTTTGCAGCCTACAATGAAGGAATCCTTAATCTTCTAGGTAATGTAAAGCATAAACATTACTTTTAAAAAGAGGATTCTGAGTAAAGACAATTTATATGTATTTTTTTTGTCAGTCATGAGGCTTGAACTCAGCCTAAGCACTGTCCTTGAGCTTTTCCACTCAAGGCTAGTGCTCTACCACTTTGAGCCACAGTGCCACATCTGATTTTCTGGTGGTTTATTGGAGACGAGTCTCACAGACTTTCCTACCCAAGCTGGCTTTGAACCATGATCCTCAGATCTCAGCCCCCTACGTAGCTAGGATTATAGGCAAGAGCCACTGGTGCCCAGCTTGTAAAAATCTTTCTACCTTCAGATTCATATTTGCTATAGATTCAAAACTGAAGATCATTGCAGAATCACAAAATGTTTAAGTAATGAGATGTTATAGTGCCTTTTTACCTAAATAGTATTTGGTTAATTAGGCAAAGACTTTTACATTTTTAATATAAATATTAAGGAATATATCTGTGGAATTACCAGAGAAGAAACAAGGGTGTTATATTTCTACATATTAAAGCCTATGTCCACCAAGGTCAAAGAATACTGTTCTGACTTTTGTATTTTTTATTTGTTAGGCAAGTATTTTGACATGAGGAAGAACCAATGCAATCAGAGTTTGGATATTTACATCGCATTCCTTGCAAGAACAACCAGATTGGCACAGTTCCTGAAGGTTGCCGAGGTATAGAAACTAGTTTCTGTCAAAGGAATTTTTTGCTGTTTTGTGCATTGTTTTAGTACCCTATCAGCAGAATGACTCCAAAATTAAATCAAAATGTACATGACATAGTCTTTACAGGAGGTAAACAATACCTACAACAGGTCTTTAGATAATAATAGAAATACCTGAAGTAAGCTTATGTTTTTCCTGATGCTCATAAGGACACAAACACATTAAATACAGAAAGAACCACTCCTAGACAATAATGGTGAAACATAAAATCCAAAGAGAATAATAAACACATTTCACTCAGAAAAACAACAATATGAATAATGACCAACTCTTGAAATATTAAAAATTAGTACAGATTTGTGGCCAGGTGCTGGTGGCTCACACCTGTAATCCTAGCTATTCAGGAGGCTGAGATCTGAGGATCATGGTTGGAAGCCAGCCTGGGCAGAAAAGTCCATGAGGCTCTTATTTCCAATTAACCACCAAAAAAAAAACAAAAAACCAGAAGTGGTGCCATTGCTCAGTGGTAGAGCATTGGCCTTGAGCAAAAAGGCTTAAGGTCAGGGCCCAGGCCCTTAGTTCAAGCCTTCCAACTAACACATAAAATCTGTATACATTTGTATGAGAACTGAAATACAGCTTACCTCTTATCTAAATTAACAAAGACTTAATACTTTACAAGTCTTTTAAAGTCTATTCTTGTATATATATGTATACACACACACGCACACACACACATTCTTTTATTTTGCCTGTCCTGGGGCTTGAACTCAGGGCCTGGGCACTGTCTCTGAGCTTCTTTTGCTCAAAGTTAGCACTTTACCACTTGAGCCACAGCCCCACTTTTTCTGTTTATGTGGTACTGAGGAATCAAACCCAGGGCTTCATGCATACAAGGCAAGCACTCTACCACTAAGCCACATTCCCAGCTCCACAAAGTATATTTTTGCCTGACATGTTTTTTCTTGACTGAAGGTAAGAAAATATCACATTGTTTGGTATACCTTCTCTTTTGTATAGGATGATCTCTCTGTTTTAGTTGCCATTACCTGCTGTAATGTGTATTTTCCCCCTCTTTTTTGTGAATTCAGGAAGTTGGAATTCATCAGAGCAACATTCCATATCTTACTCAGGTCAGTGACTTACGTATTTAAGTATTTTTTGCCCATTTGTATGTCTACCACTGTATGTTATTGCCGGAGCCTGCCAGCAACGAAAGGGAATCCTGAATTAGGGGGCGAGGATGTGGAAAAATAAAGACATAAGACAAAGGATGGGGTCGGGAGGTCTGCAGCTCAAGACTGCAGCACCATTTATTTTTAACTTTCCCTAATATATACTATTAGAAGTCAAGAGGTAACATAAGGTTACAATAGTCCAGAAAAACAAGGAAAATTTCAGTAAAAACAGAGTGCAGTAAAAACAAGACAAGGTCAACTGGTAGAAAGTAAAACAAACTCTGCAGACATACAAAGCAATCCCAGGCACCTGGTGTTTTTTAAGTAAGCCAGTTCCTTGTACATGCCTTCAAGTGAGCACCAGGGTCAAGATGACCTTTAAACTTTACTGTCGGACATTTTAGGTGTGTGATTTGAAGCAACTGATTTTCATTATCTGTTCCCCCTTTTCTCTTTTTTCCTTTCCTTCTTTCCTTCTTCCTTTCCTCCTTTCCTTCCTTCCTTCCTTCCTTTCTTTCTTTTCTTTCTTTTCCTTCTTTCCTGTGCTGATACTGGGGCTTAAACCCAAGGCCTTGTGCTCTTGTTTGGGTATTTTGCTCAAGGCTGGTATTCTACCACTTGAATCACACTTTCACTTTGGCATTTGCTGGTTAATTGAATTTAAGAGTCTTGAGGACATTTCTATCTGGGCTGACTTCAAACCATAATCCTCAGATCTCAGCCTCTTGTATAGCTAGGATTATAGGTGTGAGCCACAACCAACTCTGTTCCTCGTTTTTACACCTGCAAAAGCATATGATGTTATTTTCTATCCCTTAACAACATTGAAAAGATCAAATGAGCTCAGACTTTTCCTTCCCCAGAAACTCGACATGAGTGAGTTTGATGGGGATGGGACCATTGCCTCTGTATCCTTTACATGTGTTTAAATGGTCACTATTTTCTGCTGTCCTCTTAGGAAGCTATTTGTTTAGGGAGAGGGGCTGTTTCAAAGACAGGATATCAGCTGATCTTTGAAACAAGGACTCATGCATGGAAGGTAGGCAAGCAGTCTTAGTTTTCACTAAGTTGTCTGGTTTGTCAGGGACCTTACTCAGTAGTCTAGACTGGCCTGGGACTTAATTGTAGGATTATAGGTATAAACCACAATGCTCCAATCCCAGCTCATCATTAAGATGAGTTGATTCTAATTATAAGTCTAGAGGCCAGAAAGAGAGGTGGGGCAGATCTTGATGAGTTGTGTTACTTGTGTAGAAGCCTGTGTATCTTTTCCAACTAAGGGAATAGCAGAGATTTCTGGGGGAATTTGGAGACTCTGGACTTTCACATTCTTCCCTTTAGATGTTCCCATCTTATATAGCAAGGCCTTTCTTGCTTAAGACTGAAGAATGAAAGGCTGCTGGAGACAACACATGTAGAATGCTCAGTGTCTGATTCAGGTGGCAGTTTGGGGTATGAGAAAAGCTTGTGAGGAGAGAAGGTGTTGGTGTGGAAGGGAAGAGTGGTAGAAAATTAAGTGTGGTACTTTGGGAAAAGGGCGATTATAGAACCCAGAACACAAGTAGAAGTAATGGCCACAAAGAGGATGAGGGAGTAGGAATAGAGAATGGTTATAGATGTAAATGAAGCATTGTTTGGTGGCCCACAAAAATGTAGTTTCTGCCTGATGGCTCAAACATCTTTGAAAGCAGGAAATGTGTTCTGTCAAACATTGGGATTTATACACAAATATTAAACCCTAAGAGTGGTACACTGGTTAAATAGTACATGGCTTCCTGAAGGAGCAATCAGATGACCCCAGTGTGGAGACGCTGGTACAATGAAAATGTTTGGGTTAGTACAGAAGATAAAAGACACAATCTCAAGTTCCTGGGTTCAGAAGATGAACCAAGTACTAGAGAAGCATGGCTAAGTGTCTGTTATAATGTAGTACTCTGATATTTCCCTTGCTTCCCTGGGGGAAGTCTTGGAGGCAGGAAGAGGTCTTTTGGTGAGGCTCTTGTTGGTGAATGTTCATGCATATCCCCCATACATTCATCTGCAAATCAGCCCAAGTTATCAAAAGAGCTTCCTTATCATTACACTGGCCTCTACCCTCAGCCAGTACAGTTACTTTGTCCTGGCCAACAGCTGTCCTGGAAACTCCAAAGTGGAATTAATGCAGGGCAATGTGAGGGAATGGAAGGTGAGAACAAAGCCAGTCCCACAGTGCTCCTGCCAGGAAATCTCCTTGACAGAGGTCTGCCAAAACAATGCCATTTGAAGGAGCTTTTGTCAGCTAGGCCATGGCTAGATCCCATGGAATGGGAAGGGGTGGCCACTCTTTCTGTGATGGTGAATTGTTTCCAACAGTTTTTACCTTTTGTGAATTAAGGGTAAACTGCTAAACTGCTCACCATTTGAGAAATCCCTTCTGGATGTTATACCTCTACGGAGGAAATTTGCCTCATTCCCTCAGCTAATACTTTCTGCCTTAACTTGTGGCCATGTGGTTTGTCTGTATGTCTGTTGCTCTCCTTTCCACTCTTCCCTGCAGTTCCTGGTGTACAGAACTGCCACAAATGTGTGCACCAAGGTCTGCTCTGCCTGTGATCCAGTGTACCATACTCCGCACTAAAGCAGTTCAAACATAATGACTCTGGGCCACGGTAGTTGTCAGAGGTGCAGGGGTTGCTGGTCAGTTTGGCCATAGTGTGTGCTTATATGTATTTCCCTCACTTAGCACAGCAGCTTCATGGTTTGGTGCAGAAGTGTCTTAATTTTCATTTGAAAGTATTTGTAATAACATAAGGGATTATGAGTTTTCTAAACCTATCAAAGATTAACTATTTTATAATCATTTTAGGCTCCTCACAGTTTAATTGAAGCACTAAAACAGCATTTAGCTTCTTTGGAAGACAAGAATGATATCTTGCCTCCTTATAGGTAAGTTAATAAATGTCTCAATAGAGGTAATTTTCCCCTCAGCTTAAATTATGAAATTGCCTAAGTAAAGGGCTCTGCCTATCTATTCCCTTTGGGGCACTTATAGGAAGATATATGTGTTTCTATTTATCATTCTTGTGATCTCTTTAGTCTCCAGCATACATTTATCTCACTCATCCCAAAGAGTCCAGTTGTGGAAATTTCAGCAAGCAGAGTTTTGTTTTCAGGTAATATGACATTATTTCATGATTACATCAGTGATCATTGAAGACAGGATTAGAATATTTATTTCTTCCACTCTTCAATCTATCTTTTCCTGAAGCATATATGCATACTTATGAAGTGCTTGGTTTTCTGTACCAAATGAGCAAAGTATACAAATTATAGTACACTACCATCTTTGCTTTTTCGAACAGAAACACACACACACACACACACACACACACACACAACACTTCTAGAGAGATATATAAGAATGAGTTAAAATGAGCTGCCTCTCAGAAATGTCTGGCTATTCATAAAAGAGATAGAAGGAGAGTCTTCACTGAATACCCTACATGAACTTCATACCTTGGAAATAATTACTTGTTAATCTGTACATTTTATGAAGAAAATATTCACATGCATACAGAGTGACATTTTGGACTGTTTGAGGTAGAAATCTTTTATAGTCCATTAAGGTTAGTTTAGTTTATATAAACTTACAAGAGTCAGTACTTTTTTAAGAATTTTGCTTGGTGATTGGTGTCATGTTGATAGTCTGAAATTGGCCATGATAGTAGCATTTATACTATAGAAATGGGCAAAGCCAACCTGGCGCTGGTGGCTCACACCTATAATACTAGCTACTCAGGAGGCTGAGATCTGAGGATCAGGGTTCAAAGCCAGCCCGGGCAGGAAAGTCGGTGAGACTCTTATCTGCAATAAACCACTAGAAAACCAGAAGTGGTGCTGTGGCTCAAGTGGTAGAGCGCTCGCCTTGAGCTGAAGAGCACAGGGACAGCACCCAAGTCCAGAGTTCAAACTCCACGACCGACCAAAAAAAAAAAAGAAATGGGCAAACCCTGGCTGGGTGCTAGTGGTTCACACCTGTAATCCTAGCTACTCCAGAGGCTGAGATCTGAGGATCGCAGTTCAAAGCCAGCCAGGACAGGAGAATCCGTGAGATTTCTTATCTTTAATAAACTGCAAGAAAAGTGGAAGTGATGCTGTGGTTCAAAGTGGTAGAGCACTAACCTTGAAAACAAAAGCTCAAGGACAGCTCCCAGGCCCTGAATTCAAGCCTTACTACTGACAAAGAAAAAAAAAGAAAAGAAAAAGAAGAGAAGAGAAGAGAAAAAAGGAAAGAGAGAGAAAGAAAAAAAGAGAGGAAGAAAGGAAAGAGAGAGAGAAAGAAAAAAGAGAGAGAAAAAGAAAGAAAAAAGAAAGAAAGAGAAAGAAAGAAAGTAAAGAAAGAAAGGAAAGAAAAAAAGAAAAAGAAAGGAGCAGCCTTCAGTATTGTTTTGGTCTTCTTTGTATCTGGAGAGCTGTTTGTTCGATATTTACTGGCATGTGGCTTCTCATAGACAGGCATATTTTGTTTTATTTAATGTGTTATTTTGTGTCTTTGATGTTAGATGATTCTTTCCTCATTAATAGACAGATCCATGTATTAATGAGCTATAATATCATGCTTTTATATATTTAAATAAAATTCTGTTCCTAATTTAGCTTTGAGACTTTAACTGCATGTATTTTAACTGTAATTTGTTCTTATTTTTCTTTTGTATATATGTATATTTCAATGGATATATCTTCTGCATTTTAATGGGTGAGTCTGACCAAAATTATGATGAGTATAAATCTTTTGCATAAAGTCATATGTATAGCAAAGACATTTGCTTAATTTCTCAAAAAAATGATCACTCACTTTTTTGAATCTCTATGGTTTGGGACTCAAATTTCAAAAAATATCATTTTTAAAGCAATATATTTCAAAAATATCATTTTTGAAAAAGTATATTATAATCATTAAATACCTTTCTTGGTATATACATATGTTAAAATATACATATTGTTTTCTTTAACAGTGGTGAAAAATTCATTGCAATTAAACAACATGGTGGTACATGTCCATAATTCCAGGACTTAGGAAGCTGAGATAGAAGGATCATAAATTCCAAGCTAACATGGCTTGCATAGCAATCTTAAAGAAAGGTTGGGCTTATATTTTGCTACAGACCTTGTTTCAACACACCCACCCCCTTACCCCCCACCCCACATAACAGGCATTGTATCTCACACTTGTAATCTCAGCTACTTGAGAGACAGAGGTTGGGAGGAGCATGGTATGAAGTAGCTTAGATGAAAAGATTACGAGACTGCAAAAACAAAAAATAGAGTATGGTTACATGATATAATCTCAGGCAAGTTGTAGATGTAAGTACTAGTGCTAAAATATTGTGAACATATTCTTACCTGTTCTAAAACTTATTTTTCTTGGTAATTTGCTATCTCCAATAGGATATAAACACAGAAAGACAGATTTTTTTAATCCTTTTTTTGGCTTCCTGCCATGTCAATAAATGCTGACACTTTAGTACCTTGTACAGGGTCTGGTGCATGAAAAGTGCTCAATTACAACTGAACAGCTTGGGCTGGGAAGGTGGCTCAGTGGTAGAGAGCTTGCCTTGCATGCATGAGGCCCTGGGTTCGATTCCTCAGCACCACATAAGCACAAAAAACCAGAATTTGTGCTGTGGCTCAAGTGGTAGAGCACTAACCTTGAGCTGAAGAGCTGAGGAAGAGCACCCAGGTCCAGAGTTCAGGCTCCACAACCACCGGAAGAAAGCCAAAACAAAACAAAAAACTGAGCAACTAATTTAAAATTCCTTTAACTATACTCTTTTACCCAATCATTTGAACTCTTGTTACTTTGCAATGGGTAGATATTTATATATGTTTATATTTTCATTTCATTCTCTATATTCAGATTATTTCTGCTCCATGTTATGTGGCATTATCTTCACAAGTTCACAAGTCTGTTGGAGGCAGTCAGCAAGGTGAAACAAGCAGAGCAAGAAACTCAGATGACTCACTGGCTGGCCTTGCAGAAAGTAATCATCTGTTTTTACAATTAATCTTTTAGATATTAAATATTTGAAATAAAACAGTACATAAAAATAATATAAACTTTGTGTTTTTTTAAACAGGTCTTAACTTTGGAGAAAGCCCTGTCAATGAGTAAGTTTGTTTTTGCTTTTGTTTTTACTTAAACAAGATACCAGATATATATCAGAGGAAGGGACTCATAAGAGTCACAACTAGAAAATAATTTTAAATCAAATATAGTAAGTACTTGTTATAAAATTATAAAATGTAGATTTTTACTTAAAATGGAGAATTTGCTATATTCTGTCTCCTGAAAGTAAAATTCTTTGTTAAAATATACTATATTACATAGTTTCTACCCTGTGATCATCTGTTCTGGGTTCATATAAAAGATCTTCTTTTTCTGAGTATGTTTAAAAAAAATTGACATTCTTCATAGTCTTTTGTATTCTTGGTTCTTTCCTTATTTTGTGATATCTACCATATTACATGAATGATGCTTATTTTGAAGCAAAGACAACAAAATTACTAGCTATAACTCCTGAGTAAGATAATCAGTTATTTCAGTAAGAAAATTTCAACCACAAATCAAAAGGAAAGTAAGAAGAGCTGGGGCTCAAGTGGTAGAGTGATAGCCTTGAGCAGAAAAACTCCGGGACAGTGCTCATGCCTTGAGTTTAAGTCCCAGGACCGGAAAAAAAAGAAAGCAACGGAAAAAAGATAGTTTCAATTCTAGGTCATAGATAAAAGGGAATGTCTCCCAGTCTCTCCTTTCTTTTTTTGCTTTAGGTATTTTTTTTTTCAGTTAGAATAACATGTGTTTGCCTGCAGGCCAGCTTTAAACCACAGTCCTCCAGTATAGATGGTTTCCCAGATACACACACACACACACACACACACACACACACACACACACACACACGTGCGCGCGCTCGGTCTAGTTCTGGGGCTTGAACTCAGGGCCTGCGTGCTGTCCCTGAGCTACAACTCTAATTCCAGTCTTTTTTTGGAAATGAGTCCCACAGGTTTTTCTGTCTGTGCTGGCTTTGAAGCATGATTCTTATATCTCAGACTTCTGAGTAGCTAGGATTACAGGTATGAGTCACTGGTGCCTGACCAACCTGTAGTTTTGTAGTACTAAGTCTTGCATTTAAGTACAATTCACTTTGAATTGATTTTTATATATAGTATGAGAATAAGGTCTAATTTTTTGCATTTGGATATCTAGTTTCCCCAATATCATTTATTAAAACTATTTTTTCTTTTTCTGTTAGAACTGACATGAATCAGCATCAGGTTTCAGAGAAGGAAATGATTGATGGAATGACCTGGCAGTTAAACACCTGCACATGCACATCAAGCATCTGGGATTCCATTTCTGCTCCTAGCATGGTAAAAACCTATGCTGTATAATTGCTTTCATTTTTAAATAAATATGATGTAGAATATAATGTAAATATTTGTATTTAAAAAAGGAGAAAGTAGAGGTGTGGCTCAAGTGGTAGAGTACTAGCCTTGAGTGAAAATCCCAAGTGAAATCATGTAAGTGGGGATGGGAAGGTGGCTCAGTGGTAGCGCCCTTGCTTTGCATGCATGAGGCCCTGGGTTCGATTCCTCAGCACCACATAAGCAAAAAGAAAAAAGCCGGAAGTGGCGCTGTGGCTCAAGTGGTAGAGCGCTAGCCTTGAGCTGAAGAGCTGAGGGACAGCGCCCAGGCCCAGAGTTCAGGCCCCACGACCGGACCCCTCCCCCCCAAATAAAAAGAAATCATGTGAGTTCAATACCCATTATCAACCTCAGAATAAGTAAATAAATAAATAAACGTATATGAAAAGTAGTTAGAGAAAGAATAAATAAACTTGATTTCCAGAGCTTTTTGTATTTGAGATTTGCACAGGTCTACATCATTTATTTTAAATCCATTGAGTCAAATGTGTGTGTGTGTGTGTGTGTGTGTGTGTGTGTGTGTGTGTGTGTTTGCCAATCCTGGGGCTTGAACTCAGGACTTAGGCACTGTCTCTGAGCTTCTTTTGGTTAAGGCTAACACTGTACCACTTGAGCCACAGCACCACTTCCAGCCTTTTCTGTCTATGTGGTACTCAGGAATTGAACCCAGGGCTTCATGCATGCTATGCAAACACTCTACCACCAAGCCCCATTCCCAGCCCTCAAATGGTGTCTTGAAATTTCAAAATATAAAACATGATTAAGAAGCTAGCAAAATTATTATAAAGAAAGTTTTTAGAGAGCTTGAATATAGGAATAGTCTGTTATAATTATCCAGGTGTTTATTATTATTGTTTTTCCTGCATTCCTGATATCCCAAGTGTCTTTCTGGTATCATCTCCCTTTAACCTGAAGAACTTTCATGAATAATACTGGCAATTCTGATGTTAACAGTTTTGACTATAAATCCTTATTTTTTTCCATTTGAGAATAGCTATATTTCACCTAGATTCTAAAGCAAATTTTCAATGAATATAGAATTCCATATTCGTTTTTTTTTTTTTAAATCGGCACCTAAAAACTATGCCACTTCATTCTGGCCTCCATTGATTTCTGAGGAAATCTATAGTCATTTGAATCATCATTCTCCAATTGGGATTGTGTTATTTTCCTGTGTCTGAGTTTAAGATGTCTTTCTTTATTTTTTACTTATGGGAGTTTGTGATATAGCTTGGCATAAATTTGGCGGGGGGACATTTATCCTGTTTTGGGTTCATTCACCCAAATCTGCATTTTATGTCATTGGCCTAACTTGAGAATGATTAGGGAAATTTTCTGCCATTATTTCTTCAAATACTTGTAAAAAATCATTATACTCATTCTCTCCTCATATTTCATTAGACATTGTCCCACCGATCCTTGAGACTTTTTGATTCTTGGAAATATTTTTATTTTTCTGTTCTTTATACTAGATAATTTCCTTTGGTCTATCTTCTATATTAGATTTAGTCCATGCTGTATATTAGATCTAGTCAGTGAGCTAAGAAAATTCATAAATAGGTTCCCTCTGATTTATTCCAGTTTTCTGGCCATAGCTTTACTTAATCACTTCTGTGACTGATAAGTCAAGATCTAAAATGGTGATAAAAGAATTTAAAAGAAATCCCTTTTTATTGGTGTTCCTGCTTTCATGGAGTCATAGCTGTACCTGATAAAAGAGAAAACTCTTCTCTGTCAGATATTTAGCTCTTACAAAGATCATTGTGTTTTTGTGTCTTGTTTATTTTACTCACCACAATATCTTCAAGGTTTACCCACTTTACAGTATGTGCCAGAAGGTAATTCTCATAGATTTAATGGACAAATAGTAATTGTACATTTTTACTGAAGTATAATGTGATGTTAAGAGGTATCATGCACTATGGAAAGACTGTAAATAAGGCTTCATCTCCTTGAATTTTTTTGTGATGAAAATATTGAAAAATCTGTTCTTCTAGCATTGTAGGAAGAAGTATTAATAGTACACTGGCTGGCAGGCCTTCGACCAGGAGGAATTTGTCTTATTATACGAAGTGTTTGGGAGTAAAGGCTGTGAGCTGGGTACCAGTGCTCATGTCTGTAATCCTAGCTATACTCAAGGGACAAAGGACTGAGGATCGTCATTGAAGCCAGCCTGAGCAGAAAAGGCAGGGAGACTCTTATCTTTAATCAACCACCAGAAAAGCCAGAAGTGCAGGTGTAGCACAACTGGTAAATTGCTAGCCTTGAACAAAAAAAGCTTAGGAATATCACCCAGGCCTCAAGACTGACACACAAAAAATAAAAGAGTACAGGCTGCTTTGCTGGACTGCTTGAGTTTGAAATTAGGTGGGAGTCTACTTAATATCTGTGTGAACTTGGATAAGGTTTGGAATCTCCCCATGTCTCAGAGTTTTTTACCTGTAAAGTAAGGATAAAATAGCACTTATAGAATTGTTGTAAGGATATATGTAAAGTATCCAGAATAGTTTCTCGGTCACATAAGTGCTTTAAATATTAGCTAGTAATGTAGTGCTGGTGGTGATAATGACAATGATAGATGATAGCAATTTTGTGCCACAGTACTCTTACCCACTAGTACATGAGACATGAACCATTAAATTGAATCTCCTCAGCTCTCAGGTAAAGTTGTAGAAATAAGAAAGAAAGTAGAATGATAATCACCCCAAGTAACAATAATGAAGATAGTCTAGGAAGATTATGAACACACTGGGCATTATAGATTTTTCTAGAACTTCACATCACTTTATTATTACACTGTAGTGAAATTCTCATTAGATAGTAGCAGAAGTTATACTATATAGTAATTGGGACTTTGCTTCAAAGTACTACCTCCAGTGGCTTATTCAGGGACTTTAAAGCAATTGCCTATATAGAGAGTGGTTTAAAAACTCCAAGATAGCCCCACCACAGATGAATGGATCCAAAAATTGTGGTATCTATACACAATGGAATATTATGCAGCCATTAGAAATGACAAAATAATGGCATTTGCAGGG
>NW_012267425.1:322039-330010 GCF_000151885.1 Dipodomys ordii | reverse complement strand
TTATGTAATCACTTAACCACAATTTAAAAAAAAAGAAAAGAACCTCGGGGAAGGTAGGGAGGGAAGGGACAGTAGGGGGAAAACAATGGAGGGGGTAACAATGCCCAATAGGAAGTGTACTCATTACCTTGCTCATGTAACTGTAACCCTCTGTATAGTATCTTTACAATAAAAAATTAAAAAAAAGAAACACTAGCAAGAAAGAAAAAAAATAAAAACTCCAAGATAGAAGAGAAGAGGTATGGAAGAAGGGAAGGAGGGAAGGGGAGAGGAAGGAAGGGAAGGAAAGGGAAAATGGAGAATAAAGAATAAAATATTTTTGTAGCTGTGTGTCAGTGGCTAACTCCTGTAATCCTAGCTATTCAGGAGGCTGAGATTTGAGGATCAAGGTTCAAAGCCAGCCTGGGCAGGAAAATCCGTGAGACTCTTATCTCCAATTAACCACCAGAAAACCAGAAGTGGTGCTGTAGCTCAAGTGGTAGAGCGCTTGCCTTGAGCTGAAGAGCTCAGGGAGAGCACCCAGGCTCAGAGTTCAAGCTCCTTGACCGACCAATATGTGTGTGTGTGTGTGTGTGTGTGTGTATGTGTATACATATACATATTTTTAAAAACACTCTGTGATATTAAGGTGTGAATATGGTTAAAACTCTTTATGATTTACACTGATATGTGGCCAGGTTCCAAGTGCCAAAGGGAGTGTGGCAGATTTCATGTTAGACATCAGTAATCCAAGTACCTGTATTAGAATAACAAAGTTTGAGGCAAAAAGTATGGATTACAGAGTGAAAACTATGAAGGACCAGATGAAAAGCCAGATTATTTCCCAGAATCTTTTTCCAAGTAAGCATGAATGATGAATGGAGCTGATAGGAACCAGGCACAAAATAGGTTCCAGCATGGGCTTGACTACAGAATAGAAATTACACTCCTTAGTCACAAATAACTATAGACTCAGATGGATTGAATGAGATATGTACACCTAGGTTCTCTATATTCCAGAGTATACCATCTGATAGTATCCTTGTGTGATTGTGTGATTATATTTTATTTATTACCTGTTCCAATGTATATGTTATTGACATATTCAATGAACATACCATTTACAGCATTTTCATTTGCAACTTGTGTTACCAGCACTCAGGAGTCTGAGGCAGCAATATCACAAGTTTGAGGCCAACCTGGGCTATATAATGAGACTCTGTCTCAACCCCCAACACTCAAAAAAGATGAAAACCAAGAACATAGCCTTGCATTATATCACCAGACACTGCCCAGCAGGTCAACACTTTAATCATTAACTTTGTTTATGAGTCAATTTGATTGTTTTTTGTTTATTTAGTTCTTGAGTAAGTCCATATTGCTTCAGCAAAAAACATCCAGTAGTTAGAAAAAGAAGCACTGGGCTTGGTAAACAATGTCTAGAGATTACACACTCATTAATGGTCCATTTATTGGTCAGTCTTTTATTAATGAGTCTGTGTACCTTATTTATGTTTTCTTCTTTAAATATCCTTTCATTTTGGGGATGAATTTTAAAATCTGAGTTCAGTAGTCCTCTGTTGATAGAAACTAGAGATGTCAAAGTAAGAACTGATGGGCATTAATTTTCAGTCATAAATGCCTTTGACTTGATGTGCCTGCTATCTCTCACTCATTTCACTTCACAAATACTACACATCCTTTACATTTAACATTTAATTGGCCCTATTAAGTCATGTATTAAAGTATTTCATCACCCTCCACACACACACCTCACGATGTAGAGTACCCTACAGTAGCATTTTGTACATCCTAAAAAGACACAGGCCAGGCACTTCTGGCTCACACCTGTAATTGTAGCTACTCAGGAGGCTGAGATGTGAGGATTGCGGTTTGAAGCCAGCCTGAGTTTCAGTTACTGAAATAAAAAGTACTTTTTCTGGGGCTGGGAAGGTAGCTCAGTGGTAGAGTGCTTGCCTTGCATGCATGAGGCCCTGGGTTCGATTCCTCAGCACCACATAAACAAAAAGAAAAAAGCCAGAAGTGGCGTTGTGGCTCAAGTGGTAGAGCGCTAGACTTGAGCTGAAGAGCTGAGGGACAGCGCCCAGGCCCAGAGTTCAGGCCCCATGACTGGACCCAAAAAAACAAACAAACAAAAACAAAACAAAAGTCCTCCTTCTTTCTTTCTTTTTTTTTGCTGGTCATGGGGCTTGAACTCAGGGCCTGGGTGCTTTTCCTGAGTCTGTTTGTGTTCAAGGCTAGTGCTCTACCACTTGAGCCACAGCTCGACTTCTGGTTTTCTGAGTAGTCTATTGGAGATACGAGTCTCATGGGCCACATGGGCTGGCTTCGAACTCTGATCCTTAAATCTCAGCTACTTAAGTAGCTAGGATTACCTGTGTGAGCCACCAGCACCATTCATGAAAAGTCCTTTGCAAAGGTTTGTTTGTAGGTACTACTTTGTAGTTAATTCATCCTTGATTTTCAAGAAATATTACTTGGGACTTCCTCCTTACACTTGATTGTTACTAGCTTCTTCAAAGATCTATTTTTCTTTTCCTTTGTATTTAGCATTTAACATTTCTTTCAAGTGATAATCATTAAATGCAATGTTTACAGAGGAAACTTGTCCTCTTAGTATGATTATATTAGGAAAGCAATTAAAAACTAATTATGTTTTTACTTTTTTCTTTATTCAAATTCATAGGTTCAAACTCCCATGGGATCTCCTTCCCTAATGGTATATCAACCCATGGTTTATACCCAACAAGGCTTGAATTCCAGTAGCCTTTCCATCTCATTCTCAGGATCTCAGGTACATGACCTGTTATTGCTTAGGGTCTTGATAGATAAAAAAAAGTCCTTGAATACAGAACCCAATGTTATAATGAAGTTTTAGAATGTATACATCTTTTGCTTAATATTGGTCTTTCATAGAAGAAAAACTAATTCTGGCATTTTGTGCATCATAGACACAGGCCAGGTGCTGGTAGCTCATGCCTGTAATTGTAACTGAGAGCTGAGGATTGTGGTTTGAAGCCAGCCTTGATAGAAAAGTCCCTGACACTTTTATCTCCAATAAACCACTTAGAAAAGGCAGGAAGTGGCACTGTGGCTCAAGTGGTAGAGCACTAGCCTTGAGCAAAAGAAGCTCAGGAACAGTACCCTAGTCCCTGAGTTGAAGCCCCAGGACTGGCACAGGACTATGTAAACCTGGTAGAGAGAACTTTGTATTGCTAAACTGCAATTGGTTTCAACAGTCCTTTTTGCTCATTCCTTTTTTATTCAGTTAAAAAACTGAATAAAACTGTAATTAGTGTAGAAGGTGAGTAATCCAACCTGGAAATTTCAGGGAAGACTCCCCAGGAAACTGGTACCTCAGTTTGAATGGTAACATTTAAAGTAGATGGGCTGGGAAGGTGGCTCAGTTCAGTGGTAGAGTGCTTGCCTTGCATGCATGGGGCCCTGGGTTCCATTCCTCAGCATCACATAAGCAGAAAAAGCCAGAAGTGGCACTGTGGCTCAAGTGGTAGAGTGCTAGCTTTGAGCTGAAGGGCTGAGGGACAGTGCCCAGGCTCAGAGTTCAGGCCCATGACTGACCAAAAAAAAAAAAAAGATGGTCAGCCAAGAATGGGGAATGGATGCCATCAGGTAAACATATATAAACATTAAATTAGAGAGATAAGCATAAAGCACTATAGGCACCCAAGGGAGGGAATAATACATTCAGAGAGAAGGTTTGTGGTCAGTAAATACTAGCTGATGGAACGAACTTTCAACTAGTGAACGCATAATGGATAGAATATTAGCATTACAGGCAATACTGTTTTCTTCAGTTGATATGTTGGTCTCTCAGGTTCCTGAAATCTGTTTTATTTATTTACTTTTATTTTTTTTGTCGGTTGTGGGGCCTGAACTCTGAGCCTGGGTGCTGTCCCTCAGCTCTTCAGCTTTAGGTTAGAGCTCTACCACTTGAGCCACAGTGCCACTTCTGGACTTTTCTGCTTATGTAGTGCTGAGGAATAGAACCCAGGGCCTCATGCATGCGAGGCAAGTGCTCTACTGCTGAACCACCTTCCCGGCCCTATTTTTTTGTATCCCTAAAATAACAATATAATTTAACGCAACAGAAAAAATAATCAAGCAAATTAAACAGGTGTTTTTACTTATTTTTGGTAGGGAGAGAGACTGGTGGAACCTCTTTGAAGGCAATTCGATCATATTCACGCAGTTTCAAGGAGCCCTGCTGAACCCTGAGGTACAGCATCACTTATAGAAGTAAGATGCAGGAGATGAATTATCCATTTTGCATGGTTCAGATAGACTACCTTAGACTCTGGAAATAAGCTTTTAATTATGTTCCCTTGGAAACTCCCAGTGAAACACTGATAAGGATTGTCCCTTTGTTGTTTTGTTTTTCAATTTTTTTTTGCAAATTCTTTGTGATTAAGTGATTACATAATTTCACAGTATTGTGGGACAGTGATACTTAGTTAAAGTCACAAACACATTCTAACCTTCATGGGGCAAATTGTTTATCGTGGCCTATAAAGGTTATGAATTCTGTGAGCTTTGACAATTGTTATTTCTTCCACATTGGGTGATATGTACATTCCTTTCCTTTTGCATAGCATCAGCTGTTCCCTCTTTCCCACTCATTTCCTCCCTCCCATCGCTGCCATTGAGTTGCTTAGTTCATTAGGCCAGTGAAGCTGCTGGGTCCTACTGTTGTATGTTTTTCCCTGTTTCCCTCTAGTTCTGTGTCCTCCTCCTAGTTTCCCTTTGGTATGCACATATATACCATCTATGTGGTCAGCAGCATGGGGTTATTTAGTAATGATTCGACCAGATGAGTGGAAGTCCTTTGTTTCTCCAGTCTTGTTTACTTTGTCGTATCATGTTTTTGGATTTAGCATCCACTTATCGGGGAGACCATGTGCCATTTGTCTCTTTGTTCTTGGCTTACCTCACTCAACATGATTTCTTCTAGTTCCATCCATTTCCCTGCAAATGCCATTATTTTGTCCTTTCTAATGGCAGCATAATATTCCATTGTATATAGATACCACAATTTTTGGATCTGTTTTATAAGGAGTAAGTTTTCAGATATTAGATACTGAGAAAAAAATGACCAGAGTTCTATATGAAAACATTCATAATTTATTTTATAACCACAAAGAAGATGTAGAAATGATTAAAGATTCACTTAACTATTTTTCTTTCACTCAGATGCAGTCCACGTAGAGGTACAAAAGCAAAAGGATTCAGACTCAGAGATGGAAAAAATTGGTCATCTTCCTGCACGCTGAACTGAACCATCCACATCTTCAAAATAAAATAATCACTTTGGCATTCCATACTGTTGAGATTCAAAATTTTGGAAGCTATGGGCACTCTTTTTGTGTGTGTGCAGGTACTAGGACTTAAACTCAGGGTTTTGATGCACTCTTGTTTGACTTTTTCACTTAAGGCTGGTGCTTTACCATTTGATCCATGCCTCGAGTTCTGGCTTTTTGGTGGTTAATTGGCTGGCTTTGAAAGGGATCCTCAATAGCTAGGATAATAGGTGAGAATCACCAGTGCAAGGTTTGCAATTTGCTTTTAAAGGGGACCACTGGAAACAGACCCAAAACAAGTTCCCTTTCAAAGGGCAAGAAAGTTTCTCGAATGTCTGGTCCTGAAAAGCCCAGCCTTCTCTTCCCCATCAAGCTATCTTATCTACAAGCCAGATTAGGTCGAGTGCCAGAGAAGATTGGATTCGTGCCGGAGGTTACTCCTTTGGGTTGAGTTGGGATCTAGCGTGGCTGAAATTCCCAGGGTTTAGATCTGCCGGCTCTCAAAAGAAGTCTTCTAGTTCGCTTTTCCCTGGAGCCCTTATTGGTCTTCCTGGAAGTTCCAGCTTTTTCCTTTAAGTTCGTTCTACGTTTGTCACTCATTTGCTCACAGCCAATCAGCACGTATAGAAAAGGGGCGGGCCCTTAGGTCAGGCGAGCCAATCACTGACCCCAGGTACCAACGGCTCTCAAGGCAGTCAATCGGGAGCTCGCTTTCTCAAGATGGCGGCTGCTAAGGAAGGTGCTGCCGTTGAAGAAGTGGCGTCGGGGACCGGGCGGCGGCTTCACTTGGGGATTCCTGAAGCAGTGTTTGTGGTAAGTGTTGCGTTGTTTCCTGGTATCTTGGCTCCAGGTCGAGGAACGCCTAGCGAACCTCACCCCAGTATGGACTACTGGGAGTCGGGGCTGAGGTAAAGGTTCCGGTAGGGAGCGGTCGGTCCGCTTCCCTCCGGTCCCTCAGCCTCCGTCTGTGGGCGGAGTGGGCTTCTCTGGGTATGGCCTTGAAGAAACGCATTTTGAAAGGGTTTTAGAAGTGATGACCCGCGGAGGGAGGGTTCCGGAGCGCGGGCTGGCGGGGCGTCCCGCCCCAACGCTGCTGGTCTCGCCACTTCCCAGCGGTCCCCAGCTAGAGAGGCTTTGAGGAGCTGGCGACTCAGCCCAGATGCTGGGGAGATAGATACACGTCGCCACCTCGAGTACTTTGAGTAAGCCGAGCAGCTGGTGGCAAGGCGTGAATGCCGAATGGCCCCCGGTCGGTCAGCTCGAGGAATGCAGTGGTCTGTTTCCTGGGAAGTGGAAAGCGACTGAGGGAAAACCCGCTGCTTGGGCTGAGCGTGAAGTGGTGTGTGGCTAGGAAGGATGCGAGATTCTGCCGTCAGCAGAACAAGGTGTCACCGTGCAACCACACTTGGTTTTAGGAGCATCATTCTAACAATTTAGTTGAGAATGACTGGTATGCATTTGAGAGAGGAGGTGGGGATTCAGTTCAGAGGTTTTATCCAACAGGGAGAGCAATCCCAAGTTCAAAGAGAACCAAGTAGAACCTTTTTTTAATTAAGTTTTTTATTGTGAAAATACTGTACAGAGGGGTTACAATTGCATAAGCAAGATAATGAATACATTTCTTATCCAATATTCTTGAAAAAACACTTGAATAATGGGCCAAAACTTCTGTTATGGCTTTCCAGGTCATCATCGTTTGTCTTTCCTCATTTAATTGTATTGAGCTACTGTAGAATGTTAATGTAGTTTTGAGCCAAAAGGTATCTCCTGCTTTTTGTTACGTATTTCATCCTTCAAAAGGTCATGTTTTTTTGACTGTACATTACATTATATATCTGCATTTGATAATTGGACTTTGTGATTATTTTCCTTATTTTTTTGTTTTCTCTCAGACCTACTCCATTTCTATCTCGAAAGTGATTTTTTTTACAGAAATGAAATTTTCAATAATTCACAGTTTTTTTTCTAATTTAAGAGTTTTACAAAACTCTACGAGGCAATTAGTACTGTCATTCTCATTTTACTGATGATAATACGAAAAAACAGAGCCCTTGAGCAATTTGTCTGTGGTCAGGATATACTTGAGATATCCAGAATTTGAACTTGGGCTTTCTGTAGGGCTCCAAATCTGTACTCATGCTCTGCTACTTGGAAGAAAGTGAGGTAATACTCAGAACTTTGCTATTTCTCCTGGTCCTAGCACAGTGCCTGATAGATAAGTGCATAATTGATTTCTGTAGTGCCTCAAATACAACATCCATACATGAATACTATGAAATCTAATTCAGAAAGATGAATTTGGTACATATGGCTTCATAAAGTCTTAAAAATACAATTCCCCTAAATTTTGTGGGTTCTTTCTAAACTTTAAACTTTCTACCAACAATGTAATAAACCCAGTTTTCCATAATTAGTTTTATGTTTCCAAAATAATGAGTTACATTATATTGTAGAAAGATTCTAAGTAGTTGGATGTATAAAACTTGCTTTTGCTTTCCAATTCCTGCTTACCCTTGACTTTGATTTCAGCCTGTTTTTTTCTTTTTCTTTTTTTAATTTAATTTAATTTTATTTGTGAACATACTGTACAGAGGGGTTACAATTACATGGGCAGGATAATGCGTACATTTCTTACCAAGCATTGCATCCTCCTCCT
>NW_012267425.1:285059-321964 GCF_000151885.1 Dipodomys ordii | reverse complement strand
CGACGTTGTAAAGCTCGTTTTGGACATGACAACTTGTACTTCTCATTGTTGCAACAGGTCCACCTGCAGCCTGTTTTTTTCTAAGTAGACATGACTACTTACAGAGCTGTCATAAGAAACAAAACATGCTTTCAATATGGCTAATATAGTAGGCACTTAGTAAGTGCTAGTTTCTGCAATAATAGGAGGTAGTGTTCTAGTCAGACATGATATTTTTTCCATCCTCATAGATTCAGTAATCTTTTCTTCTTTTTCTGTTTCTATTGTCTTTTCAGCCTTGTCTGTTGTCCTCTTAGTTTTGAACAACTGGTTCAGATATTACTCCTGTAATTTTTCCTGACCTATACCAGAGAACAAAATTCTTGGCACTTTCAACCCCACATCACATTGTTAATGTCTGTTGAACACGTAGTAGGTGTTACACATTTTTCTAAGCACCTCATACATACTAACTTACATAATCTCCTGTGAGGAAAGGTACATTTATTTCAAGACAAGGAAATTGAGGCAAGGAGAGATTAATAACTTTCTTCAAGTCTATGTAGTGAAGCTAGTGTTGAAATTTGGCAGATCTTGTCTTTTTAGCAACATCCTGTGCTGCTGTAATTAATTCTCATTGGACTTCCTTCTTGACAACCTGTACCATGTATCAAAAACTGAGTTAATTTTCATTCTTGCATTGATCTTTTTCTGAAGGTGATTATCTTTTCACACAGACTGCAGTAATTGACTCAGCCTTACCTTTACAATTTGTTCCTTAAAAAACAAAAAAGAAAAAAAGACAGGTCTCACTATGTAACTCAGGCTGGCCTGCTCACAGTTGTCTTGCTCCAGCCTCCCAAGTGCTAGGATTACAATGTCACTACAGTTGGCCAGTGTTACTGCTTTTCTTCGGCTTGTTTTAAAAGATGATTGTATTGGGTTTTTTGGATTGACTTTATTTCAGTTACTGGAAATATTTGTTGTCTGTGTTGGGAACCTAGGGGCCATATAGAAGAGGTGAGGAACGTTTTATCTGCTAAGAGCCATTTGGATATTTTTACCATTGTTCATGGGCCATACAAAATTATCAGTACAGGGAGATTGCTTAGGAAGCCAAGAAAAATAGCCTGTCCAGTTAGTTATATACTAGATGATTTTTGCTAGCTTTATACAATCCATGGGCCCCAATGTTTCCCACCCATTTTCTGTGGGAGAATTTGTTAAATTTTAAAGTTTAGTTATGAAGCTAGGAGCCAGTGGCTCACACCTGTAATCCCAGCTACTCAGGAGGTTGAGTTCTGAGAATCATGGTTCAAAGCCACCCCAGGGCAGGAAAGTCTTTGAGACTCCCAGAAAACTGGAAATGGTGCTGTGCCTCAAGTGCTCAGGGGCAGCTCCCAAGCCCAGAGTTCAAGTCCCAGGACTGACAAAAAAAGTTTAGTAATGAAGCTAATAGTTTTGACAGCTTGTTGAAATGTTCTGTTTTTTTTGGGGGGGGGTTCGGTTGTGGGGCCTGAACTCTGGGCCTGGGCGCTGTCCCTCAGCTCTTCAGCTCCAGGCTAGCGCTCTACCACTTGAGCCACAGCGTCACTTCCGGCTTTTTTCTTTTTGCTTATGTGGTGCTGAGGAATCGAACCCAGGGCCTCATGCATGCGAGGCAAGCACTCTACCGCTGAGCCACCTTCCCAGCCCCTTGTTGAATTGTTCTATGACTAGGGCATATGAATAGGCAATGTGCTTGATTCTGGTAATTTTCATATTTACTACTGGGACCACATAGGGAATAGAGAAAGCATTTATAGTAAAGTAAGAGGAAAATTAAAGACTAAATTAGTTATATAACATATGTGTACTGTTTGAAATGATCTCTAACTTTTTAAATGATTGTTTTGGTTAAAAGTCTAGCTTTTTTTGGTGTGTACTGGTCCTGGGGCTTGAAATCAAGTCCTCGGGCACTGTCCCTGAGCTTTTGTGCTTAAGGCTAGCACTCTGCTTGAGCCACCACACCACTTTTGGCTTGAACATGAGTCTCACAGACTTTCCTACTAGGCTGACTGCAAACCATGATCTGGGATCTTAGCCCCCTGAGTAGCTAGGATTACAGGCATGTGCCACTGGTATCTGGTTTGGCATTTTTCTTTTAGATTTTAAAATCAAAGTAATAAAAAAGATCAGAGTAGTGGTATGAATTTTAAACTTTGTAATGTATTATTTATTTTTGATTATAAAGGAAGATGTAGATTCCTTCATGAAACAGCCTGGCAATGAGACTGCAGATACAGTACTGAAGAAGCTGGATGAACAATATCAGAAGTATAAATTTATGGAACTCAACCTTGCTCAAAAGAAAAGGAGGTAAATAAAAATTTCTTGTTTTTTTTTTAAAAAATGGCTTAAAAATTTTTTAAAACGAGATATAATTTACATATATGAAAAGTGTCCTGGTGTCAGGTACTAAGTTTTATGAATTTTGAAGAAGATATCTAAGTCTGTCCAGAATTGGTTCCTGCTGGGATCTGTATATTCTGTCATCCCAGGAACTCCCCTTGTGTTACTTTCCAGTCACAAAAACAAAAGATAGCTGTTTTGTTTCACTATAAATTGGTTCTATCTGTTCTTGAACTTGATAAAAATGAAGCACATAGTAACTTCTGTTTTGTGTCACATTCTTTGTGGGTGGCCTATGGCATCATGTCAGTAAATTAGTTTTTTATTTTTATTATAATTAATGCATATTAGTTATACACATTAATGGTTTCACAGTGTTATATCCATATATGCAGATATGCAGATATTGTGCTTTCTTTCTATTTTCTTTAGTCATCTTTTGGTGGACACCTAGACTTATTACCACCTTGGTTACTATGAATAGTACAACAGTGAACATGGGTATGCTGACTTACTTTTCTTTTTGGTATATACTAAGCAGTGAATTATGTGGTAGTTCTGTTTTGAGTTTTTTGAAGACGCTCTATTGTTTCTGTACTAAGATTTAATATACTCATTTACATTCCTACCAGTAGTGCATAAGGGGTCCTATGTCTATACATTATTGGCAATAGTGCTCTTTTTTTTTCTTTCTTTTTTTGTACATTAATAGTACAAGGCGGTTTCATAGTTGTTGTTTTTTTTTTTACAGTAGCCATTCGGACTGCAATAAGAATCTGTTGTTTAGATTTGCTTTTCCTTGATGGCTATGGATGTTGAGTATCTTCTTGAATTTGTTGGCCATTTGTACTACTTTTTTTTCAAATTCTTTATTATGATTAAGTGATAACATAATTTCCCAAATTTCACAGTATTGTGGGATAGTGATGCTTAAGTTAAAGTCACAAACACATTCTAACTTTCATGGGGCAAATTGTCTATCGTGGTCTATAACATTTATGACCTCTATGAGTTTTTTGTACTACTTTTGATAGATGTCTGTTCATACAGTTGGTCCACTTATTGATTGACTAACTTGTTTGGTCTAATAGTTTGAATTCTTTCTGTATAATCTGGATAGTAATCCCTTGTCTGATGAATAGCTGGCAAAGATCTTTTTCTGTAGATTGTCTATTCTATTATTTCATTTGCTCTGCACATTTTTTTAGATTAAAAATTAACTTATTTATTTGGGTAGTATTGGGCTTTAAAATTAGGGCCTTGCATTTTTTATTTTTGTGCCAGTCTTAAGCTTGAAATCAAGGCCTCAGCACTAAAGTAATTAATATAGCCGAGTTAACATTAACATTTCAACGTCCTGCCAGTCCATGAATTTAGGGGGTGAAAGTCTTTCCATTTTCTATAGTTTTCTTCAATTTCTTTCTTTAATGTTTTATAGTTTTTATTACAGAAGTCTTGAACTTCCTTGACTTGCCTTTTTTCCTAGTTTTCTTTCTTTCTTTCTTTTTTGGTTGGTGGCGGGGCTTGAACTCTGGGCTTAGGCGCTGTCCCTGCGCTCTTCAGCTTAAGGCGAGTGCTCTACCGCTTGATCCATAGTGCCACTTCCGGTTTTCTAGTGGTTTATTGGAGATAAGAGTCTCACAGATATTTCTGCCCGGTCTGGCTTTGAGCTGGGATCCTCAGATCTCAGCCTCCTGGGTAGCTAGGATTACAGACGTGAGCCACCGGCGCCGGCTCTAGCTTTATTTCCTTATGGTTACTGTGAGTTGGACTGTTTACATGATTTATTTGAGTGAGTTCATTATTTTATAGAAAAGCTATGGATTATTGTATGTTGATTTTTGTATCTTGCTACTTGACTAAATTGATCATTTCTAAGTCTTTGGTTGAGAGTATTTAGAATTTTCTAGGTATAAACACATATAACCTTCAAAAAGGAATAATTGGATTTCTTTTCTATTTGAATCCCTTTCTTTTTTCCCTCTCCTCACCTTCCCTCCTTATTTCTTTCTCTTAGATAATTGCTCTTATTCAAGTATTATATTGAGTAAAAACAATGAGAATAGGAACATTTGTCTTGTTCCTGATTTTAGAAGAAATCACAAGAAACATTTCTTGTGATGTTGGCTATGACTTTGTTGTATATAGCCTTACCTACTTTCTTTAAAACTTTTATTGTGAAGACATACTGAATTTTTTTTGAGACAGGGTCTCACTATGTAACTTAAGCGGGGCTCCAAGTTGGGATCCTCCTGCCTCAGCTTTCTGGTGTTGAACTTACAGGTGTGTATCAGCAGTATGTTGTTTTATTAAAGGCTATTTTTGTATCTTTTGAGGTATGTGTGTGTGTGTGTGTGTGTGTGTGTGTGTGTGTGTGTTGAACTTACAGGTGTGTATCAGCAGTATGTTGTTTTATTAAAGGCTATTTTTGTATCTTTTGAGGTGTGTGTGTGTGTGTGTGTGTGTGTGTGTGTTGAACTTACAGGTGTGTATCAGCAGTATGTTGTTTTATTAAAGGCTATTTTTGTACCTTTTGAGGTGTGTGTGTGTGTATGTGTGTGTGTGTATGTGTGTGTGTCTTTCTTTACCAGGAGGTAAATTTCTTGGAAAAAGCAAGTTGTTGAGCCATTTATTCTGGTGTGGAACTCTGTGTAGCCCACGTTGGCCTCAAACTCAAAATTTAGCCCAGGTTGGCGTCAAACTCAAAATTTTCCCGTTTCAGCCTCTCTTTTGTTTCATGAGTCTGTTTTCTTTATTTTGTTATAGCTAAGTTTATTAGACTATCATTTCTTTTCCCTATCTGCTCATATTCCCTCAGGGATGTTACCTACTTTGACCGGTAATCTATGTGGAGGCAGGGATAATTTAAGTTCTTCCTAGTGGGTAGGAGTGGAGAAATGTTGCTGGTGTTATAGTCTAGGATACAGCAATCAAACAGATACTCTTACTTGGGGGATTATTTCCTCTACTCTTGACTGTCTTTACTGTCATCAGGTAGTGGGGTAAACAAAGCGATTGTTGGCGGTACTTTTTATTCTCACTTACAACTCAGCCCTCTCCCCTGACTGTGGCCATTTTTGTCTCTCTCTTTTTTTTTTAACCTTGTAGCGGTCATTTTGGTAGATATTGAGTCATCTAAGGCAATTCAGAGGACAGGCAGATGATTTTATATATTTTTTTCACAAAGTGACAAAAGTATATATTGAGAAAATGTCATTATGGTTTACCTGACATTTGGCTATGTTTGTGCACTCACCAGGAGGAGTTTTACACAGCATTGGATAGAGAACAGTGGTTTCAAATTAAGACTGTGTTTGAATATCCATTATTTTTGACATTAGAAACTAGAAAATGCAAAGCTAATAGTTTATTTTTACCTGCAAAATACTAAGTTAACCTTTATTCTTGTCCACAGACTGAAAAGTCAGATTCCTGAAATTAAGCAGACTTTAGAAATTCTAAAATACATGCAGAAGAAAAAAGTAAGTTACATTTTTGTTTGTAAAAATGAGCGAACCAGGATGCTTTGGCTGCAGCCTGTCTTTCTTGGTTACTGGTATTTAATTCCACTATAGGATCTAGTCTGCTTCTCTATAACTATTATAGATAGTATGCTTTTGTGAAATGTGGTTTTGTGGCCTTTCCCTAAATGCCCAGTTTAATTTTAAGGCTCATAATTGGCTTATTTTCTATGTAGTGTTAGCAGAACTCAAATGTAATTAGAAATTGTTTTAGGTATAAAAAGAAAATGGTTTTTTTTTTGGTCATCTTCACTAAGAATAAGGAGTGAATCTAAGATTTATACAGCTAGAAAAAAAATATTTGTGATTACCCTTTTCAGGTTCTCAATTCACAATTTAGTTTTGTGACCAGTGTCACATTAACTGATTACATTTAGGTCTAAATTTGAGTCTCCTATGTCTTAGTCTAGTGTTAGTCTAGTATTCATTAAATAAAAATAGGCTATAAAGATTAAATTTCATAAGCATATTAAAAAGATTGTGTACACATAGGATTTATTATTGTACTGGAAGGATATTTTACACATCTACTATAACATGGTGAACTTTTAAGAAAGTTCAGAAACTGGGCATATGAGGCATTATTTAAATAAATAATAATTATTTATATAATAAAATAACTACTTTGTATATAGCACTTATGTAATATGTATCTAGCACTCTGAATACCAAGTTGTATAGGTATGTGTGTGTATGTGTATACACTTAGTACTTATACCCCCCCATTTTTTAAACAGATGTAGGAACTACTGTTTTATAGACCTAGATTGAGATGCCAAATTTACACAGTAAGTAGTTGAGCCAGACTCCATGCCTAGACATCTGGAACTGGTGGTAGTAGTAGTAGTTTATTTGTTTTGGTTTTTTGTCGCTCATGGGGCTTGCACTCAGGGCCTGTGTACTGTTCCTAAGCTGTTTTGCTCAAGGTTAGCACTCTACTGCTTTGAGCCACAGCACCACGTCCGATTTTCTGGTAGTTAATTGGAGATAAGAGTCTCATGGACTTTCCTGCCCTAGCTGGCTTTGTACTGCAATTCTTAGTCTCCTGAGTAGCTAGGATTATAGGCAAGAGCCACCAGCACCTGGCCTTGTTTTTACAACTCTACTTAGTTTGCATGATGGTATAGTTTTAAATCCTTAGCATTCTGCCATGGAATCTCTCTTTTATAACCCTAATATCAATCTGTCCTGTTTATGGTACTGTCATTTTTTTTAAAGGAGTCCCCCGATTCAATGGAGACCAGATTTTTATTGGCAGATAACCTGTACTGCAAAGCTTCGGTTCCTCCTACTGATAAAGTGTGTCTGTGGTTGGGGGTAAGTATATATAGCCATGGCTGACATACTTGTAAAACAGTGCATTTTGTGTAGCAAAGTAGTAGTACTTGAGATGTATAAAATGTCCATCTTTTGACTGTCAAAGGAATGCAGGGTTAGAATTAAAGTGGTCTATGTTAGAAACTGACTTGATTTAGGAATATAATGAAGATAGCACCCAAAAAACACGTTTCTAACATCCCTATCATGATAAAAATGATCCAACCTTACTTCTCCAACTAATGTTTTATCTCACTAGTTTTATAACAGAAGGAAAGGAATAGAAATAGAAAATACTGCTGAATTTTTGATTAATAGATGTTTCCTCCCTATAAGAGTTTAATAGCTCTGGAAAAGTCCCTCTAGAATTAAAGAGGAAAAGATGATTATGAAGACCTTTAGGTTAGAGTCCATTTAAAAAATACTCACGTAAGGAGGAGGCTACAATGCTTGATAAGAAATGTACTCATTATCTTGACCATGTAATTGTAACTCCTCTGTACAGTATTTTCACAATAAAAAAATACTCACTTTTAGCCGGGCGCTGGTGGCTCACGCCTGTAATCCTAGCTACTCAGGAGGCTGAGATCTGAGGATCGTGGTTCAAAGCCAGCCCGGGCAGGAGAGACCGTGAGACTCCTATCTCCAATAAACCACCAGAAAACCGGAAGTGGCGCTGTAGCTCAAGTGGTAGACGCTCGCCTTGAGCTGAAGAGCTGAGGGACAGCGCCCAGGCCCAGAGTTCAAGCCCCACGGCCGACCAAAAAAAAAAAATACTCACTTTTAGATGATTTCATGGATCTTGTCTACTATTTTATCTCATTCCTCCATCCCAGCTAGTTTTCTGTGGGTCTTGTTACCTTAGGCAAGTTCTGACACAAAGTAGTAAACCATTTGTACTGCTTTCTAGCTTTCTCCCACTGGAAGGATTTTCCCTTGCTGCTGTCCTATAGCATCACTCCTAAGAGGTTATATGCTGATTAGCACCAGGAAATTCCCTTCTCTATCCTTTTTTTAGCAGTGAAGATTTCAACTTATACAACACATTCACTTTGTTGTTGTTGTTGGCCATGGGCTTGAATTAGGGCCTGGGCACTGTCTCTGAGCTCTTTTTCCTCAAAGCTAGACTACTACTTTGAGCCACACCATCATTTCCATTTTTCCAGTGGTTAATTGGAGATAAAGAGTCTTAGGGCCTTCCTTGCCTGGGCTGGCTTTGAACCATGATCCTCAGATCTCAGCCTCTTGAGTAGCTGGGATTACAGGCATGAGCCACCAGCACCTGACTAACATTTACATTTTATTCTAACCATCTCATGCCGGTTTGGATTCAGTGTTCATTACTATGCTTTTTTTCTCCAGCATATTCTATCTTATGTTTGAGTTAACATACATTTATAATAGGAGGTTTCATTGTAGCATATATACACAGTGCTCTTTGAACACTAAGGCTTTAATTCAGTTTAAACATTACCAGAATATTGACCAGTTTTATTTTTGGGGATTTTTTTTGGGTAGAAATTGCATGACTGTTATTTTAATATATATATATATATATTTTATTGTAATGATACTATACAGAGGGGTTGCAGTTACATGAGTAAGGTAATGAGTACATTTCCTATCGAGCATTGTCACCCCCTCCTTTGTTTTTCCCCTACCATCTCCACTTTCCCAACTCCCCCTCCCCCCACATGACCTTTTAGTTTACAAATTCAAATATTTATTTCCAGAAAGCTGATTATGTGTGTGTGTGTTTCAGTATGAATGCCATTTTGGTCAAATTTTGTCTATTATCTTTTCTTTCTTTCTTTTTTTTTTGTCATGGGGCTTGAACTCTGGGCCTGGGCGCTGTCCCTCAGCTCTTCAGCACAAGGCTAGTGCACTTGAGCCACAGCACCACTTCTGGCTTTTTCTGTTTATGTAGTACTGAGGAATTGAACCCAGAGTTTCATGTATGTTAGGCAAGCACTCTCCACATTCCCATCCCTTGTTTCATTTTGTCTATTGCTTTTTGGCAAAAATACACAGGCATATGTTGAATCTTCTCTGTTTTCAGTATCTTATCATGTCCACCATTTTCAAATATTTGGTCTTTTTCGTTTTGTGTTATTTCCTCTGGACTATTCCTAATTTCTTTATGATTTACCTTTTTAGTTATTCTGTTTTCTTCTGCTATGTTTTTTATAACTGTTTCGCTTTATTTTCTTTGCTTAATTCTTTCAGCTGTCTTCATCTTTTTTTGTTTTATTCTTCTTATTTGAATATTTGATCCAGATATCTGCTATAGTAGACTAGCAGCTCACACAATTTTATCCATCTTAGTAAAAGTTTCACCTAGTTGCTAAGACCAAAAACCTCTGAGTCCTCATTGATACTTCTCTTTCTTATAGCTCTCAGTTAGTCCATTAGCTAATATCTTCTGAAGATATTGAGGAACTAAGTTTCTCACTTTCTTGCTGCTACAACCCTAGTCCAAGCCATCTTTGTGGCCAAGACTGTGCGTTAATGTCTGTGTTAGTTTGGCATAGTTGCTGTGATAAAATGCTCCAAACTGTGTAACTTTAACAACAGAAATTGTTTGTCCTACATTCCTGGAACTCGGAAGTCTTGAGATCAATCCTGGAATGAGTTAGATCTTTCTGAGGGCTATGAGGGAAAATTTATTCTGGTCTTTTCGCTTAGCTTATGGTGTTTGTGCACAGTTCTTGGGCATTTCTTGGTGTGTAGAAATTACACTTAACTCTGCTATCATCCACATGTATGTGTATATATTTATAAAATTTCCCTTTTCTGTAAGAACATCAGCCACGTTGGATTAAAACCTTACCGTAACAACCTCATTTTAACTTGGTTGTCTTTGTAGAGACAGTATGTCCAAATGAGTTTACGTTCTGAGGTACTGAAAGCTAGCCTTTCACCTTTTGTTGTACATGAGGAAGATATATTTCAGTCTATAGTACTTTTTTCCACATAAGGTCATTTTCATAGGTAACAGGAGTTAAGGCTTCAATATATCTTTAGGGGGACAGTTTAAGATCATGTTACATCCCTCCTCAGGACTCCATCAGTTTCCCTTGTCAAAAGGTAGTTGTACTTCCTCTTTGGCACCATCTGATTTTTTTATTGACAGATACTTTCCTTGTATTCACCTCCTCACTTTTGCTGATTTACTATTGGGTACTAGGTTTGTATCATAATTTTCCTGTTTTCTGTATGCATGTTTAAATACGTACCAAGATTTCATAAAACTACAAAAAATGGATTGTAAATTAATAGCTCAATTATCACTTAGGTTCAACTGAGAAACAACCAGTAGACTGTAGCTGGCCTACACTACTTTGTATATGAAATTATATACAAATGTATAAATAGATATATGTATTTTTGTGTGGTAACTCATGAAGTCATGCCATTTCCAATTTAAATTTAGCACAACAGAGTTTTAACTTGTTGCTCTGTTTCTACTTTTTTTCTAACCAAGAATTCTGGTTTTCAAAATACCAAGAGTGATAAAATTAAACTGGACAACGTTACTCATTTGCTTTACTTCTTATTACACATAAAATGTTCTTAGAACAATATCACCCATCACTGTATCCACCAACATTTTTATATGCTTTCCCTGTCTTTTCCATTCTTTACAAAGTTTGGCTGATACTGTTGGGACACAAAGCCACACAAAGCCACTGTGTGTGCATTTTCTTTCTCTCTCACATACACTTTATTCTCTTTTATTTTATTTTTTACAAATTCTTTGTGATTAAGTGATTACATAATTTCACAAGTTTCACGGTATTGTGGGATATTGATGCTTAGTTAAAGTCACAAACATAGGGTTGGAAAGGTGGCTCAGTGGTAGAGCGCTTGCCTTGCATGCCAGAGGCCCTGGGTTTGATTCCTCAGCACCACATAAGCAAAAAGAAAAAAGCCGGAAGTGGCGCTGTGGCTCAAGTGATAGAGCGCTAGCCTTGAGCTGAAGAGCTGAGGGACAGCGTCCAGGCCCAGAGTTCAGGCCCCACGACCAGACCCCCCCCAAAAAAAGTCACAAACACATTCTAACTTTCATGGGGGCAAATTGTTTATCATGGTCTATAAAGTTTATGAGTTCTGTGAGCTTTGACAATACAGTTATTTCTTCCACATTGGGTGATATGTACATTCCTTTCCTTTTGCATAGCGTCAGCTGTTCCCTCTTTCCCACTCCTCCCTCTCTCCCATTGCTGCCATTGAGTTGCTTAGTTCATTTTGATCAATGGCCAGTGAAGCTGCTGGGTCCCACTGTTGTATGTTTTTCCCTGTTTCCCTCTAGTTCTGTGTCCTCCTCCTAGTTTCCCTTTGGTATGCACATATATACCATCTATGTGGTCAGCAGCATGGGGTTATTTAGTAATGATTCGACCAGATGAGTGGAAGTCCTTTGTTTCTCCAGTCTTGTTTACTTTGTCGTATCACTTTACGTTTTGGATTTAACATCCACTTATCGGGGAGACCATGTGCCATTTGTCTCTTTGTTCTTGGCTTACCTCACTCAACATGATTTCTTCTAGTTCCATCCATTTCCCTGCAAAAGCCATTGTTTTGTCCTTTCTAATGGCTGCATAATATTCCATTGACATACACTTTATTCTTGTGTGTGTGTATGTGTGACAGAGAGAGAGAGAGAGAGAAAGAGAGAGGGGGGGAGAGAGAGTGCATGTGTGTGTACACATGCATTCCAATCCTGGGGCTTGGACTCAGATCTCAGTTCTTTCCCTGAGTTTCTTCTGTGCTCAAGGCTAGTGGCTCTTCCACTTGAGCCACAGTTCCACTTGTGGTTTTTTTGGTGGTTAATTGGAAATGAGAATCTCGTGGACTTTCCTGCCCGGATTGGCTTTGAACTGCAGTCCTCAGATCTCAGTCTCCTGAGTAGCTAGGATTACAGGTGTGAGCCATTGTCACCTAGCTCACACTTCATTCTTATTTTCTGTGTAAATAGGTACTGAATGCACATCACTGTCTTTTTGTTTTGATGATCTGATAATCTCTAGCAGCTCTTTTAGGATTTATAGGAACAATATTCCTTGAATTCTGGAATGTTGACACCTTGTCTATTGGATATAAAATCCTAACTTACATTTTATTTCCTTCAGTACTTTATATATTGCTCTATTTTCTTTTGTCACAAAACATTACTGTCAAAAAGCCTGATGAACTGATTTTTCTCCCCTTTATAAGTGACTTGTTATTTTACCTAGATGCTCAAAAGACTTCTGGGTTCATTTCCTCAGCTGTACAGTGTTGAGATGAAGAGTTTAGACTTCTTTTGATTTCTAGCTTTGTTTTTTTTTTCCTTTGAGGATTCTAATTATACTTCAGTGCTTGTAACTTTCTTTTTAACCCATTTTTCTATATTTTTATATTTTTAAAAAAATTACTCATATTCTGTATATTTTAAGATATCATGGATTGTAATTACTTGTCTGTGTCCAGTTCAGTCATCATTTCTGAAGTAATATTTTTATTTATAAATCCTTTGTGAATACTGATTTTAATTTCTTTTATGTTTGTTTTTTTCATATCTAATATTTTTAATGTGAGGAATACATTGTTATAATTGTCATTTATTTTTGGCATTTAGCATGCGTTTTGTTTGTAAAGATGTTATTCTGTTCCTTCCTCCACCCTCCCTCTAGCTCTTCCTTCCCTTCCTCCCACACTTTTCCTCCCTTTTTTGTGGTGCGTAGGGCTTTGTGCATACTATGCAAGCATTCTACTACTGAGATACAATCCAAGGACTCCTTTATGTTCTTCTTAAAACTTTATGTTCTTCTTAAAACCTTACATTCAATTTGACTTTGTTTAATTTATTTATTTTTCTTTTTTGTCAATCCTGGGGCCTGAACTGTAGGCCTGGGCGTGCTGTCACTCAGCTCTTCAGCTCAAGGATAGTGCTCTACCACTTGAGCCATAGCACCACTTCCAGCTTTCTCTGCTTATATGGTGCTGGGGAATAGAACCCAAGGCCTCATGCATGCAAGGCAAACACTCTACCACTGAACCACCTTCCCAGCCCTGACTTTGTTTTATTTCTATGAACATTTTTATGTAAAAGTAACTTTTCCTGTAATTTTATTTTATTATTACTTTTTTTGGATCCGGTCGTGGGGCCTGAACTCTGGGCCTGGGCGCTGTCCCTCAGCTCTTCAGCTCAAGGCTAGCACTCTACCACTTGAGCCACAGCGCCACTCCCGGCTTTTTTCTTTTTGCTTATGGGGTGCTGAGGAATCGAACCCAGGGCCTCTGGCATGCAAGGCAAGCGCTCTACCACTGAGCCACCTTCCCAGCCCCTCCAGTAATTTTAGAAGGTAGGAATGACATTCAAGTTCCTTTTTGGTGGTTTATGAAAAGTATTAAAATCATAGCAGTTGTGATCCCTGGTATTGTTCACTCCCTGAACTTCCCCTTCCCCCACTTCTTGCCATTATTCAGTATCCTATATTTTTGTCTTGCTGTCTCTGCCTCTATTTGAATGCTATTCCCAGCAGGTTCTCTTGAGCATGGGGTCCTATGTGTATGGAATTTTAGAGCTAGTTTGAGAGTTCATAGTAACTAGATTTCTCTATCTCTTCAGACTTTACTCTCATCCCAACCTGCTCTGGGAACATACAAGCCTCTTTCAAGCTTCTTAAAGTTGTAATTAATAATAATAATTATACATGCTAGGTCCCACCTCCCTTTATTCCTCACTCCAGCCTTCCTCATTAACTAGTCTACATTTATATTCAACTTTGTTTTAGCATTCATTTATAGAAAACAACATCTGCAATTGTTTTTCTGTGCATGCCTTAAAATTATTGCCTTTCAATTATCCAATTAGCTTACTGTTCTTTTTTTTACATTTTTATTAGTATATGTTAGTTGTACAAAGAAGTTTGTGATATTTTCATGCATACATTCAATATACTTTGACCAAATCCATCCTCTGTTATGTTTTCTTCTCCCTCGTTTTCCTCTTTTAAAAATGATTTTAACAGTTTTCACTATTTCACTATTTTACTTCATACATATGTATAAGGTTCTTAGAACTGATATTTTGTATATCCACCACTTGGTTACTTTGGAATTCCATGTTTTCTGGATACTTTATTGCTTCCTTTGTCTTATCTGCACAAATAAATGCTCCTACCATGCATATCTTATAAGCCATCAATGGCCTGTCCTTCTCTCATGCTTACATTGTAGTATTTGTAGAGAACCTAGTCATCCTTTTGTAAACATTGTCTAGTTTTCTTATTTTTGTTCTTAATTACCTCTATCTAGGTTTAGAACATTTTATTTACTCCCTGCAAAGAAATATTTTACCCACTGGTATTTACTCTGTATTCTTTCCCCTGCTTCACATCTTCTGCAAACTACTCATTTAGTTTCTTTCTGTATGGAATATCTATACTGGACATTTCATATTAGTTTAATCATATAGTATGTAATCCTGTGGTCTGGCTTCTTTTACAAGCTAATATTTTCAGAGTTCTTCTGTATAGAAGCATGTGGCAGTTTCATTGCTTCATTGCCTCCAAAATACTGCCTTTATATATAAACTACATTTTGTTTATACATGTTAGGTATTTGGTATATTTCTACCTTTTGGCTACAGTGAATAACATTGCTGTGACCCAAATTTTTGAGATATATGTTATTCTCATATCTACTGTTTTTTTGTTTGTTTTTGAAGTACCGAGTTTTGAACTCAGCCTCACACTTGTTAGAAATATTCTGTACCAGTTGAGCCTGAGCCACTCAGCCCTTTTTTGTGTTGGTTGTTTTCAGATAGAGTCTCACTTTATGCCTTAGCATCATGGACCATAATCCTCCTATTTGGGCTTCCTTGCATTGCTGACCTGACAGGCACATGCCACCAAAATCAGCCATTGATTGAGATGGAATTTCTTGAGTTGTTTTGCCTGGGCTGGCCTCAATGAGACCCCACAGTCTCTGCCTCTCAAGCATTATGGTGTGTGTGTGTGTGTGTGTGTGTGTGTGTGTGTGTGTGTGTGTGCATGCGCGCATGCATGTGTGCGCACACGTGCATGCCAGGCGCACACGTGCATGACAGTTCTGGGACTTGAACTCGGGGCTTAGGTACTGTCTCTTTTTTGCTCAAGGCTAGTGTTCTACCACTTGAACTACAGCTCCACTTTTGGCTTTTTGGTGGTTAATTGGAGATGAGAATCTCATGGACTTTTCTGCCCGGGCTGGCTTCGAACCACAATCCTCAGATCTCAGCCTCCTAAGTAGGTAGGATTACAAGTGTGAGCCACTGGTGCCTGTCTTATGGGGTGATTTTCTTGTGTGTGTATGCTAGTCCTGGGGCTGTCCAAGCACTGTCCCTGAATTTTAGTGCTCAAAGCTAGCACTCTACCACTTGAGCCATAGTCTCACAGACTTTGCTGCACAGGCTGACTTTGAACCACCATCCTCAGATCTCAGCCTCTTGAGTACCTAGGATTACAGGTGTGATGTACCTGTACACAGCCATTATGTGGTGATTTTTAGTGTTAGTTTCTGTGGGTTTTAAAAAAAGTGACTTGAGATTAACCAAATGCCATCACTCCCACCATCTTTCTATAACCTTCTAGTATTTGGTCTTATTTTAATTTAGAGCTCTAATTAATCTGGAAATTAATAAGCACTCTGAAGGAAGGTTATCTTTTGATTTTTTCCTCAAGTATATGGTCCCATCATCATTTGTTGAGTTTGCCATTTGTTGTTTCCCTGTCTGCCTGGATGCAATTCCAAGTTCTCTTTTGTTCCTTCCTTCCTTCGATTTGTCTATTCCTTACTGATATCACAGGGATCAAAGGAACTACCTGTGCAAGAAGCTTTTCTAGGCATTGTAACAGCAGGTTTATAGGCCCTTGAAGAAGGACTTACCCTGAAGGAGCAGAAAGAAGGCCAGTTCAGTATGGGTTTGGTACTGCAATGGTAGCGGGTGAGAGAAAAGCTTATGACACTAACAATGTAGAATTAGGGTTTACGGTGAATACAATAGCCTTATGAAGGATTTTAGAAAGGAATATCAGGAACTTTAGCTGTTTTTCCATTCCCTTTTGAATGGCTATATGTAGTATATATGTGGTTGGACAAATCACTTTCAGATTAGCTGTTTTCTTCTTGGCACTACAAATATGTTTTTGTTATTGTCTTTAATGAGTGTTTTGGGTTTTTTTGTTTTGTTTTGTGGTGATGTTTTTTTGTTTTTTTAGTGGTGATGGGAATGGAAGTCTGAGCCTAGCACATACACCACTGGTGTATGTCCCTAGCCCTTGGTTGAGACAAGGTCTCACTGTGTAACTGAGACTTGAACTTGCAGTGTTTTTGACATAGCCTCCTGAGTGCTGTTAGTACATCTTTTGCCTAGAGAATACATTTCTGTCTGATTAAAAAGCTATAAAATGGTGGCTCATGCCTATAATCCTAGCTACTCAGGAGGCTGTGAATAAATTTTCATCATCCCTTTTTTCCTTAGTCATGGGGCTTGAACTCTGGGCATGGGCGCTGTCCCTGAGCTCTTCAGCTCAAGGCAAGTGCTCTACCACTTGAGCCACAGTGTCACTTCCACTTTTCTGGTGGTTCATTGGAGATAAGAGTCTCACAGACTTTCCTGCCTGGGCTGGCTTTGAACCGCAATCCTCAGATCTTAGCCTCTTGAGTAGCTAGGATTAGAGGTATGAGCCACCAGCACTGAGTAGCTAGGATTACTTGCATGAGCCACCAGCAATCATCCCTTATTTTATAGAGGCAGAAACTGATGCATTGATAAGTTAACTTATTTACCTATCATTACTTAGAGATTAAGTTTCACAGTTAAATCCTGAATTTGGGGCATGTAGAAGTTTAATAAGTATACTCTGATTTCTTTAATAATGAATTGTGGTTCAAAGCCAGCTCAGTCAGGAAAGACCATGAGACACTTACCTCCAGTTAACCAGCAAAAAGCCCAAAGTGGAAGTGTAGCTTATATGGTAGAGTACTGACTTTGAGTGAAAAAAGCTAAGAGACAGTGTACAAGCCCTGAGTTCAGGCCCTAGTAATAGCACACAAAGAAGAAATACAAAAGAACTGTTGAGGCATTTTCTGATATTACAGCTGAATAACACAGACTGAATAATTTGTAAAGAATAGAGGTTTATTTGGCACATGATTCTAGAGGCTGAGAATTCCAAGAGAATAGTGATGGCATCTGGGGAGGAATGTGGATTGAGTCATAACATGATCAGACAAAGCAAAACATGCTAGCTAGCTTGTGTCTTCCTCTTATAAAACCACTAATGCCATCATGAGGACCTCATCTTTTTGACATCATCTGAGCTACCTATCTTCTAAGGGTTACCTCCAAATACCTTTAACACATGAATTTGTTTTGTTTTGTTTTTTGATCATGAGGCTTGAACTCTGGGCCTGAGTACTCTCCCTCAGCTCTTCGGCTCAAGGCTAGTGAGCACATTAATTTAATGTTTAATTTTCCTATATAAATTCTGGGAGACAAACATTAAAACCATGGCAATAAAAAGCCTACTCACTAGCACAATGCATCTTCCTTTTAAGTAGTTATTTATTCATTTCTTGATATTCTTCACAGAAATTTTATACATGCATAGACAAATAAGACTGTCTCCCCCTCATTTTACACATTTGATGACAATACTGTACACACTGTTGTGCTTTATGTCTTCTTTATTTCACGGTGTATATTGGAGATCTTTGGATAGTAGGATGAAGAGACCACCTAATTATTTTTCATCTTTTGTGGCTGTATTGTCTAGATATGTCAAAATATGCTTAACAGGGCATTATTGATAGATATTTGGGTTTTGTGGGGCTTTCCCCCCTTGGTACTGTAGTTTGAACTTGGAGCTTCATGCTTGCTCACTCTACCACTTGAGCCACTCCTCCAGCTCTCAGCTCTTGTTTTGATATAGCAGATGGTACAGCAAGGCATCTAGTTTGTGTGGATTCTACATAAGCATGTATGTGGCATTTGTACTTATATTGTATTTATTATTTATATTGTACTTATGTATTGTCCTCCAGAGAAAATATAAGTTTTCTTGCCAACATTTTAATTCCTGTATTGCCATCATCATGGCATGGTGATGTATTTCAAACTTTTTAATCCTATGTCAATTTGAAAGTAAATAATATTTTTTAAGTTTTATTTTCGATTTGTGTTACTATTATTGGCTGAAGGTAAGTATCATTTTATAATGTTTGTGAGTTATTTGTATCTCTCTTTGTGAGAATGAAATCTGGGGTCAGAATGAAATCTACTACTGAGCCATCCTCTTAGGCCTTATATTTCTTCACTATCAACTCTGCTCATATCCTTTGTCTAGTTTTCTATTGGAATACAGACTACTGGCCTTTTGCTTAAAAATTTGTGGTATTCTACATATTAGGAAAAGTAATTACGTTTTTCCTAATCATAGTTTATCTTCTGACTTTGTTCTGGGTTTTGTGTTCTAGAAAGAAAGATCATTTTTATTCCAGTGTTACAAAATAATTTATCTCTGCCTTGGCCTAGTACTTTGATGATGTCATTCTTTCCATGTAAGTATCTGATCCATTTAGAATTCATCATCACATGAAGTGTGATATTGGCTCTATCTGTACTAGGGAGCTCCCTGTTGTCTCAGTCTTATTTATGGAATATTCCTGACCCATTGGGCTGATGGAATGTGGTGTGAGGGAAAGAGAAGCCAAGGAAGATGACATTTAGGATTTGGGCCATCGGGTGGATAGCTGAAGGATCTATTGGGGCTGGAGGTGGATGGAGAGAACTGGGTTTTCGAGTTAACTTAGAATTGTGTTTTAGGCATGTCAATCTTGAGATACGTTTTCAAGTGGAGAGGTTCAGAAAGTTGTGTTTGAGGAAACAACTATCAGAGCAGAATCTTTGGTGCACTGGGGTTGAAAGAATGATGAAGGTTGTTCATCATCATTGAAATGTCTTTAAGTGTATTCTGTGTTTTATTTGTAAAAAATAACTAATGTGTAGAAAAATGACTGGAAAATAAATCATAAGAAACAACAATTGACCTCCAGGAATGCGATTTGGGGTCCAGAATTAGAGATATATTTTTGCTTACTTTTATTCAGTCAGCAAATACATGTTTAGCACCTTCTTTGTGCCTAGAATTGTTCATGTCTGTTTCTGTGTCCCTGAATATTGGCAGTTTTAACAGCAAATCTTTAGAATTCCAGATGTATCACCTTGCCTTTGCTCCTGTGGAATGTAGTCAGGAGTAAGTTAACTGTTTTTTTTTTATCTAATCAAATAAAGATAATAAAAAATATCTTGAAAGATTTAAAAATTAATAATACATCTAAAGCTCCAGAATAACTGTTGATTTATATATACTGTGTAGTGTGATGGATGTAGTAGAAAGATAGGATTTAAACATATTGGTTCTTATCCTGACTCATTTATTTTTGTCTGATTCTTTCATTTATTTTCAAGCTGTGTAAGTATAGGTAACCACACCTCTCTGTGCCTCCATTCTCTTTAACTGTAAAGAAAGTAACGTTTGACTTTCTAGGGTTGTTAGGAGGATTAACTATATAATGTACATATATACTCTCTGACAGCCAGCAAATTTTCCGTAAAAGGCCAAATAGTAAATATTTTTGGTTTTGCAGACCACATGGCATTTGTTCCAACTATCATCTCTTGTCACTGTAGCAGGAAAGCATAAAGCAGAAGGCTGGATTTAGCCTGACTGCTGTAGTTTACAGATACTTTGTAATCTATAAAGCACTGTCTAAATGAGTAATTCTCATGACTTTTTCTCTTCTTCAGGCTAATGTAATGCTTGAATATGACATTGATGAAGCTCAGGCATTGTTGGAAAAGAATTTATCTACTGCTACAAAGAATCTTGATTCTCTTGAGGAAGACCTTGACTTTCTTCGAGATCAGTTTACTACTACTGAAGTCAGTATCCTTTGAAAGAAAAAGGAAGAAAGCAGAAATATTTTTAAGCATAAGTGATTTTATTGTCTAATGGAAAGAAGGACTTTACTCTTACTCTTGGGTTTTGTAAGTTTTGTAAGATATTAAATAACAATTTTTTGAGAGAGTATTATGTACCATGTGGCAAGGCTAGCCAGGAACCTAGTATTTTGGCCTTGAACTTGCGACCCTCTTGCCACTGTGCATTGCTTAATAAATATTTGAAAGCAGTACTTAAGTGGTTTATGGATAGATTAATGAATTTTAAATGCGGAGATGTAGAAACTACACTTTCACATTGGTAAATAAGTGGGTTTTTCAAATATTTTCTCAAGATAACTGTATAGCTAATTATTTAATTCCATAAGCATTTATTGAGCCTTTTGTGTTCCTGCATATGGGGTATGCAAATTACTAGGGGGAAAAAGAATGGCAAAGTCTTTCTCTGTTAAACCTATACAAGTAAAATAGCCAAGTGATAGCTTCATAGCAAATGGTAAGTTCACGTATACAGTACCAGGCAGTTTAAAGTTTCTGAGCCTTTCAAGGTACTTTATTCTTCCGTACTTACTGCTCTTGCACAAAGTACTTTGTATTTTTTCCCTAATTGCGAGCTCTTCAAGTATAGGAGCTGTAGCATGGTTAGTGCTAGAGTGAGGGAAGGTATCTCTGTTTATGCAGTGACTATTCTGCTGTGAAATGACAAAGACTTAAAAAGACTGGTACTTGTGGAAAGAAAAAGATGGTAAATGTGAGAGAGAAACAAGATCCAGTGTCGTAGTTATAAGAACCCAAAGAAAAGAAATAATCTGAGTCCTCTAAGCTTAGAGAAATGCCATTCATTATTAATGTACAGACATGTGGGAGAGAGTTCTGCCATCTAAGCTACATGAAGGACCTGACCATACTTATCTTATTTAAGGCTTTATAGAATTTCTAAACCAAAGGAAGGGTAAGAGATAAAATTATTGATAATTGTACTAATTTTAAATATTGGAGGATATGAGTTGGGTTATTGATTTCTTGGATGAAGGCCTGTCTTTTAAAACTAAGCTCAACACAGTCACATGAACCGTAGTCCAGCTACTTAGAAAGCTGAGACAAGAGGATCACTTGAGTCCAGGAGTACAAGGCAAGTTTAGGCAGCAGAGTAAGACTTTGACACTAAAGAATATTGAGAGTATCTAGGACATTTATTAAATGTAATACTATAGTTGACTTGATATGCTGAACAGCTGTGGATTGGAGGTATTGTCTTGGTTTTGGTAAAAGTTAATTCATGTATTTTCTTAGCAGTTAATACATTAGTATAAGCAGTACGGCTGTTAACACTAGTTTTTTGCCTATATTTATATATGTGTGATTTCTGTGTCTTTGATTCAGTAAACAAATTGTATGAGTAAATAGCCATTTCATATATTACTTTGAGAATTATATTTGTGTTTTCTTTGACAATTCTTACAGATATGGCCAGGGTTTATAATTGGGATGTAAAAAGAAGAAACAAAGATGATTCTACCAAGAGCAAAGCATAATGCTGACAACAAAAAATGTGATTCAGTTTTCCAAACATGTTGTTTTAAATATATGTGTTTTTCCTTTAAAGGTTGACATTAGTTTTATTTTTTAACAAGAATGATTAAAATTTAAGATAAACACCCATTTTATTTATTTATAAACAAAATTTATTTCAAATAGTACAGAAAATTATTTCATACTTCCCAACGAAATTAATGCTGTTTTTTTATCTTTTTTTTTTTTTTTTTTGGTGTATCAAACGACAACTCAACTGAAATGGCCGGAACTGTGAAGTATGCTATGGAAGGCTGAATGCTGGGCACTAGCAGTTTACTTTTCTTTATTAATCGACGTTACTCTCATTTGATATGGTTAACTATTTTAGAGTTAGGAACTACAGTTTCATTATTTGTAAACTTGTTTTTCTTTAATACTTATAGGACATTATGTTGCTTTCTGTTGTGTTGTCAATTGTATAAATGGGATTTCATGAGTTACCACCTAACCAATAACTACTATTGAGACAACACTTTTAACCCCACATAAGTGCGTAATGTCTTTTTGATGCCAATATAAGGGAGATCTTGGCCAATGGGAGATACTACACATTTGAAATGCATAGCTGATTCTGTATTTTTTACAAAACCATTCTCCAAAGCATCTTGAACAGGAATATTTGGATAAATGTAAATCTGAAATGGTTAAAAAGAATTGTGAGCTTTTTCATTCATAAATCTGCATAGGAATAAAAAAAATTTCTGTGGAAAGCCATTTATACTGTGGCAAAAGTATTGGATGATATCAATTCTGGTAAAAACACAAATGTGTTACTCTATCTCCATGTAATAAAAAGTATACTAGTACAATATTTTTGTACTTGTATTTCCTGTTATTAAAGCAATGATATTGAAACTGTGGTATGACACTTTTTCATGTTATTTTTTTGTGTTTGTCTTTAATCTGTTTGGGCTGCTATGACAGAATGCCATAGACATAGCTTATAAACAGTAGATATTTATTTGTCTTAGTTTTGGAGGCTATGATCAAGGTGCTAGCAGGTTCCATGCTTGGGGAAGGCTTCTTCCATCACTATGTCCTCTTATGATTGATCAAGATGAGGAAACACCCTTGGGCCTCTTCTATAAGGGCACAAATCCCATTCATGAGGACAGATCCCTCATGGTCCGCCTATATTGTAAAGGTCCTGATGCCAGTATTTTTATAACGTTTTTAAGCATTTTGAAGTATTGTTCTATTTTTTTTTATTTTGGCAAATGTATTGGTACAAAATGTCCCTGTTAATATTTGAACAGGAGTGATTTTTCTCCTCATTGAACATCTTACTTGTTTTTACCACAAAGATTTAAATATGAATTTTAAGTAATATAAGAGATGAAGAAACAAGCTTTTTATCAGTATGAATGCTATTGCAGACTGAGGCCAGCTCCAGAAGCAAAATTTGTGAGCCCACTTCTCAACAGAAAAGTGGGTATGGTAATATGAGCCTATCATGCTAAGTTACATGGGAGAATTCCATTTCTAGTTTATTGAAGCTCTCATATATGATTTGTGTCTTGTGTCTTCCTATAAAGAATTGTTTTCTATTTTTTATGACATTTTGATTATATCTTAGTATAGCCTGGTTTGGATTGGATCTTATTGGAGATCTTGGACCTTCCTATACCTGGGTATTTTTTAAAATCATTTCACAGATATGGAAAGTTTTCTGATATTTTTAAAAAATAATTCTCCTTTATGTATCTTTTTCTCATTTCTAATGCCTATAAATATGTAAATTATCTATTTTGAGAAATTCATAAATCCTGTAAGCTGTTAACGTTCCTTTCATTGTTTCCTCCATTGTTTTCTATGAACCTTTATTTTTAATTTCACAGATTATTTCTTTTCCTTCATCAGTTTGCTGTTGAGTTTTGCTACTGAAATTTTAATTTTACTTTGTATTTTTTCAGCTCCAGAATGTTTTAAGTTTTGTAAAAATTAATATCAGTCTCTTAAATTTCTCATTTTAGTCATTTTTTTCTGAATTTTGTTTAATTTCTTTGCATCTTAACATTTACTGAGCTTTCTTAAAACAATTTTGAATTTTTCTTGTTAGGAATTTTATTCATCTCCATTGTAGCATAGGTCAGCTCAGAAAGTACTGTGTTCTTCTGGTGATGTTATATCTCCTTGTTTTTTTCACGTTCTTCTCTTCTGTTCATACGTATGCATTTGATGGGCCAGTCACCACTGCAGAAAGACTTTGTCTTGTGGGGTTGTGAGACATGAGAGCACTCACAGCTTTATCTGGCACCAGTGAGAGTAGAGCTCTAATACTGAGGTCATTGTTGATGAATATTTTAGCAGTCCCTAATGACCAACACTGAGGATTTCCTCAGTGGTTACATGGGTTGTTGTGGCCCTCAGTGGTGATCGATGCCAAAGATCCTTTGATGTCTTTTGAAAGAAATTTTAATTGAGCTTAGAATCTATCTAAGCTCAATGTATCTAATTCTCAATTATAATAAAGCTGTAGGTTTCAGTACCAGAGTAAAGTGGCAATGCTAGATTTTCTGTATCTTGTGTCTGAAAGATAGACACCAGTTATTGGCTAAAATGTGCTGTGATTACCTTTGTCTCCATTTAGTTCTTAGGTACTGTTTTACCTGAGAGAAGGCCAAGTTCTAGGAAAAATATTTTTTTTTCTTAGAGAAAGAGAGGAGAAGTCTCAAAAGAATGATGGTCTTGAAGACTAGAATAAAACATAACAAAAAGAAAAACAGAGCAAGGAAATCTGTGTCTAGAGGTAAACATAGGAGAGGTAGAAACATAAGCTGGGAACTCTCCTAGAATCCTTTCCATTCTTCTCTGGTCCCTATCAAAACTTTCTCCTGTGTGTCCAGTAATTTTTCTACCATCACCCCTATCCTCTGCCTGTCCTGTTTCCTGCTGTTTAAAGTTGTATTAGGAATTTCTGAAAGTCGTGCCCAAACTGCTTCACAGAGAAATCCAGATAACTATTATAGGGACACTGCTTACCCATTCCATTGGCCAAAGAAAGGAATATTCTAAGAGCAGATTACAGAGTATGATCAAAGCATATGTGTGCAACTCAGATGTTTGGTGTGTGTCTGTGTGTGTTATAAGACAGAATTATTTGGATTCTTAAGCCAGACGCTGGTGGCTCATGCCTGTAATCCTAGCTATTCAAGAAGCTGAGATCTGGGGATAGTGGTTCAAAACTAACTCAGACAGAAAAGTCCATGAGAATCTTAACCAATTAACCACCCAAAAGACAGAAGTGGAGATGTAGCTCAAATGGTAAAGCTTAGCCTTGAGCAAAGAAGTTCAGAGACAGCACCCAGGCCCTGAATATAAGCTCCAAAACCAGTACACACACAATTCAGATTTTTGTTGAGTAATGACAAGATCCCTTTTTTTTTTTTGTCAGTTGTGGGGCCTGAACTCTGGGCCTGGGCGCTGTCCCTTATCTCTTCAGCTCAAGTCTAGCGCTCTACCACTTGAGCCACAGTGCCACCTCCTGCTTTTTCTGCTTATGTGGTGCTGAAGAATCGAACCCAGTGCCTCATGCATTCAAGGCAAACACTCTACCACTGAGCTACCTTCCCAGCCCCTAGAAATTTTAAGTGCTTAAAAAGTGGCATCTGAGTGAGCATAGGAGGCCCTGAGTTCAATCGCCAGTAACCACATACACAAAAAAACACACACAAATTTTAAGGCAGATGCTGCTGGTAGCTCTTGCTTGTAATCCTACCTTCTTAAGGGGCCAAAACCATGGTTCAAAGTGACCCTGGGCAGAAAAGCTTATGAGAGTCAAATACTGGACTCAAAATACTGAACTGGAGGTATGGCCAGTACAGGCATATATGTGCATGGGTACATGAGCACACAGATGAAAGAAAAAAAGTGATATGTCTCAATATTGTACTTTTTCTCTTGTATTAATTATTGGTGACTTCAGTATTCATGTGCATTCTTCAAACAGCTTGGCCTCTCCTTGCAGTAATGTCCTCTTTTCCCTATCCCTTAACCACTTATTCCCACGTCACATCTGAGATCTTGTCACTAGCAATCACTGCAGCTCCTTCCTGATATCAGCCTCAGTCCACTTTACTTTCTGACCATCACCTCTTCCCTTTGCAGGGTTTTATTTCTCCATATGTCCGCACTTCCGTAGTTCAACTGGTCACTTCCTTGCAGTGTTCTGAATACCCTTGTCCCCATTCAGATTTAGTGTGCTGACTTTACAAAATCACTACCTATGCTCAGTACAATTCCTAGTCAGATTAATGTGGTTAAAATACTCCCACTGCAACTGGATGGTGATGCTGTGCAGTCATCGATTCAATCCCCTTGTAGGCAGTGATATTTTGTACCCTCTTCCCTGGCCCTAAAGTCTGCTCCTCCTGTTCTTGCTTCTTAGTTTACAATGGGATTGAAGCCACTGGAAGAATCTATGCATTCCATCAATAACTACCAACCATGTGATAAAGAGCATTCATAGTATCCAATATCATCATAATAGAAGCTGTGTTTGGTTCAGGAGGTTTTTATTTATTTTTATTATTTTTGCCAGGCCTGGGGCTTGAACTCAGGGCCTGAGCACTGTCCCTGAGCTGTTTTTGCTTCCAGCTTTTTTTGTTTATGTGGTACTGAGAACACAGGGCTTCATGCATGCTAGGCAAGCATTCTGTCACTAAGCCACATTCACAGCCAGAATTTTTATTTTTTTATTGTTATTAATAGTTGTAGAGAGGGTTACAGTTCCTGAAGTCAGGTTATAGGTACAGTGCTTCTTGGTCCCTTGTGCTCCCCCATTTCCCCCCTCCTGTTCTTACCTACGAGATACATAGTTCATTTTTTATATAGTGTACATTGAATACAATGGTTGCATTTGCTCACCCTTTCTCCATTCCTGTGTCAGGAGCATTTTTAGGCAAGGTAAAACCTCACCTCAGCTGTTTGGCTGGCAGCAGGAACTCCTGCAGCTCAACTCTGTACTTGTTCCACAGACTCTACTCCATCTTCCTCATCTCAGCTCCCAGCTGTCCTAACCAAAGCATTATTTCCAGAGCAATATGTGTTGTACTTCTAACATTCCCTGATGAAACCTTCTTTCAGCTAACTTCTGGCCTGGACAGTTTTTTTTTTCATTTTCTTTTTTTTTTAATTGTGAAAATACTGTACAGAGGGGTTACAATTACATGGGCAAGATAATGAGTACATTTCTTATCAAGCATTATAGCCTCCTCCTTTGCTCCTTTGTTTTCCCATCCCTTCCCATCCTCCCCCTGCTCCCCCAATCCTCCCGCCTCCCCCCCGCCCATGCACCAAAGTTGTAAAGTTCATTTTTGACATAACAACTTGTACATCTCATTGTTGTAATGGGTCCACCTGTATCCCTATTTAAACAATTTGTTTTTCCCCTCCCCCTCCACAAATTATACTGACATGAAAAACAGTGAAAGCAGGGGTTATACTGTGGGGGAGGGCCATACAAAGCAACAAAGAAATAATCTTATAAATGTGTTAGAAACAATCGCATGAAAGAAAAAAATTTGAATACATATCTTAGGGTTCATTTCCCTAACATCACCTTATCTGACCTTTTCTGCTTGACTCAGACATATACTAGATATTGCAAGTAAGGGATACCATGGGACATATGTTTCTTTGGGTGGCCTGGACAGTTATTCCTGGTACCAATGACATTTTTTTTGAATGTTCTGCTGTGAAGTTGTATCGGTTTTAAATTACATGTGCAAACCTGTTTTCCCTTAGGCCTTGTTATTGTTTGTGTTATTAATTTTCTTTTCTTTTCTTTCTTTTTTTTTTTGGTCCGGTCGTGGGCCTGAACTCTGGGCCTGGGCGCTGTCCCTCAGCTCTTCAGCTCGAGGCTAGTGCTCTACCACTTGAGCCACTTCTGGCTTTTTTCTTTTTGCTTATGTGGTGCTGAGGAATCGAACCCAGGGCCTCAGGCATGCAAGGCAAGGGCTCTACCACTGAGCCACATTCCCAGCCCCTGTGTTATTAATTTTCTATGAGTTTATGTTACAAAATAACATAAGGCATGTGTCTTGAACAAACAAAACCCCCAGAAATTTATTACTTCATGATTTTGTAGGTTCAAAGCCCAAGATCAAGTGTTGGCCGTGTTGTGCTCCCTTTGAAGGTGCTGGGGAAGACCAGTTCCCTGTTCTCTGGTAGTTCATTGGGCTGTGACAGTGTGACTAATGGAGTTCTCCCTGTATGTATATGTCATCTTTACATTTTCTCCTTTTATAAAGGCACAGTGTAGTGCTGCTGCAAGTTCTCAGCTCCAGGTACATGAGAACGTGATTTGGGACAAGTGAAAGGAAAGGGAAGACATAGTAAGGATGGTGGTCATGCTTTATTCAAAACTGTCCACTGACTGAGCAGTGACACAGATTAACAGACTTCATCTTGTCCTCCAGTGGTGCATGTTTATAATATCACTAGACAAATGCATCTGGATACAATATACCTCAAGATTACCTAAGGTATCACATATGTACATAATTCAAGGTTACATGAATATGCTGAATCACAATCTTATAAAAGTGCAGCGTCAGGATACTTCAGAATTTAGGATGAGGGATCCTAAATAGCTCCATTTTCCTACACATACCAATCATGCTAGATTTGAAGTACCACCCTGATCCCATGGGAGCTCAACTAATTACATCAGCCACGAGGCTGTTTCCAAAGAAGATCAGATTTACTACTACTGGGGGATTAGGTCCTTGACATAACTTTTTAGGGGAATTTAATTCACATCAAAACAGATATGGTACAATTTTGCAGAATAAAATTTTTAGGAACACATGCATTACATTATATATGGCAGAGCAATGTGTACTTCCCCTCCTGTTTGTATGATGACTGTCTCTTCAAGTCTTAGAAGAATGATTCTCTCCTGAGTCCTCAGTCATTCTCCACGGACTCTTTTTTACCTTAAAAATATTCTCTCACCAGGCGCCATTGGCTTACGCCTGTAATTCTATCTATTCAGGAGGCTGAGATCTGAGGATTGTGGTTCAAAGCCAGCTAGGATGGGAAAGTCCGTGAGACTTATTTCTAATTAACCAGAAAACCGGAAGTGGTGCTGTTGCTCAAGTGGCAGAGCGCTAGCCTTGAGCTGAAGAGCTGAGGGATAGTGCCTGGGCCCAGAGTTCAAGCCTCATAACCGACCAAAAAAAAAAAAAAAGATCTCTTCTGACATCCTGTCATGTTGTACTATTCTTTTCCCTTGTATTTAGTCAGATTTTAAATGTTAATACTCTGGTCCAAGTCTTCAGACTTACATATTGTAAGGACCAATGGACAGACTTCATTTTATGTTAGATTTGATCATTTCATCAGTAGCATTTGACATAACTGGTTGCTTTCTCATTTGTGTGGAGCTTGAACTCAGGGCTGTCCTTGGGTTTTTGCTCAAGGCTAGCAGTCTACCACTTGAGCCACAGCTCTACTTCCAGCTTTTTGGTGGTTAATTGGAGATAAGAGTTTCACACACTTTATTGTCCAGGATGGCTTCAAACTGTGATCCTCAGATCTCATCCTCCTCAATAGCTAGGATTACAAGTGTGAGCCACCTGCGCCTGGCCACCCTTGGTTTTTGTGTTTTTGAAACATAGTGTCTCTATGTAGCTTAGACTGCCCCAGTATTGTGTACATAATATTATTTATGAAAAATTAATTTAGGTGCAAATATACCAGATACTTAATATTTTGTGAGTATTTTGACTAAGGGCACACACACACACACACACACACACACACACATTTCATCCTTACAACAACCCTTTGGGTTAGATACTCTCCAATTTTATATCTGTGTAAAAAAGGACTCATAGGCACTGAATCTATAAAATTACCTGTATAGTCAGAATTTGAACCTGTGTGTATCTTACTCCAAGATTCATATCCTTTTTTTTTTTTTTTGTCCGGTCGTGGGGCCTGAACTCTGGGCTTGGGCATTGTCCCTCAGCTCTTCAGCTCAAGGCTAGCGCTCTACCACTTGAGCCACAGCGCCACTTCCGGCTTTTTATCTTTTTGCTTATGTGGTGCTGAGGAATCGAACCCAGGACCTCAGGCATGCAAGGCAAGTGCTCTACCACTGAGCCAACTTCCCAGCCCCGATTCATATCCTTTTTATCTGTGCTGGTACTGGGACTTCAACTTGGGACCTGGGCACTGTTCATAAACTTTTTTCGCATAAGGCTGGTACTCTATCACTTGAGCCACACCTTCTCCACTTCTGGCTTTTTGCTGGTTAATTGAAGATAAAAGAATCTTACAGATTTGCCTGCCCAGAGTAGTTTCAAATTGTGATTCTCAGATCTCAGCCTCCTGAATATGTTGGATTACAATCACAAGTCACCAGTGCCTGGCAAGATTTATACTCTTACTCATTCTGTTAAACAACCTTTTGGTCAGGTGCCGGTGGCTTGTAATCCTAACTACTCAGGAAGCTGAGATCTCAGGATCACAGTTTGAATCCAGCCTGGGCAGGAAAGTCTGTGAGACTCATCTCCAATTAACTACTCAGAAAAAGCCAGAAGTGGTGCTGTGGCTGTAGTGGTAGAGCACTAGCCTTGAGCACAAACAGGCTCAGGGATAGCACCCAGGCCCTGAGTTCAAGCCCTAGGACTGGCAAGAATAAAACAACTTGAAAAGTAGGTCCTAAAAACATTTTCTTTAGGAACTGGTAGTTGAATGGAGTTGACCACAAGAGCCAGAAGAAAGAAAGGTGACAAAAATAAAGTCCTAGGCTTGCATAGAAGCCTAAATGGGCAGTGGTTGATTACATAATGACCCTAAAGAAGTTTAAAACAAGGTCTCTCTCTCTCTCTCTCTCATAGAAACAAGCAACTTTTGTAATCAGAGGATTCCAGACACTTATAACAATTAGTAGTACTTCAGGATAGTCATGTGTATATTTTACTGAATTGAAAAATCAAACTATTGGATTAAAGTAAGACAGAAAATCATTCATTTAAATGTTTAAGTTATTTAAGGCCATGTGTATTCTGTAGATTGGAGTAATAACTGAACAAGATGAGTAAGATGTATACTTTTGAAAAACTCAAAATTAGAAATTAGACCAGATTATTCAGGGCCTTATAGTCATGTTAAGAAATGTAAGAGTCATTTGAATTTCGTTCAAACTGTGATGGAAAGCCATGGGTAGAATTTATGAAGGGTGGAAGTGGTGCTGTGGCTCAAGTGGTAGAGCGCTAGCCTTGAGCTGAAGAGCTCAGGGACAGCGCCCAGGCCCCAGAGTTCAGGTCCCATGACCGACAAAACAAAAAGAGTGATGACTTTACCTGGCATGTTGTGAAAGGATCCTTCTAGCTGTTATGTTGGGGATTTTTCATGAATGTAGGGATGAGCAGAAGCAGGAGGTGGGTTAGTAAGATATTGAAGTAGTTTGGATAAGAATTGAAAGTACTTGGGCAAAGATGATAGCAATGAAGATGGAGAAAATTGTAGACAGGTTTTGAAGATAGAGTTAATGAACAGTTCTCGATGAATTTGGTATGAAGAATAAGGGGGAGTAAGGAATTAGGCATAATTTCAAAGTTTCTGTTAAAGCAAGCCTGTGGATGTTGGAAGAAATAACTAGAGAGGAAGAGTGGAGTGGAGGGAGTACATTTGATAGCTTTTAATTTTGGTATTGAAAATTTTAAGTTTGAATTGTTTATGGTTGTGTGTTGTAGACAATTGGTTGTATTGGTATTATGCTCAGAAGAGTGGGCTGGAGTCCTTGCAGTAACTGAGTCATGGTTTAGATGAGATTGTTTGGGCAAGGGGAAATGCAGGAGAGCAAATGATGGAGTTCCATAGACAGAACCAAGAGCACCAACTTCCTGTGAGGCTTAGTGACAGAAATTGTCCACCAGTAAATCTGAACTTACTGCCACATTGTGATACTACTGCTCTACTCTCCTAAGTTTCTTTCCCTTTTTTGTGTGCTGCAAATTTAGCTGTTTCTCAGTAAAGACTAAAGAATAATACTCTATATTAATCTGTCAGTAATGACTTCTGGGGCCATTTCTTTCCTAGGATCTAGAAGCTGCTCATGAAATTTGAAGGTGTTTGCACCAGAACTTAATGGATGTGAGGAAGCCATCCATGCAGCTATCCCAGGAAAGAAGTATAGACAGCAGGAAGAGCAAGTATCAAGGCCCCAGAGGTGGGAACATGCTTGATATATTTGAAAAACAAGAAAGGAGACTATAGCTGGAATAAAATGAACAAGTTGTTAGCAGTAAGAAATGAAGTTACACACCGTTATATGTTACAGACTGTGATAGACAATTTGCTCAAGGAAAGTTAGAATGAACTTGTGACTTTAAATGAGCATCATTATTCCACAATACTGTGAAATTCGGGAAATTATGTAATCACTTAATCACAATTTAAAAAAAAAAGAACCTCGGGGAAGGTAGGGAGGGAAGGGATGGTAGGGGGAAAACAATGGAGGGGGTAACAATGCTCAATAGGAAATGTACTTATTACCTTGCTCATGTAACTGTAACCCTCTGTATAGTATCTTTACAATAAAAAAATATTTTTTGAAAAAAAAAAGAAATGAAGTTACAGAGGTTATGAAATGAAGCAGGGTTCTTCGTTCCACTAGAAGGAGTTTGTGTTTTAGCCTGGGTAAAATGGGTAACTACTGAAGAATTATGAGTAGGCAATTGCTTATAACTAATGCCCTATTGAGTCTTTCAGGCTGCTGGAGAACAGACTGTGGTAGGGAGGTACATTAAGAGTGGCTGCAGGGACCTTAGCTATCAAAATAACCCCGTAACAAGTGATAGGTAGCTAACACTGGTGTGTTAACAGTGAGAATGTGGAAAAATCAGATTTTGGTTATACTTTTAAGGTGACTTCTGCATAAATTCAGATTATATGTGGACTACAAAAGGATGAAGTCAAGGATGAAGAGTGCAAGTGTTTTGGCAGGAATATATAGAATGACAAAGCTGAGATTTACTGGGAGAAGTGGGCTATAAGCGGAACACATTGGAGAGAAAGATTGGGAATTTGATCTGGGACATGTTAAATTGTGACACTTAAATGGATACCTGGCACCTGTGGGTCACATAGCTACTTGGTAGCCTGAGATGGGGAGGATTGCAATTCCAGACCAGCCTTGGCAGAAAAGTCTTTAGGAGTCCATAATCAATAGAAGCTGGATATGGCAGCAAATACCTGTCATCTTAGCTGTGGCAGGAAACCTAAAATAGGTGGATTAATGAATGTCCAGGTACAAGCCTGAGCAAGAAGTAAGCACCCATCTCAAAAATAACCGGAGCAAGATTCTGAAAAGAGCTACAACACACACTGAGTATCACAGTCCACATAATCAACCATTTTACTAAATACAAGCATATTTTCATTCACATACAGCTAAATAAAGAATTTTCACATTTCATTACAGTGCATGACAATGAGGAAAAGTATATAGTACAGTTTGTTCTGGAAGATAAGACAATCTAATCCAACATGCAGTTGTGGTCTTTGTTACAAGTTAATCTTTTCTTTACCTATGTAGTAAAATAACTTCTAAGTTTTATCCTTAGTATTATATTAACATCTGATTTTTTCACACTTATTTTCTAAAACTCAATGCAGTGACATCACTGAATTCTACTAAAATGACTTTTAAAATTTGTAGAATTTATTCAAATAATTAAGTTCAGCCACCTCTGCTGTATCTATGCTGAATAGCTTTAAACCTGCTTTAAAAATGCCAGAAATAGGAAAGTATATAATGTATTTTAATCAAGAAAACTATAGAGATTTTGTTTCTGTCCTTTTATTTTTTTGAATGGATAAGAATCTAGCCAACTTTCATTTAAGTACTAATCCTGCTTTGAGAATCTTCTACACATAAGTATACTAGTTGAAAGTTTGTGTTGACTCAATTAACCATTTTTTATACTTATTTTCTATAAACAAGAAGCTGGCATTTTAATTATTTCACCCAAGCCAGGTTGTGGGAAGTGGATATAGAGAAAGTGATCAGCTCATTTGTAGTTGCTGATGTAAATTGGTCCAAGGTGGTTTGCTTATCCAATCTGGGACACAAATGGCGAAATGATCTTTCATATTTTTGTTATTTTGCTTTCTTATTCTGGCTGAAGCAGATTCAGTCACATTAATGCACGTTATTACAAAGCAATGTGTCAGTTTTTAGGTTTTCCTACCACAATGGATATGAGAAACCTGACTAAATCAGAGTATTTTCTTACTGTGAAAAGTATGGCTTTGGCTAGCTGAACTGGCTACCGTCCGAAAAATTAGTTTTAAGCATCACTCTCTTCAAGAAGATAACAGAACCTTTGAGCCAGTCATTCCAATTTTCTTTTACTTGGTTAGCTGCCTGTTCACCTGAGAATTAAGAGCTGACTCTCTAGGGTAGACAGGAACCCAGTGTTTGGTACATGGCAGACAAGTGGCCAAGGTCATTGTGGTGTGAGTATTTTATCCCCATTGTTATATTTAGCTCCTTTCAATAAAATGCCCATTGTGTTTCAGTGATAAGAACTCTTAGAGCTCACACGATTTGAATGTGTTTTTAGTTGTGTGATGAATCACCTGTGTGAAGCTCTGTTGTCATTAATACCTGAATAAGTTTTACCTTTGATTCATCCCCAAGTTTCTTCAGGATTATAGTGGACTTCTGATCCATAAGGAAAACATATCCTAGCATGTAAAGAACATTTATTCATGGGCATGTGTCTTCCAATGCTAACAAATTAATAATTTACTGATCTGACAGCATGATGACAGTGACAAGAACTCAGAATCAGGCAGGAACCCTTGACAACTTGGCCAAGTGAGTGTCCTGGCTTTTAGCTTACTATTCTGTAAAATGGAGAAAAAAACATCACAGGCCTATTAAATATGATCAAATAAGTAGAGCAAGCAAGTGGGATGTGTTTTTAAGGGTCACAGTGCCTCCTGTTGGGCAACCAATCGGTACAGGACAGCTGAGCAAGGGTTTTTCAAAGGGCTGTGAAAACAATCCCGATGTTGTTATTGTCAAGGAGCAGGCATGGTGCTTACTTCCAGATTGCAGAGAAACCCCAGGAAGAGTCAAAGGGGAAGGGGTTTGGCATTGGGGTTACACTGTTTCTTTCTTCTATTTCTATGGTAATTTGCATGAGATAATTTCTTTCTTGCAGCTGGTAGCTCTGTCATAACAGTGTATATCTTTTCGAATGTGGTAACTGTGAATCGCCTCCCTTTTTCACATTTAGATCATTTTGACTAGAATACCAGACCTTGAAAGGGCTTTAGCATTTACTAAAGGGGCTGATCATGCCCCTTGTTTACAGGTGAGCTGTTAGAAGCCAAACATTTTACTTGGGATATTCTCATTAAATATGTTGACCTCATATTCTTTTTAGTTATGGTAGTTATCCCCCTTTACACATTTCTCTATGTTCATGACCCGTGAGTGATCTGAAATATCAAGGAACAGTTGTTCTGTCTGTAGGTATGTTTTCCTGGAACCTAGCTTCTCAAACTCCAGACCCTTAACATGTAGTCCACAAAGGGCACATGTAGCAGCCACTGCCAAGCCTGGGCCACAAAAGTGTGTGGCCTAGCTCATGCTAGCAATTCAGTCCCCCAGTCACAGTACCCAGTCTCCCCCATCCACCTGTACCTGAGCCTGTCAGAGCCAGCCCCCCACCCCCACCCCAGGAAGGAGACTCACTTGGTATTCAATGGTTGAGTTCTCTTCAGTCACATAAGGATTCTATTTATTTTGATAACTTTTAAGTTTAAATGGGAGAGCATGTTTTCAAAATAAAAGGGCTGACTAGCACAAACATCTCCTCTCTGATTTGACAACCTCTTCTGAAGAGTGAACCACATTTGGTACGAATCCACTCTTCACGCCTTCCCAACCCTCCTGGATTGTAATCTCCCCCCTTTTAACCAGCTCATATATGTCTCTTGTCAGATCTGTGAAGGCTTTCTCCACATTAATGGCATCCCGGGCTGACGTCTCAATGTACTTCATGCCATATGCAGCAGCCAGTTTCTCGGCCTCGTGGCGAGTCACTTGCCTCTGTGTATCCAGGTCACACTTGTGACCCACCAGAACAAATACAATTTGGTAGGGCTGAACATGTACTTTGGTCTCTTCTAACCACTCATGGACATTCTGGAAGGACCTGCGGTTGGTAATGTCAAATAAGAGAAGACCACCTACTGAGTTCCTGTAGTAGGCGCGAGTGATGGATCTAAAACACAAGAAAAAAGTAAAGAATAAAGGTCATGCCAAAACTTCTGTGCACCAATGATTCCAGTGTATTCTAGAGTTCTTGATTACCGATACACTCCTTGAGGAAAACTTTTTCTTTTCTTTTTAAACAAGATAATACACATGCCATTCAATAATAATGAGGACATATGAGCTTTCCATTGGGTAAAATTTCCAGACAGCATTTTCTAGAAATGAATGCTTATGAACTTTCAGGCATTTTCCTTTTATTCAGCCTTGGACAGTGATCCTGGGAGATGACTGTGTTCTGTTTCCTGCTTTAAGGCAGAATCAGAACTTACTCTTCCATTCCCAAAACTAGACAACTGACAGGATTCCTCTTCTGCAAAATAACATACCTAAGTCACAAGGGTTATCATGAAGGAAAATGAAATAGTCAGTGCTAAACCTGTTCCATGACACAGAAAATTAATTACAAATGCTAGTAATTGAAACACTATTTCAGAAATAAAAATGAATTTGATAGTTAGTAGAAATTATTTATACCTATATAGGTATCATGCAACATACTCTTTTTTGTTTTCTCTCATTATCCATTTCTTTGTTTCTATTTATTATCTAACAATGGTTCTTTATCTTTTCATGGGAGAAAAACACTTTTTTGTCTTTATATACACAGACACTCATCGTGTGTGTGTGTGTGTGTGTGTGTGTGTGTATGTGGGTACTGTACTTCTCAAATAGAAGAAACTTCACCTATCAACTTCCTGACTTGACAAGCTTCACTATGTATGCTATGGTACTTTGCTTAGAGTATAAGAGCTTATTACAGGTATACAACTATTTGCCTCTGTAAACATTTGCTTTTAGACTATTCTATTTTTTTTTTTTTTTT
>NW_012267425.1:280866-284249 GCF_000151885.1 Dipodomys ordii | reverse complement strand
GAAGTGGCGCTGTGGCTCAAGTGGTAGAGCTCTATCCTTGAGCTGAAGAGCTGAGGGACAGCGCCCAGGCCCAGAGTTCAAGCCCCACGACTAGACCCCCCCCCAAAAATCCTTTTTTGTGTGTGTGTGTGGTACTGTTTGAAGATCAAGGAAGCACACATTGCTAGGCAGGTACTTTACCACTATTTGACCTTTTGTGCTTTAGTTATTTATTGAATAAGGTCTTGAGGTTTTGTTTAGGCCAGCCTGAACTTCAATTCTTCCATGTAGCCGAGGTGACAGATATTAAACACCATGCCCAGCTGGTTGGTTGTGATGAGTTCTTACCAAATTTTTGTCTGGGCTGGCTTCAAACCGTGATCCTTTCTACCTTTGCCTCTTAAGTAGCTGGGATTACTGTAGGCTTTAGCCCCTTCACCCAACTAATTTTTTAAAAATCTGACTTAAGAAACCAGTTAAGCAAGCTATGGATGCTGATAAATTATTTAATTGGTGATTTGTATTTGTTAAAGCCCTTTCTGAATACAGAAAATTAAATCTGTATTACAAAGCTAAGGCACAGCACAGAGGCTGTAGTTCAAGTCCCTAGTACTGGCATAAATAAATATTTTTTTAAAAATTAAAAAATAAAAGTACATATTTGCAAAATAATAAAGCTATGAAAAATTAACTTCCCTAAATAAAAAAAACTATTTTAAAGTGAAAAGATACATTTTAAACTGGGAAAATATCTTGGAACATACAGACAGAAAAAGGTTTACATCCTATTTTTGCTTTTGCCTTTTTTTTTTGTTTTGTTTTTTGAGACAGAGTATCACTAGGTAGCCTAGGTTGGTCTCAATCTCAAGACCTTCCTGTCTCAGGCTACTGAGTGCTGGGAGGGATATATTACCCAACCTAGTGATAGGGTTAATATTCTTAATTTGTAAATAACTCTTACAACCCAACATTTCCCAATAAATAATGATGAATGAATATGAAGAGGGTATTCATACAGATTCTAACAAACATACATAGATATCTATCTTCACTTAACAGAAATGGACATAGTGGACATCAGCACAAAGTTAAGTGACAAAACTTTGTCTATAGAAAACTTGTTTGTTATCTCTTCTCCCTCCTCCTCTTCAAATACCTAGACAATATCTTCTGTGCTCAACTAGTGTCCAATAAATAACCATATTAATTATAAACTTGAGACACTGAGTCCTTTTGATATGGTTCTTGCTGATCTGACTCTAGTTCAGATTGTTGTCTGCAAAGTTTTCTGTGTACACTCTGTTCTGTCTCCCTTCTGGCTTGTTGTTTCTTATCTCCAAATAGATACATTTCCTCCCTTTGCTTGGGCCTCACTTTTTCCAGTTAATCCTCCATCCTCCATATTCATACATATAATTCCAAGTAAAACATGCTACAAAGGAAAAAGCAAAGGATTGTCAGAGAAAAATAAACATTGATTATGCATTATGTGGCAAGTGTCACAGTAGGGAGTGGCATACAAATACAAACAAGACACTCTGGTGTAATTATGTATATATTCTCCCACCCCTACACACTATACTGGCATTGAAGTTCCAAAAAGAGACCGACTCCTGCTTTGATTACAAGGCTTTCTCTTGTATATGTCTTCACTGTATCCAGAAACAAGTTCAGTGTCTGGTACATAGCACATGATTGCTGATTACAAGAAGGAATGCATTTCTTCTTCACTATCTGACTAGCTCCTTTATGTTAAGGCATATGTTAGCATACATACACAGAGAGATACAAAAATGACAATATCCTACCTTCCTACCTACGTACCTACTTTCCTATCTCTAGCTGCCAGTTATGTTGGGATAGCTTGGAAGCCTTTTGGAGAGTATGTAACATAGGGTCTGAGATTGATGAATTGTAATGGCAATCAGTTCTAGTTTGTTTATTAGTCCTAAAGGGTCAGGTTGATGGAGGTGTAGTGCAGGCAATGTGTGTTAATTAATGGCCTTCCCCGCCACGGCGCTTCTTCCCCTACACCAAACTCAACGTGAGCTTGGGCAGAAGCCCAGACCCTTGGTGGTCACCCCCGTAAGGCGATTGGAATCAGACAGTACTCTCTCCCCAGGGATTTGCAGGGGCTGTGCACACCCCGAAGACCCTCCCGCTGCTGTCGGGCCCAGGCTGCGCTCCCACCTGAACCTCTCTTGACCCGCAGTATCCCAGATCTGGAGCTTGATGCGTTTTCCTGGCTCGATCTCCACCAAGCGGGAGAAAAAATCTACCCCCACGGTGGGGTCTGAAACCGGAGCAAAGCGGCCCTCCGTGAAGCGGCGGATCAGGCAGGACTTGCCCACCGTGGAATCCCCGATGACAATGAGCCGGAACTGGTACAGCCAGATGGCTTCCATGGCAGCAGCTAGGCAAATCTCCTTGGCCCACGGCTGGGGCGGCGGGAGGGGGCGCCCCACCAAGGCCTTGGAGAGCGTGGCTTAGCCCTGATCTAGCTCGGCCGACGGTGCATCACTGGCCTGGGAGCCGGAAGCAAGGTAGGCCCAAGCGCTGGGAGCGGTAAGGGAGGGATGCTGTGCTCGCAAAGGTGATGAAATGGCAGCAGCTTCAGCACCACGCACTCTGACTCATCACTGAAAACCGGGTTACTGTAATTCTCTGCTTAGACGCGACACTGGGGGCGCCGCACTGTCTGTAAGAGTAGCGCACACAAAAAAGGATGGGAGCACCGTGCTTCCAAATCACCTCACCCACTCCACTTAATTTTTTTTTCTGTTGTTTAAATTGCAAGTGTCATTTCTTTTCATTAAAATCAGACAATATACACAAGAGGTCCATAAATGCATATTTGTCTACACGTGATATGTTTTCATACTCTCATAAACATGCAGCTTATCATTTATGCATACCCATATGCATTCAATGCTGTTCGTGTCTATGAAAATTGGTTCAAACCAGACCTTAATCTCAGAATTGCTTTTTGCAACGAAAGCATCGTAGACATCTCTCCATTTCCAAATCATTTTCTTTTTCCATAACGATATTGCAATAAAGACATATTTAAGTATAGCCACTCATACTTTCTATGAGCTACAGTCTTAAAATAGAGGTCAGAAAATGAAAGAATAAGTTAATCTTAGTGGGCATGGATATTATGCTTTCCAAACATATTTATTTCCAATTCTAGCCAGAAATTCACAAAACACCATCTCTCTGCATTATTTCAAGCATATTTTATCTTTTCTTCTTCTTTTCCTTCATTTCTTGTTTCTTTCCTTCATTTCTCCTTCCTTCCTCCCTCCCTCCCTCCCTTCCTTCCTTCCTTCCCTCCCTCCTTCCTTCCTTCCTTCCTTCCTTCCTTCCTTCTTTCCTTCCTTCCTTCCTTCCTTCCTGCCTTC
>NW_012267425.1:271590-280816 GCF_000151885.1 Dipodomys ordii | reverse complement strand
TTCCTTCCTTCTTTCCTTCCTTCCTTCCTTCCTTCCTGCCTTCCTTCCTTCCTTCCTTCCTTCCTTCCTTCCTTCCTTCCTTCCTTCCCTCCCTTTCTTGCTTGCTTACTTTCTTGCTTGCTTGCTTTTGTGCCTGGGCCCAGTCCCTGAGATTTTTTGCTCAAAGCTCGTGCTCCACCACTTAACTCACAGCTCCATTTCTGGTTTTCTAAAAATGGAGATGAATGTCATGAACTTTCCTACCTGGACTGGCTTGGAACTGTGATCCTCACATACCAGCCACCTAAGTAACTAGGATTAACAGCCATGAGCCACTGATGCATATCTTTTTTAAATTCCTGCCAATCTGATATAGTTAAATAAAATATACTTTATTGCCTTATTATACATTTTTCTGTCCACTAATAAGGCCAGCACCATGTCTTGTACATCGTACATTTGCATTTCCTCTTCTGAAAATTGGCTCTTGTTCTTTTTGTTGCTTTGTTTTGTCCTTGGTTCCAGGCTTTCAAGTCAGTGCTTCCATTTCATGCCTGACATTCTACCACTAAAGCCACACCTCCAGCCTGGCATTTTACAGGTTAATGCAGATGGACCCTGGCAGACTTTGTCCAAGCTGGCTTTGAAACAAGATCTTCCCATTTCAGCCTCTTGAGTAACTAGGATTACAGGCATCAGCCAGCAGTGCCTGGTTTTACCCTTTGTAATTTATTGTATATAGTACTTCCTCTTTGTTTCATTCAATTTTTTTATTTTCTAGAAATAGCTTTATTAGCATATAAATTCAAATACCACACTATTTACCCATTTAAAGTGAATGGCTCAATTGTTTTAGTATAGTTACATGTATATGCTACCCTCCTCAGTTGACTTTAGAACTTCTTGGTCCCCTCAAAGTAACATACAACTTTCAGTCATCTCCCCCCCTCATGTCTCTCTCTCTCTCTCTCTCTCTCTCTCTCTCATCTTTCCAATTTCTGCAACCATTCATGTTCTTTCTGTTTCTATGGATTTCTTTATTCTCGATATTTCATGTAGGTGAGATTATAAAATATGTGAATTTTTGTGATTGACTGCTTTCAGTTGGCTAGTCACAAATGAGTATAATATTTCCAAGGTCCATTCATCTTGTAGCAGGTACTAATACATTGGTCTCTTTTTATTTGCGCATTTAAAAATAAATACTTGAACATATTGTATCATTTTTAGACAGACTTTTTCTTATGATTATTTCCTACACAATATAGTATAACAAACTACATGGCATTTACATTGTAGGTATTACACATAATGTAGAGTTGACTTTACCCATATAAGTCAATGTGCAAAATACTATCACTGATGATAACATTTGAAGGGGACTCTGGAACCAATCCCTCCAACATAATGAAAGACAACAGTACTTCATTATTTTTATGGCTGAAAAATCCAGATAGATCACATTTTTCATTCACCCATCAATAAGCATTTGGATTTTTCCACCTTGTGGTTTTTGTAAATAGGTCTGCTGGAAGTGGCACTGTAGCTCAAGTGGTAGAGCGCTTGCTTTGAGCTGAAGGGCTGAGGGACAGCGCCCAAGCCCAGAGTTCAAGCCCCACAACCGACCAAAAAAAATTAATTAAAAATATAAATAAATAGGTCTGCTATGAGCATTCATCACAAGTTTTGTCTTGAACACCTGTTCTAATTTCTTTTGGATACTGAGGAAAGCCTGGACTGTTTTCCACAGTGGTTTTGCTATTTTGAATTCCCACTTGCAGTTGTATGAGGATTCTAATATCTTCTGTAACATTATTTGACTTTTGGATCATTGTCATTATCTGACAATCTAGCCATCCTAAGGGTTTGAAGTGAATTTTAATTCTAGTCTGATTTTCATTTCCCAAATGATTGATGATGTCAAGAATGTTTTCAATTCTTATTGGCCATTTATACATTTTCCTTGGAGATATAGTGACCTAGATTATTGCTTTTTTTTTTTTTTGGTCAGTCGTGGGACTTGAACTCTGGGCCTGGGCGCTGTCCCTCAGCTCTTCAGCTCAAGGCAAGCGCTCTACCACTTGAGCTACAGCGCGACTTCCGGTTTTCTGGTGGTTTATTGGAGATAGGAGTCTCACGGTCTCTCCTGCCCGGGCTGGCCTTGAACCGCGATCCTCAGATTTCAGCCTCCTGAGTAGCTAGGGTTACAGGTGTGAGCCACCAGCGCCCGGCGATTATTGCTCATTTGTAGATTATTAGTTTGTGTATTATTGAGCTATAAGCTCTTTCTGTATTCTAAATAGAAGTATCTTATTAGATATATGATTTCCAAACACTTTCTTCCATTCTGTGTTCTTTTCACTTTCTTGAAGCTGTCTTTTGAAATCCAAAGTTTTTTTTTTTGCCAGTTTTGGGGCTTGAACTCAGGGCCTGGGCACTGTCCCCAAGCTTCTTTTTGCTCAAGGCTAGCACTCTACCACTTGAGCCACAGCACCACTTCTGACTTTTTCTGTTTATGTAGTACTGAGAAATCAAACCCAGGGCTTCATGCATGATGTTAAGCAAGCACTCTACCACTAAGTCACATTCCCAGCTCTGAAATCCAAAGTTTTGAATTTTGATGAAGTACAATTTATCTACAGATGGTTTCCAATTTCACAATGGCAAAAGCAACACACATTTAATAGAAACTATACTTCAAACTGAATTCTGTCCATTTCCTGAGATAGCAAAATGCAAGCATATAAAAATCAGCTGACTTTGTGTACTGAGTCTATATCCTCCAACACTGTTTTAACTCTCTTGTTTATCCTAATAGTTTTTGAGTGTATTTTTTTTTTGCCAGTCCTGGTGCTTGAACTCAGGGCCTGGGCACTGTCCCTGAACTTCTTTTGTTCAAGGCTAACACTCTACCACTAAAGCCATAGCAGCACTTCTGGCTTTTTCTGTGTATGTGGTACTGAGGAATTGAACCCAGGGCTTTATGCATGCTAGGCAAGCACTCTACTACTAAGCCACATTTCCAATCCTTGAGTGTATTCTTTATGATTTTGTAAAATACTTTCTTGGATATATGGAGAATATATATATATATATATATATATATATATATATAGAGAGAGAGAGAGAGAGAGAGAGAGAGAGAGAGAGAGAGTTTGGTTTGTTTTTCATTATATCAATGTGACATTTACATTTGTTGATTTTTAGATACTGAAATAACTTTGAGTCCTTAGGATAAATCCAACTTGGTCATGATATATAATTTTTTAATGTTTCTGATTCAGATTTGCTTGTATTTTTGGGGATTTCTACTTCCATATAAAAAGATTTATTGGTCTGATGTGTGTGTGTGTGTGTGTGTGTGTGTGTGTGTGTGTTGGTCGTGGGGCTTGAACTTCTGGACCTGGGCATTATCCCTGAGCTCTTCAGCCAGCGCTCTACCACTTGAGCCATGGGGTCACTTCTGGTTCCCTGGTGGTTAATTGGAAATAAGGGTCTCACAGACTTTCCTGGTCAGGCTGATTTTGAACTGTGATCCTCAGATCTCAGCTTCCTGAGTAGTTAGGATTACAGGTGTGAGCCACCAGCACCTGGCTGTAGTTTTCTTACATTATAATATTATTGGTTTTAGTGCCAAGGTAATTCTGACCTCATAAAATGAATTAGAAGGCAGGTGCTGGTGGCTCAGTCCTGTAATCCTAGTTACTCATGAGGCTGAGATCTGAGGATTGCAGTTTGAAGCAGTTCAAAGCCAGCCTGAGGAGAAAAGCCGTGAAACTCTTACCTCAAATAAAACTACAAAAAAGAGCCAGATGTGTAGCTGTGGCTCAAGAGATAGAATCCTAGCCATGAGCAAAAGAAGCTCAAGGACAGCACCCCAGCCCGGAATTGTAGCTCCAGGGCTAGTACCAAAAACAAACAGAAAAAATAGTAAGGATTTATTTTTATTATAATATATTCAAAGCAGGGAAAAATGGAGAACAGTGAAAGATTCTTTGGTCCTCATACAGAAAACGAGAGTTAAATACTACTGCTTTTGTAGGTTTTTGGTGTTTGGGGCTTTTTGTTGTTGTGTGTGCCAGTCCTCCGGCTTGCACTCAGGGTCGGGACACTGTCCCCAAATGTTTTTTGCTCATGACTACTGCTCTATCACTTGGGCCACAGTTTCACTTCTGGCTTTTTGAGTGCCTAATTGGAGATAACAGTCTCATGGACTTTCCTGCCTGGGCTGGCTTTGAATCGCGATCCTCCAATCTCAGTCTCCTGAGTAGCTAGGATATCAAACATAAGCCACTGGTGCCTAGCACTAAACGGTTATTTTTGTTTTTTTTTTTTGGGGGGGAGGGGGGGTCCGGTCGTTGGGTCTGAACTCTGGGCCTGGGCGCTGTCCCTCAGCTCTTCAGCTCAAGGCTAGCGCTCTACCACTTGAGCCACAGCGCCACTTCCGGCTTTTTTCTTTTTGCTTATGTGGTGTTGAGGAATCGAACCCAGGGCCTCATGCATGCAAGGCAAGTGCTCTACCACTGAGCTACCTTCCCAGCCCCTAAACGGTTATTTTTAAAGGTAGTTTTAGCCAGTTTCAATAGAGCAATAGGCCAACCAAGTGATTCTGCTGCTCTGCTAGAAATCTACTTTGCACTAATTATTTACATATAAGGGAAGATTAGCCATTTGTGTGTTCCATGGGCCCCAAATATTTTCTCCATGTTTATAATTCAGGTTTTGAACTTTAAATACTGGTTTTGTTCAAATACAACAAAACCTTTAAAGTTCTTTAGCTAAATGTGAGCTTTAGCTTCTACTTTTTTATCTTGCTGAAGAATTTGCTCTTTTCCTTTTTTTCTTTCTTTTCCTTTCCTTTCTTCCCCTTCTCCTCCCTTTCCTTATTTCATTCCTCCCCTTTTTCTTTCCTTCCTTTGCTTCCTTTCTTTATTTCTTCTTTTCCTACTCTTTTCTTTTTTTTTTTAGTGGTCTGGGTATGAAACCCAAGTCTTCATTGATGCTAGGCAAACACTATCACTGAGCTATGTCCCCAGGCCTAATTTGTTTATTTGAATAAAAGTGTTTTATCAAATATTTTATTATCTTTACTTGTGAATATCCTTTTTATAGTTAATTCACCCATTTTATTTTAGTATTTTTTGTGAGAAGGGAGAATAGCTATGTTTTTCAGATAGATTGCCAGCTATATTAAATATGCCATCTTCCATTTATTACTTTATTATTCTATGTTATCCATCCATCTATCCATTCATTCACTCACTCATTCAACAAATATTCCTGGAATACCTACACTGTGCTTTGGATATTCTTTTCCTTCAAGGAGATGGATCTTACATTCTAGGAGTACCTTTATTTTCTGGTACTAGGACTTGAAGTTAGGGTCTTTTTTGGGGGGGGTCCAGTGGTGGGGCCTGAACTCTGGGCCGGGGCGCTGTCCCTCAGCTCTTCAGCTCAAGGCTAGCACTCTACCACTTGAGCCACAGTGCCACCTCCGGCTTTTTTTTTTTTTTTTGCTTATGTGGTGCTGAGGAATTGAACCCAGGGCCTCAGGCATGCAAGGCAAGCACTCTACCACTGAGCCATCTTCCCAGCCCTGAAGTTAGGGTCTTATACTTGCTCAGCTTGCTTGCTTGGCTGGCACTCTACCACTTGATCCACACTGTAAGCAATTTTTTCTTTATGCACATTATTTTGGAGATGGAGTCTTAAGGGTTTTTCTGCCAGAGCTGGCTTTTTTTTTTGTTGGTCATGGGGCTTGAACTCTGGGCCTGGACACTGTCCCTCAGCTCTTCAGCTCAAGGCTAGCCCTCTACCACTTGAGCCACATCACCACTCCTGGTTTTCTGGTGGTTAATTGGAGATAAGTCTCATGGACTTTCCTGACCTGGCTGGCTTTGAACTGTGATCCTCAGATCTCAGATTCCTGAGTAGCTAGGATTACAGGTGTGAGCCACTAGCACATGGCTGGAGCTGCCTTTAAATCACAATAATCTGGAACTCAATCCCCTGAGTAGCCAAGATTACATGCATGAGTCACTAATAGGCTATAGGAATATCTTTTTAATGAGTTTATTAGCCACACTATAATCAACAGTTACTGAGAAAGTTAGACCTTCTATGATCAATAGATCTTCCAGTCAAATATTCTAAAAGTTAAAAATCTGAATTAATAAATCATTTGTGGGCTGGGAAGGTGGTTCAGTGGTAGAGTGCTTGCCTTGTATGCATGAAGCCTGGGTTCGATTCCTCAGCACCACATAAGCAGAAAAAGCCGGAAGTGGTGCTGTGGCTCAAGTGGTAGAGTTCTAGCCTTGAGCTGAAGAACTGAGGGACAGCACCCAGGCCCAGAGTTCAGGCACCATGACTGACACACAAAAAGAAATAAATAAATCGTTAGTATTTTCTTCTTTGGAAAAGGTAGTATGGCTGGTTTGTATATATGTTTCCTTTGGCAAGTACTGTGACCAATTTCAAATTTTCTCATCAGTACAAGGCGCCCTTTCTTCACAATTAAAAAAAAACACAAACTAGTTTCAGACTTGTGATTCCAATATCTTTTATAAAATTAAGTCCAGCCAGGTCCTGGTGGCTCAGGCCTATAATCTTAGCTACTTAGACTGAAATCAGATAGAGAATCGAAGTTTGAAGCTAGCTCGGTGAGACTCCATCTCCAATTAACTAGCAAGAGCTACATTTCAAAAAGAATGAAAATGGTAAAGATACCATTTGGAAAGAAAGAGGACTAACAAGAAGTTGAAGCTGGACAAGAGAAGTAATGAGGAGATGAGTGTAATCCACATATATTATATACATGTATGAAAATATCATAATGAAGCCATTCTTTTGTACACTTAATATATACTAATTAAAAATAAAATAATAGAAGGCATAATACAGTAAATACATAAATAAAAAACGAATTGTTAGTACTTCATAGAGTTATGAAGATTAAGTAACCAAGTAATAATTAGTAATATAGTATTTCACTAAGTAGCTATTGAATTGAACTGTATTAATGTTAGCTAAGAAGAGAATATGAAGTGAGACTGAGATACCCCTGTGGTTCCTTCCTATGTCCCTGGAAGCCACATGCGGTCTCAAAAAAAGATAATGATTTTCTCTAAGATAGTAATTCTCAGCTATGTTAATCCATGTGAAATTGGGTAACTACCTACTTCTCATAAATGCCTTGTCATATGCTGGAGTTTAGTAGTGGCATATTTTATTGTAAAATCTGTATAAACAGTTTTGGTTTATAAATTTCAGGTCATAGTACTAAGAAATTTTGTTCTTTAAAATCATGGATCTTAAACAATTTTACTTTTGTAACTCATATTAATGAAGATGCAAAGGGTTGAGTTGTTCAGAAAAGCTTCCACCACCATCTAGACCAGATGCAATCTGTCAGATCAGTCTAGTACACAGGAACATGAAATTAGACATGCACATTTCATATTCATAATACAAGAGCCATTTGTATGCCTAGGTCTGATGTTAACTCTTTACTCATTGTTTTTTCTGTAAATCAATTACTAAATTTAAATTCCATCCTGATAAAAACCTATAGGTTTTATTTTCCTTTTCTGAAGCTGCTTGTTTGTTTCTCCTTTGAAGGAACAAGATCAATTTCAGCCTTTGTTTCTAGTTTTGAATGATTTTTAATATATATTTGTTATTGTAAAGATACTGTACAGAGGGGTTACAATTACAGGAGCAAGGTAATGAGTACATTTCCTATAGAGCATTGTTACACCCTCCTTTATATTTCCCCTACTATCCCTTTCCTCCCCACTTCCTCAACTCCTCCCTTTCCTTTCCCACCCACCTTAGTTTTGAATGATTTGAGGATACCTCTATGAATCTAAATACATATGTTATGGTTTTAATTGTACAGAAAGTTTTGTGAACACTCTGTAAATCACAGGGTTAAGTGCCTTCTCATTTAATGGACAACAATAAGACCTTTTGATTAGCCAACTTTCTTAGTTTCCTGCTTATTTCTATGAATAAAGATCCAATCGATTTTACAGCTTTGCTGTCCATTTGCTTCTGATTTTGTCTTTCATACAATGAATACTTACTAATAACATAATCTGGTCACAAAGTCAATATCATCACCTCTGACTATAATGTGACTATATTTGTAGGCATTGAATGCTGTTCTATGACCAATTAATCTTAATCTCTAATGATTTTAAAATTTGCCTCTCTGATACTCAGTCTAATTTCATTATTTCAGAAATAGACTCATGTATATTCAGTTAACAAAATGTCAAATTATTATGATTTGGATGGAATCATTTCTAAATAATAGCTTGAGATTGTGGCTCTACTTATATCATTTGTAACTTCAGGAATGTTTAACTCAAACATTATGCATTCTAGGAACCTAAGTAAAGGACAAAAGATCTCGATGCTTTCCATGTCATTCAATATTGCAGTGGTTTGCCATAGGAATAAAGGAGATAGAGTACAAAATGAAGATATATAAAATAAAAGTGGATAGATTGTTTATGGCTAACTAGTATAGAAAATGCATATATATATAAATTATTTTTCATAAATGAATTGGATAAAGGAAATAGTACTTTCCATATTAGTATTTCAAAAATGTTTCTAATACAGTAGAAAGTGAAAATTGATTACAAAGAGCTTTTTCTCCTGAAAGAGTTGTCTTAACTCTTTTGTTTAGCCACATATGCATAAGTATTTTCAATTTCTTTATCTTCAGGGCATGTATGGGCAAATTCTTCGCGGGCATAAGCATTGTGGAGATAGCGCCAGACGCCTGAGAATTCTGGTGGAATGTCAAAATCACGGTATTTCTTGGCAGCAACCTAGGATTTTTGAGAAAAAAATAAAAAAGGAAGTTAATACAAAAGGAATAAGTAATGTAGAAAAATCTCAAATACTATGAAATAAACTACCAAATAGCCTAAAAGAATCTTGAATTTAATATTAATATTTTACAGACAAAAATATCTGCTTATAATCATAGTCATATTGATGCTATATTTAATTATTACGGATGTGTTTAGTGGAGAATAGAGAACTGGAGCACATGTCATACCCATTAGACTAAGAGTTTATTTAGGACCCTCAGGAGGTCCCATTTCTTTTTTTTTGGGGGGGAGGGGGGTCCGGTTGTTGGGCCTGCACTCTGGGCCTGGGCGCTGTCCCTCAGCTCTTCAGCTCAAGGCTAGCGCTCTACCACTTGAGCCACAGCACCACTTCCGGCTTTTTT
>NW_012267425.1:251844-269675 GCF_000151885.1 Dipodomys ordii | reverse complement strand
TAAGCAAAAAGAAAAAAGCCGGAAGTGGCGCTGTGGCTCAACTGGTAGAGCACTAGCCTTGAGCTGAAGAGCTGAGGGACAGCGCCCAGGCCCAGTGTTCAGGCCCCACGACCAGACCCCCCCCAAAAAAAGAAATGTCTCCATAAATGTATGTCTTAAGCCACACTTCCAGATAATGGAAACATTATCTCACAGACTTTTCTGCCAAGGCTGGCTTTGAACTGTGATTCCTCTGAATCTCACCTTTGTGAGTATCTTGGATCACAGGCCTGAGCCACTGGTGCCCAGCTTCAGGCAGTGTTACACACACAAAAAAGTAGCTATATAATGTGATACTTTAATTTGCTTGAGAGTAGTAATCATTTAACTCTGTATATACATATCAAAACATGATGATGTAGCTGGGTACATAACTGCAATTCCAATTACTCATCAGATGGAGGTGGGAGGATCGTAGTTCAAGGCCAACCCTAGGCTAAAAGTTGTTGAGACCTCCATCTCAATAAAAAAACCTAAGCATGCTAGAACAGGTCTATAATTCCAACTATATGGGATATATAGATAGGAAGATTGTGGTGTGAGGCCAGCCCTGAACAAAAAATAGGAGACCTTATCTAAAAAAATGAAAGCATAAAAAGGTCTGGGAACATGGCTCAAGTATTAGACCACATGCCTATCAAACATGAGGTCCTCCTGAGTTTAAATCCAAGCACCACAAACCAACCAAAACAACAACAACAACTCAATAACCACAATAACAAAACTACAAACTCATTAATGCATAAAATAAAAATAGTCCATAAACTTAAGTACCTTTCTTGATTCTTTTCTTCCAGTCCCACACTTGAGCCATCTGAAATTTGAGTCACCTTACCTTTCAGAAGTGGGGCAGCAATGGCTTACACCTGTAACACCTGTAATCCTATCTACTCAAGAGGCTGAGATCTGAAGATCACAGTTCAAAGCCAGCCCAGGCATTAAAGACAGTGAGACTTTTATCTCCAATAAACTACCAAAAAAAGCTCCAGTGGAAGAGTGCTAGCCTTCAACAAAAAAGTCAGGGACAGTATCTAGGTCCTGAGTTCAAGCCCTAGGCCCAGCACACACAAAAATTGTACCCAGAATCTATCCACTTCTCACCACTTACACTTACCGCTGCCTAGTCCAGAACCTGTATTACTCCTGACTATTTGCACTTCTCCCATACTTATTTACCATAGTTCTGGAATATTCTCAGAGCAATTATGGTCAAATATAATTCATATATTGTCTTTTCCACATTTGTTACTCTGCAGTGCCCTCATCTTAGTCAAAACCTGATTCCTCCCAGAAGTTTGACCATAATTGCTCAGTACCTGTAATGGCTTCATCTCATAGACTCGTTCCTTTACAAAGATCTACAAGGACTTACCTGATTCTAGCCCACTTCTCTACTGTCGCTCCCTCAGGCACTTGTGACAATGACCTTATTGGTATTCAAACAGGCCTTCCAAGCTCTCACCCAGGGCCTTTTCTGTTGGGTCTCAGGACAGAGTTTTTGCCTTTTGGTGTGTCTCAGGTGCCTAAGTGCACATAGTAACATTTTCTTGGCTGGTTAAATTAATTCACTGATTCATTAAATTACTTAAATTGTTGCCTGAGTTTGGATGTTGAATGTCCCCTCCTATGTGTTGAAGGCTTGCTCCCTAGGTTAGAGTTGTTGGGAGGTCCTGGAACATTGGGGAAGTGAGTAAGGTCTAATGGTAATCTTAAGTCTTGATGGGCATGCCCTTAAGGGAATTGTAAAACTCTGATCTATTTTTTTTCCTGCTCTACCTCTTCCTCCTCCTTGTCCTCTCCCACTCTGCCTCCTTTTTTCTCTCTCTTTCTCTTTTCCTCCTTCTCCCTCTCTCTTCCTCTTTGTTTTCTGACTATGTAGCAGGCAGTTCTTTCTGCCCATTCACTCCTGTCACGATGTACACCCTCACTACAGACCCAAAGCAAAGGGCACACTCAATAATGGATTATAGCCTTGACATGCTGAAATCAGCACCACAGACAGCACTGGCTATGTTGGAATTGTCCTATACAGCCTGTGTTATTTATGTGTATTCTGTTTGTGTCAATTCTTGCAAATAGCATATGGCTATTGTCTTTTGCCAAAATGGCTTGGCAAAATGTTTTCTCTGCCTGTAACATGATGGAGTTACACAAAAACATTTTCCTTCTTTTTTGGTAATTTTGTGTTAGCATCAGTATAAAAAACAAAAAGATCAAACAAGTTATAAAAACAATTGACTGGAACTCCTGTAACTATGAGCTGAAATAAACCTTTTGTTGTCTCAGAGATGTCCTTTATTAGTAATGGAAGGCTAATATACTTGATAAAAGGTATCCATCTAGCAATATGAATCTGGATACCATCATATTAAGTGAAGTATGCCAGATTCAGAAGGACAAAAGTTAACCTATTTCTTTCATATACAGTTGTTAGATCTAAAATACAAGCATGTGCATATACACACACACATCTATATGTGTGTGTGTATGTATGTGATCAACCTAATTAAAGTTGATATATGCATGTGTGAGATATTATGGGGAAGCCCCTTTGAACAAATGCCCTTTAACTAAAATAACTTATTAGGAAGTTGGCACATGACCTGTCTAGGCTGTGGGCACTAGTGGAAGAGACTGCATGAATGGAGTGGATGAAGGAGAGTGAAAATGCTCCAAATACTTTGTGTACATGCATGAAAATGAATAACGAAGCATTTGAGATTGGTTTGGAAAGGGGGAGGGGGTGACTGATAGTGATGAAGGAGGTGACTTTAAAGCATTGTATCATAAACAGACATGTTAAAACAAAACTCCTATGTAAAACCAATTGATGCTAATAAAAATAAAATTAAAAATAGACGTAAACTGCTTTCAGTAAGAGTGATGCTAACAAGATGGCAGATTATGGCTTTCCTGTGCCTAACCTTTCATGGAAACATCAAGTTGAACAAATTTCTCCACACATGAAAATTCATAGGAAACCTGATAAGAAGTTATAGCATCTAAGAATAGCACAGTAATAAGAAAGGGAGACACTGAAGGACATCTTCACATTACTCACATCACCCTCTCCCAACATATGGCACAATGTAGAGCACTATATCCCATTCTTGGGGCAAGGATCCTGAAATGAGTATCAGACTTTACCTCACATTCCAACACTGGATCTGCTACTGTGAAACCCAGCATTGGGTTTCACTCTTTATTTCATCAATATCCTCACCCTATTGGATAGTGGCACTCACATGAAGAATGGGTCTCTCTCTCTCCCAATCCTCTCAGGAAATGCCTTCAAAGACATACTCGGAGAGGCGTATTATTGATTTTTTTGTATGTTTGTCAATGCAATCAAGGTACCACTCAACATTAACCATCATACATGGATAATTTAACTTTATCCTTTCCCATTCATATATTTTTATTTCATTTTCTTGTTTAATTGCTCTTGCTAAAACTTCTAATACTAAATTAAAAAATATTGGTATAAATGAACATCTTTGTCTTAGAAAATGCTTTCAGTATGATATTGGCTATGAGGTTTTATGTATAATCTAATTACTTTGAGACATGTTCCTTCTGTATATAACTTGTTGAGTTTTTAATCATAAAGGGACTTTAGATTTTATATACTTTTTCTGCATCTGTTGAAATGATCAGATGCTTTTCTTATTCTGTGCCATATTTATGCATATGCATATGCTAAGTCATCCTTCATGCCTGGAATGAATCCCACATGATTATGGCATATGATTTTTTACATGCTGTTGGATTTGGTCTGCTAGTATTGTACTGAGAAATCTCAAGCTATTTATATTCTTATTTTTGTCTTTTCTTTTTCTTGTCTTTTCTTTTCTTTTTTGTTGGTCATGGGGCTTGAACTCTGGGCCTGGGCGCTGTCCCTCAGCTCTTCAACTCAAGACTAACGCTCTACCACTCCAGCTACAGCGCCACTTGCGGTTTTTCTGGTGGTTTATTGGAGATAAGAATTTCACAGCCTTTCCTGCCCAGGCTGGTTTTGAACCGTAATCTTCAGATCTCAGCCTGCTGAGTAGCTAGGATTACAGGCATTGAGCCACTGGTGCCCAGCTTGTCTTTTCTTGAATGCTTTTTTTGGTGCCATTCCTGGAGTTTGAACTCAGGACTTGGGTGCTGTCCCTGAGCATTTTTGCTCAAAGCTAGTGCTCTACCACTTAAGCCACAGCTTTACTTTTGGCTTTCTCATGCTTAATTGGAGATGAGTCTCATTCATTTTCTTGCCTTGGTTAGCTTTCAATCATGATCTTCAGATCTCAGCCTCCTGAGTAGTTAGGATGATAGGTGTGAGCCACCAGTGCCCCAGCTTCAATATTTTTATGTTAAACATTGTAAACATTTAAATGGTATTTCATATAGGAAAGCTATATTTTAGAAGATATATAGAATTTTAATAATGTGTAGTGTTATATAATTACTATCAAAATCAGGGTACAGAACCGTGCCATTAACCTCCCCATAACTTGTAGTTTTGTCCTTTTGAGTATGCTATATAAGTGGAATCATTCTATATCTAACCTTGCAAAATGTGCTTCTTTTACTCAGTATGATGCCTTTGAGATTGTCTACTTGTAGTATGTATAAATGTCTCATGTATTCTTATTCGATATATGGTTTGGATTCAGCTCAGTTTGTTAATTTATTCATCAGGTACAAGGTATTTGGAATGCTTCTAGTTTAGTGAAGTTATAAATTAAGCTACTATAAGCACTGTGTACAGCGTTTTGAGTGACTATATCCTTTCATTTTTAAATGATAAGATTTCTCCACAGCAGTACCATTGACATTTTGAGCTAGATAATTCATTTTTGTCAAGGTTGTTTTATTTATTAATGTTTTGTAGCCTCTTTGGCAATCTACCCACAAGATGGCAGCAGCACTCCTTTTTCTAGCCAACAGCCAAAAGTATAGTCAGGCATCTCCAAATGTCTCTAAGGGATAAAATCACCTCCAATTGAGAACCATTGTCAAAGGGTTGAAAATGGAAGAGGACTGTGGACCCCAGATGAAAACTGTTTCTCTAATCAATAACGTGATTGCAGCTTTGTGGGACCTGCGGAAGTGACCTAGTAGACTCCTTGCTAATAAAAACTATGAGATGATAAACGACTATTCTTTTAAAATACTGTGCTTGCGATAATTTGTAGCATAACAATACAAAATTAGTACAATTAAATAATCTTGGATACACATGCACACACACGCTATATACATATATATGTCAGTCAAGTATTAACAAAACAGTTCTAGCCTCTGGCCAGATCTATCTCCTAGTTTCTAATTTCATTCTATCAGTGAAGTTAAGGCCCAGTCTTAAGCAGTCCTCATGAATCATATGATATATCCTACTCCTCACTCCCATCCTAAGGTGAATTTTTTTGCATTTTAAGATCACAGAGAATTTACTTTCTTATTTTATAGTATACTTTACACTTAAAATCATCTGACGGGCTGGGAAGGTGGCTCAGTGGTAGAGTGTTTGCCTTGCATGCATGAGGCCCTGGGTTCGATTCCTCAGCATCACATAAGCAAAAAAGAAAAAAGCCGGAAGTGGCACTGTGGCTCAAGTGGTGTAGAGTACTAGCCTTGATCTGAAGAGCTGAGGGATAGCGCCCAGGCCCAGAGTTCAGGCCCCATGACCGGACCCCCCCCCCAAAATAATCTGAAATATTTGAAACTATCTTCTTTGTGTATTTGAATTTGGAGGAGGAAGTTTATGTACATCTTATTTGACATGTAGCTCTAGATTTCCCAAAGCACTGTAAAATTAGTAAAAATGCTTAATCTGTAAGAAATCAATCAACTGAATAGATTATATTAAGTACAATAATATTCTGTAAAATGTTTTACCTTGGAGGAGCCAGCGTCTGTTCTAGAAACTCTTCAATTTTAATGAAATCTGTTTTCAGCTCCTTATTATATATCAGGAAGGGAGGGTTGGTACCTGGAGCTAAGTCTTTCAGCTCTTCAGGCTTCCTGTGATTATTGAAAATAAGCAGAGTTAGGTCTGTAGATAATGTACATATTATACAAACACCAACATTATATGTGTGTCTGCCAATCTCAACCCCCAAGATTTAATGTGTCTCCATTTCTCTTACCTGGTCATGTCAACAGTAGTCACACTAAATTTAACTCCTTTAAGCCAGAGAATCATAAAAAGGCGTTGACAGAATGGACAGTTTCCGATACTCTCCCCATCACTCCCAGCCTATGAAGATAAAGAATTACCTTGCTTCACTCATTTATTTGTTCAAGAAGCATGTATTGAGTGCCCATGAGTAAATAGACTAGTTGTTAGGAAAAAAGGTTGAAAGTACTTAATCTCAAGGATTCTGCCATCTATAGGCAGAGCTAACAAATAAAATAAGCTCAAAAGTCATAACTAATACATAGCAATAAATTATATATAGAATTTATATAATAATTTTCCTATCGATGGAAACTTAGTATATTTCCAAATATTTTACTACTCTACTCCAACAACAATTTCCTGGCATATAAATTGTTCTGAGATTATACTTTATAGTTAAACTTTAAGACCAGAGTCTGAAGTAAAAAATCTGTATATTTGCTGTGTAACAGATCGTGCCATATTGCTTTCTGAAAAGTATCTGTTCATATATCTAATGACCATTTGATTTCTTTAGTTCTTAAACTGTGACAATTCTCCATTTTTCTGTTAAAGTGATGACTTTTTTCATTGTTAATTTGGAAGATTATCTGTATAATCTGCCTTAGATGTTGTTTGTGATACATGTTATATGTAATTTTACATGTGTGAGCCAGTTCTGAGGCTTGAACTCAAGGCCGTGGCATTGCCCCTGAACTTTTTTGCTCAAAGGTATTATTCTACTTCTTGAGCTGCAACTCTACTTCTGGCTTTTTGGTGGTTAATTGGAGATGAGAGTCTCACGAGTTTCCTGCCTGGTCTGGTTTTGCATCAAAATCCTGGGTAGTTGGGATTACCGGTGTGAGTCACCGATGCCTGGCTACATGTAATTTCTTTTGTTTTAGTCTGAAACTGGGACTTGAATTCAATATGCTGTTACTCATTGGCTGGCACTCTACCACTTGAGCCATGCCTCCAACCCCTATATGTAATCTTAAAATTATCCTCTGTGAAGTCTGCTTTTCCTAATCTTATAAATACCAAGATTATTTTTAAGACCTTGCATTCTTATTTTATTTTACTATAAAAGTTTTCTATTATGTTTTTCTCTAGTAACTTTATGGTTTCATTTTTCATCTATTTGGAATCTGTTTCGGTGTATGAGATATATTTGGCATTTTTAGGTTTTAGTGTTGTTTTTTTGTTTTTGTTTTGTTGTTTTTTGTTTTTGTTTTGTTGGTGGTGGGGCTTGAAATATGGGCCTGAGCGCTGTCCCTGAGCTCTTCAGCTCAAGGTGAGTGCTCTACCACTTGAGCCACAGTGCCACTTCCTGTTTTTTGGTGGTTAATTGGAGATAAGAGTCTCATGGACTTTCCTGCCCAGGCTGGCTTTGAACTGAAATCCTCCAATCTAGCCTCCTGAGCAGCAAGGATTTCAGGTGAGTCACTGGCGCCCCAGCTAGTTTTTTGTTTTTGTTTTTTTAATAGTTAATAATTGTTTAACACCATCTAAAACAACCTCTCGCCCCTTGGTTGAAAACAGTAACACACTTTTCGCTTTTGAAACTTTATATATGATTTAGCCTGTAGACAAGCCTAATTAACATTTTGAAAATTACTATAGCACCAAAAACACTCTACAGATTCAATGCAATCTCTATCAAATCTCTAATGTCATTCCTCACAGAAATAGAAACATCAATTCTAAAATTTCAATGGCAGCACAAAAGATCTCAAGAAGCAAAAGTAATCCAAAATAAAAGGAACAATGTTACAGATATAACAACAGCTGAGTATAAATTATACTAGAGCCATAGTAACAATATGAACATGGTACTGACACAAAACAAGCACATAGATCAATGGAATAGAAGATCCAGTTAAAATTCCACACAGCCACAATCTCTGAGTTTTGACAAAGGTGCCTAAAACATACATTGGAGTGTTCTTTAACGCTTTTTATAGCAAATGGCATTGGTTAATCTGGATATCTGCATGTAGAAGACTGAAACTGGACCTTTATCTCTCACTTTGTACAAAGAATCAACTAAAAATGGATCAAGAGCTTAATGTAAGACCTGAAACTTTGAAGCTATTACAGAAATCATAGAGGAAACACCTGGAGATAAGGGCATAGGCAACAACTTTCTGAGTAGGATTGTAATTGCTTAGGAAATAAAAGAAAATATTGACAAATGGATTTACATTAAATCAAAATGCTTCTGTATATCCAAGAAAACAGTTACCAGAATGAAAAGACAGATTACAGAATTTAAAAAAAAAACAACTCTGTGGGCTGGGAAGGTGGCTCAATGGTAGAGTGCTTGCCTTGCATGCATGAGGCCCTTGTTCCATTCCTCAGCACTACATAAACAGAAAAGGCCAGAAGTGGTGCTGTAGCTCTAGTGGTAGAGTGCTAGCCTTGAGCTGAAGAGCTGAGGGACAGCACCCAGGCCCAGAGTTCAGGCCCCATGACCAGCAAAAACACCAAAAACATAAATACAAAAACAACTTTGCCAGCTATTCATCAGGCAAAGGATTAATATCCATTAGATATAAAAAGCTCAAATAATTACACACTCAAAGAACAAATTAATTAAAGGCCAAATGAGTTGAATAGACAGTTCTCAAAATACAACAAATGATCAATAAATACACGAAAAAATGTTAACATCCTGAAGGCATAAAAGTAATGCAAATTAAAAGTATATTGAATTGTTTGGGGATGGAGAAAAAGGGAGAAGGAAGAGTGAAAGGAAGGGAGTGAAATTGATTGGAGTGCACACACATATACACACATATATTTATACACACATATACACATAAACACATTCATATATACCATCCATATACTATGGAATATCACATAGCCATAAAAATGAAATCATACTGTTGGCAGGAAAATGGATGCAACTGGAGGACACCACCTACGCCAAGCTCAGAAACCAAAATATCATGTTTTCACTCATATGTGGAAGCTAGAACTAAAAGACATACATATTCCTAGACATATACATAAATATAAATATCCATACATATAATTACTTAGATGAGTAAACAAAGAACATGAATAAAATAATAGACTAGTAAGGAGAGAAGGAGAGGGGAGAAAAAGGGTGCATAACAGTGTAACATATTACAAGTATATATGAGGACAGCACAGAAAAACTCAACAAAAGCTGATGATCATGAGGGAGAATAGGGGAGAGAAATGGGCTCACTAAGTGAGTGGGAAGTTGTGGTAGGGGGTTGTGCTGGTGGGGAAGATAAAAGAGGTTAACTATACCCAAGTAGATTGCAACTATGATGTAAACAGAAGCAGGAAACCTGCTCGGATGCTCTTTTTGTGGAAAAGGGCAGGGAGTGTGACAGTGTGAATTTGATTGGGATGCAGTGTAAACATTTGTGGAAAATAACAGTGAAATGCCTCCTCTGTATAACACAAGCTAATAAAAGTACTTTTCCTTGACAGTGGGTGTGACTGAGAAAATTGTAATTATTGTTACTCTTTCCTGCTGTCAGAGAATTGCAGCTGCATTTCTATTGTAACAAAAGTCAGACTAAGAATCCAACTAGAACTAGGTTCTAGTGAGTGGAAATATGATTAAGGAGGGTAGGAGGTAGGAAGAAGAATGTAGTCTGATAATAGATCCAGCAGGAAGGGTGGATCCAATTTGGCAAAAGGAGAGTCAAAACACTGACGTGTTAGGGAAACACAGCAAAGTTTTACAGGAAAACTCACATTTTTTCCCCTTGTTTATGTTATGCCAAGTTAAAGCACCATCACATAGAACTCCAGGATATAAATTTCCAAGCTTAATTGAAAAATTACTTATCTTTTAAATATCTAACTGAAAAGACACAATGTGGTAATTCTGAAAACAACTTTGTTTTTGTGATCTAAGATTGTTAACTTGAAAATGATTTATTGTTTATGTTATGTTTACTTATTTATTTTCATTATATTTATTATATCTATATTATTTATTGAGTGTTTATTACTTGTCTTACAATGAAGACGATTCTGAGAGGTGGACTCTCTTACTATTTTTGCTTTACAGGTGAGAACTTGAGGGTCAGAGACTGACTTACTTAAGTACAATTGGCTAGTGAAAAGTTGATGTTAGTCATATTTTTTATACTTAGCAAATCCAGGACTGTCTCTCTCAGATCATATGCTCTTGAACATTGAATTCTCCCATCTAGCAGTTTTCTTAAATTTTAAAATGAATTGTCCATATGACAGTCCTGCATTTGAAAACAGCCTGGAGATTTAGGGAAGAGTATAATCCTTCTTTCTTAGGCACTAGACACTATTGCATTCAGAATTTTGACCCAAATGTTTGATTTCATGATTTCATAGAGTATACGACAGAGAATTCAAATATTCCATTTTACAACAAATCAATAAGGGTGCATTAAAAATAAACTTGTATTTCTAAATAGCTTTTTCCCAGTTGTGAATATAAATCTTGCCCAATCATTCAGAGATGGAAAGCAATATTTTCAGTGCCTACATGGTATATATTGGTAATATGATATAGGTGCTTAAGGTGCTTTTTGTCACAAAAAGGTAATTAATCTCTCAGTCTTTTTTGGGGATTCCATTAGCATTATGGAGAAGTTGTGGTAGGGTTTTAAAACCACAAATAGAGGTATCTGTGTCAGAAATCAAAGATTCAATTAATTTTCACCATTGATAAAGAGCAATACTTTTAAAACTTACTCTGGCATTTTCTCAACTTTTATGTTATCTCCCAGTATCTTCCATGTAATTTTCAAATATCTGCAGAATGCCATAAAGCAAGGAAAAAAAACCTGGACCATATTTAACCCAAGGTTTTTCAAACATTAAATAAGCTTGTACCTAAAGAGTTTCATGTAATGAAATTCTGGAAATTTTTTACTAAATAAGTTCACTGAGTTGAGAACAATACAGGATTGGAGTTCGACTCTTCCAATGGCTACTTATGTGATCTTCCCCAAAGTTACTTGGCTGCTGTTTGTTTTAGTTTCTGTATCTTTTAAATGATGTTAGTAATGAACTGCCTAGTATGTTGCCTGCCATATAAGTACTCAATTTAAATAGGAAGTTATTAGTTAATTCAACATTTGACCACCTAGTATGTGTTTTTCTAGCCTTTCCTCTCCAGATTACCATACAAATATGGGAAATCTATGAAGACAAACACACAGATGAGTGCCACAACTGACTTGAAAAGTCTGATTGAACTGAATGAACAGTTTCGACAAAAAGAATACTTTTGTTAACCCTTGAAGAAGCATAACCACTTGTCTGGAATTTGAAGATATAGAAAACTGGTTAGAAAATTAAATGCTCGCGTGCTGGCCACCATGAGGAAGGTCGCCAAGACGGACTGAGACCCCGTTGCCCTTCAATAAACCTCAGCTCCCCCTGAAAAATAAAGAAAATTAAATGCTCATTTATGTCCTAGTTGAGTAGTCATATGTTTTGCTATAATCCACAGATAGAAGAAATAGCTCTGATGCCCCATGGTTAAACAAACACTTATTTGGATTACTGTGCAATGCAGGAATTCAAAGAATCTCTCTCTCTCTATATATACATGTATATATATACATATAAACACATATATAAATGTGCATATATGTATATGTGTATATATCTATATATATACACACATATATAACCAATTGTTATATAAGCTAAAAATGTTGTATTACTTTTTTCAATAGCTATACTTAACACTTAATAAGCATAATATGTTATTGTAAACCATCAAGTGGTTATACAGTCTTAGACATCAGGTATTTAAACCTGAATGTTAATATACTTATCTAGAAATGATGAGGAAAATATTACTGAAATATTATAATTACTTAGAATTTTTAATAAAGTAATAATTACTACTGATGACGACATAGCACTGCTACTACGAATAGCAACCTGTCTCTTAGGTTGATGTCAGAATAAACCAGATAATATATGTCAAGTGTTTATAGAAGGGCCCTATAATAGTTTGGTTTTGTTGTTGTCATTATTGAATACTTTAATAATCAATAAATTACATGGAGAAAAACTAAAAAGTTAATGTAAGCAAGCATTTTGGGAATCTTTTTAACTTTTACTGGAATAACCCATACCATTTCTTTTCATGATGAGCTAATTTGGAAACACATGTTCCTTTCTCTTACTTTAGGGGTTTTCCAAAGTGCTTTTCTGAAAAGTTGACATATTGAATTTAAAAACTTCCAAGACAGACCCAAAAGAGGAAGTGAAGCATTCTAAAATGCCTCCTCACATAACAAGCACAGACTCCTCGCCATTTCTTCCCATAATGTTCATGTAACCCTGCTGTTCATTAAAAGAGGACTTTTGAGAGTTGTGGATTGCATGGAAATAGGGTTCTCCAATGGCATTTCTTCTCCACTCAATCAGGCTGTACAAAACCCATCTTATAAACATACATAATGTGGGAGCTGGAAAGCCTTCCGGGATCATTTTTTTCTAGGCTCATCCATTGTATACATGCAGAAACAAAGGCCTGGATGGAGGGAGGAATTTTTTCGAGGGTACATAGAAAGCCATTGAAAATATTTCGTTGTTTTGAGTACCAAACAGTCTAGTGTTCTTTCCATATCATCCTGCACTTTTCAGATGAGACCTTTTTCCTCATTGCCACAGAAGAAGAGCCAAATATCTAGCCATTTTGGGTGGGGGAGTCAGAGTAAGAAAATTACTTCAAATTCTTTCTTATCTCTAGATTAAATATTGAAGATTTTTAGAAGCTGAGGCCTACTGTCAAACATACTTAGCATGCTGTTATTATAGCTGGAAAGCTTACCTTCACAAAAAGCTCAATTTCAGGATCTGCTTGAGTCCTGGGCCTCACGCTTGCCATCTTTCTGTTTTTATTGCCAGTTGTCAGCCCCTGTTTCCCTCAGAGACCACAATACCTGTGGATTTTTCTTCCAGTTTAATCCAAAGGCTCAAGAAATGCTGCTTTGAGAGGAGAGTTTAGCTTGGAGTGGACTGAGTCAGATCTGGGGCCAGTCTCTTAAGAGATGGGATACAGAAAATTCTAGACGCTTAAGAGCAACTCTTGTATTTGTTTTCCTTCTTCCTCTTGACCTAACATTTGAATCAAGGAGGAGCTGAAGGGGTGTGTAGACTGGCTAGCCAAAAGGGTGGGGGTGTTTTCCAGAGAAGCTTCAATGCCATGAGTCAGCATAGGAGAAACACATCCACATAAAGAGACACACGCAGTGCTGGCTTCTATATATCAAGCTGACCAGATGTTCTCTAGAGCCTCCCTTTGAGTCCTGGGCTCCACGCCCAGAAAAGGGGCTTTTATTTGCTATTCCTGTAACTTGACAGCTCTTCCAGGAAAAGCAGCAGAAATGACTTGGATTTTTACCATTAAAAAGGATGTTTATCCAATGACACTGTCTAAAACAGGGTTAAAAATGATATTTCATCAAATGTCTCCACCCCTGATTCTGCTGCCCACACAGCCAAATTTCTTGCCTCGGTTGTATATTTCACTTCTTTTCTATAACCTGGAAATGTTCACTGAAATGATAGAGTCCTGGGCCTTCTTTAGTGTGTTCCTGCTACTTGTTATTTCTTAGAAGTGTGGACTGGGTCGTATTTGTCTTGGTATCTGTATCAGAATCCAAGATTGCTTCTGTATTTTTGCTGGTCAACTCTGGGAATGGCTGTAAAATATCCTGACTGATCCTTCAGTGTCTCCAGTATTTCCAGCAGCCATGTTTTCTGCCTGCCAGAGCTGGCAGCAAGAACCTCTGGACCAATAAACCTCCTTGGTGGGAAGTGACACTTCCTGCTTTGAAGCCAAACTGAACACAGAACCACCAAGTGGGTGCCACTGTGGCCCTCTTCCTACAGCCCTGTGCTCATATGGGTTGTACATGAGCCTTCCATTGTCCTGGTTGTAGGAGAAGAGGGGTGGGAAAACCCAGCCTGTGACAGTCTTGCAGGTTCCAGGCAAAGAGTGGCTGAAAAGGAAGGAGGTGTTCTGAGTGAGAGAAGTACCTGACGATTTTTCAAATGATATCAAGAGAAATTGTGCTGGACCTCTGCTGAACTAACCTAGAGGATGAGTTTAGGACTGGTTGGCAGGACCTGGTGACTGCTTTGTTAGTTGTACTTTTAGTTTACTCTTCTATTCTCTATCTATCATACTTTACTTACTTCAGACTTTCAGTGAATGCCTACTCTGTACTGTGATGTACCATGATGGAAAACCACCACTCCTACATCACTGCTGCCATTACCATGGCCATGACAGCATCAAATAATAGCCCAATGAGCTCTGGATGGTGGTCCCTAATAAATTATCAAAGGGAGGAGTTTTTTCCATTCCTGGGACTTCATATTTTCCTTGAGAACATAATTTGCAGTCTATAAAGTTGGCTTGTTTTTAGTGTATATCACAAAGGCTTTTAGTACATTCATCAAGTGGGGCAACCCTCGCAGCAATGCAACTCTAGACATTTCCATCACTTAAATGACATTTCCCTTGTCTGTTCGCAGTCCATCTTTGTTACTACCCAGCACTAGGCAACTTTAACTTGCTTTCTTTCTCCATGGGTTTATCTATCCTAGACATAGCATGCAAATGGAGTCATCTGGAGTGTGGCCTTTTCTGTCTAGATTCTTACATGTACGTTTCCAGGGGTCACTCATGTTGTAGCACGAATCGGAGCTTAAGTTGTTTCACAGCTGAATGATTTACCATTATTTGGCTAGACCACATTTTGTTTATTCCTTCATCAGTTCACTGACCTGTGGATTGTTACCTTTGTTTAGTTACTGTGAAAAAAGCTATTATGAATGTCTACATACATGTTTTTGAGTGGACCTGTGTTTTCAGTTATTTTGGGTAGATGCATACGAGTGGAATTACTATGCCATAGGGCAATTCAAAGTTTAGCTTATGGGAAATCTCGAAACTGCTTTTCCACAATAATTGCACCATGTTGCATTCCCAGCAACAGAGTATGAAGATTGCAATTTCTTCAGAATCTCACAAAACTTCTTTTTTTTCTTTTTGATTTACAATCATTATCTCATGATTATAAAATATTATCTCATGATGATTTGGTTTTGTATTTCCTTTTTTTAAAATTTTATTGTGAAAAAACTGTACAGAGGGGTTACTATTACATGGGCAAGATAATGAGTACATTTCTTATTAAGCATTGTAGCCTCCTCCTTTGTTTCCCCTTCCCATCCCTTCCAAGCCTCCCCCACACCCAATCCTCCCCCCACCCACCCCCCCACCAAAGTTGTAAAGTTGGTTTTCGACATGACAACTTGTATTTCTCATTGTTGCAACGGGTCCACCTGTGTCCTTATTTAAACGACTTGTTTTTCCCCTTCCCCTCCACAAATTATACTGACATCAGATACAGTGAAAGCAGGGGTTATACTGTGGGGGAGAGACATACAAAGCAACAAATAATCATATAAATGCGTTAAAAACAAATGCATGAAAGAAAAAAAAATTTAAATACATATCTTAGGGTTCCTTTTCCTAACATCACCTTATCTGACCTTTTCTGCTTGACTCATACATATACTAACTATTGCAAATGAGGGAAACCATGGGACCTATATTTCTTTGTGCTTGGCTTACTTCACTTAATATAATGTTTTCCAAGTCTTTCCATTTCCTAACAAATGGGGCAATGTCATTCTTTCTGATGGAAGCATAGAATTCCATTGTGTATATATTGGTTTTGTATTTCCCTAATGGCTAATGAAATATTCTTGCACGTGGTGTTGATCATTTGTATATCTAATTTGGAGAAATATGTATGCAAGTACTTTACTGATATTTAATTGCATATTTTTTGTTATTGAATTGCAAGAATTCTTCTGAATATTCTGAATGCTAGACTAAGATCAGATATATGATTTGAATGTGCTTTGGACAAGTTTGTAGTTTCAATTTTAATATTTAAAACCAAGTTACGTATTTTTCCTTTTGTGTGCATATTCTCATGGAATTTTAAACTGCATTACTGAGCTTAACTTTATAAAAACTTTCCCTTGTTTTCTTTCAAAGGTTAAATCATTTTTATGTTATATTTAAGTGTTTGATACTGAATTAATTTTTGTTTATGCTATGAAGTAATGATCTAAATTCATGTGAAAATCTAATTATTTTGTTATTCTATTGTAAATAAAATTGTTTTCTTAACTTTTTCCCATGAGTTTGTTATTGAAGCCCAGAAAATATACTACATTTTGTATGTTGATTTGTATCCTCTTACTTTGCTGAGTAGTTATCAGATCTCACAGACTTCTGGTAAAACCTTTTCTTTTTGTTTTGAGTCCAGTAGTGGGGCCTGAACTCTGGGTCTGGGTGCTGTCCCTCAGCTCTTCAGCTCAAGGCTAGCGCTTTACCACTTGAGCCACAGCGCCACTTCCGGCTTTTTTCTTTTTGCTTATGTGGTGCTGAGGAATGGAACCCAGGGCCTCATACATGCAAGGCAAATGCTCTACCACTGAGCCACCTTCCCAGACCATTCTGGTAAAATCTTTAGGGTCTTTTTGTATATATTTTTGTTGTAAAGATACTGTACACTTTAGGATCTTTTATATGTAGTGTCATATCATGTGAAAATTGGGATAATGTGAGTTCTATTTGTATCCCTTTTATTTTTTTCTCTTGCTCCATTGCTCTAAGAATTCAAGTACTACTTTGAATAAGAGTGGATACACTTGTTCATGATTTTAGAGGAAGTGTTTTTACTTTTTCCTTAATCAGCATATTTTTGTCTATAGATTTGTCATATATATATATATATATATATATATATATATATATATGCTGAGACACGACACGACACTTCTATTCCTAGTTCCTTGAGGGGTATTTATCATGAAGGGATATTATTTTGTTAGAGACCTTTTCTGTAACTATTGTGTGATTTTTGTCCTTGATTCTATTTATATGCTGCATTACCTTAACCCCTACTTTTTCTAATTTATTGGAGTATGTAATTCAAAAGAATATTTTCTAGTGATCTTTGGAATTTCATTGGTACTTGTTATAACATCCCCCTTTAAATCTCTAATTTCAATTTCTTTCTTTTGTTTAGTTTGGCTAAGAGTTTATTAGTCTTTCTTATCTTTTCAAAGAATAAACAATTTTTTTGGTTTTCCATACCTTTTCTTTTCCATTTTATTGTAGTACTGGGTTTCTCATGGCCTTGTGTTAAACATTGTACTGCTGAACTATGTCTCAAACCTTTTTGTTGTGATAATTTTATTTCAAATAGAATCTTGCTTTCTGCCCAGACCTATGTCTATACAAAAATCTACCTATTTTAGGCTTCCTTTCAAGGCTGGGATGACATACCCATATCATCATATCAAGTTCCTTCTGTTGAGATGGAGTCTTAGAGGGTTCCAGGAAGATGGTGGAGGAGAAGCTGGAACCTGAACAAGCTCTCGCATAGAAAGCAGTTTTAGAGTTCCAGTGAACAGTCCTAAGCCAGAGAATCACACCAAGTGTGCCATCACAGGACAGAGACTTAGACAAGAGAGGCGAAGCCAAGGCAAAAAGACACATCTAAGCGCTCGCCAGCAGCCGTGGCGGCGGCGGCGGCAGGGTCGCGGCGGAGAACACAGT
>NW_012267425.1:238766-244890 GCF_000151885.1 Dipodomys ordii | reverse complement strand
GGATTGGGAGAAGATCTTTACTAGCCATACAACGGACAAGGGTCTCATATCTAAAATATACTTGGAACTCAAAAAATTAAACCCCCCAACAACAAATTCTCAAAGAGATGGAGTCTTAGAAATTTCTGCCTGAAAAGCCCTGGCTACCCTCTGAATCTTGGCTTCCCACACAGCTAGACAGGCATGCATGCGTTACTAGCACTCACCAGATGGATCTTATCTCTGATTAGTTTTGCTTTGTTGTTTTCTTTTGTTGTGTTGAGGATCAAACTAAGGGCCTCACACATGCTAGATATGTACTCTACCATTGATGTATACCCTCAGCCCTGCTTTCCAGTTCTCTCATTTCAGTGATGATCTTTATTGCGTTTTATTCCATTCATTTTTATATGGCTTCATAATTTATGCTTTTCTATTATCTTAAGTTGCAGGATTAGCTATTTGAGATCTCACTGATTTGTTAATGTAGGTACATACATCAAATTCCTTCATAGAAGTGCCTTTTCTTACATTAAGGTCTTTTATTAATTTTGAATTGATTTTGTACAAAGTGAAAGATACAGTTTTGATTTCAATCTCATACATGTGGACATTCTATTTTCCTAGAACCACTTGTTAAAGAGGTTGTGTTTTTTCAAATGTATGTTTTTTGTTACCATTGTCAAGAACCATATGGCTGCAGCTGTGTAGGCTCATTTCTGGTTCCCCTAATCTATTCTGTTCATCTACATTTGTGTTTTTGTGCCAGTTCCATGTTTGTTTTGTTGCTATAATTCTATGGTATAAAATGTGGTGCAGTAATTCCTCTAGCATTTCTATTTTTCTCAAGATTACTTTGGCCATTTAGTGTCTTTTGTGCCGCAATGGGAATTTTAGGATTGACATTTTTTGGGGGGGTCCGGTTGTGGGCCTGAACTCTGAGCCTGGGCGCTGCCCCTCAGCTCTTCAGCTCAAGGCTAGCGCTCTACCACTTGAGCCACAGCGCCACTTCCGGCTTTTTTTTTGCTTATGGGTGCTGAGGAATCGAACCCAGGGCCTCAAGCATGAAAGGCAAGTGCTTTACTACTGAGCCACCTTCCCAGCCCCTGACTTTTCTATTTCTGGTTTGAGTGTCACTGAAATTTCTGTATGGCCAGGTTAAAAAAAAAAAACCCTCTAACTTATCCCAAGAATTCAAAGTCAGTTTACTGCAGATACCTACCTATGTTTATTGATGCAGTTTTTACAAAGCCAACTTATGGACTCAGCCTAGGTTAACCATCAGCAAATGAATACAGATTATGTGGCATGTATTTACAATAGAATTTTATTCACCCATAAAGAATAATAAAATTATACTGCTTGCAGGAAAATAGATGGAACTGAAAATCGTCCTGTAAAGGAAAATAAGGTAGTCTCACAAAGGTAAGTGTTGCACATTTTTTTTTAATATGTGAATTTTGGTGGAATGGAGCAATGAAAATAAAAGGAAGACTATTATACATGTGGAAGAGGGAAGCTGAGAGGGGAGATAAGAAAGGGACTGGAGGAGTGAATAGGAGTAAAGACCATTATAGTCATGTACTATTGTTTGAATGTAAAATGTTCCCCACCACCTCATGTGTTGAATTAGTAGTATTTTGGGAGGCTCTGGAAACTGTAGGAGATGGGGAATAGCTGGAGGAAGTAAGTCATGGCAAGCATTCCTTTGAAAGTTTTCCTGGTCCTCTGTCCCTTCCTCAAACTCTATACTTGATTTCTGCTATGAAGTAAAAATGTTCCTATGCCCCAAACTCCCATCTGAAAGCACCCATCCCAGAAGACCACATAGACACAGTCACTTACAGGAAAAGGAGTTTATTGCCAGCCAAGTCTGACAAGGCCTTCTCCACCATGGGAAAGAGAGAGAAAAATAATGCCTATTTCTTTCCCAGGGATATCCTTATACTCAGGGCTAGAGGCAGGAAGCACTCTGGTGCACAGGTGGTCACTGAAAACAGTGCATAGGTAGGGTGGAGTTTAGGTCTGGGTGGAGGGTGTTCTGCTGATGCAAAGATACATGCTGAGGGCCTGTGAAGCCCCAAATGGAGGACAGACTAACATCATCAAGATGATGTTCTGCTCAAGTATATGGGGACAAGTAACAATGGACTGAAGCAACATAAATCTTTGTTCTTCTTAGGTGTTTTGGTACCAACTATGCTAAAGTAAATAGCAAGGAATGTTTGGGAATGCCATATAAAACCAATTATTTGTACAATAAATACATGCTAATAAAATGTTTTAGGGAAAATAATACTCCTACATTTTGCTTATTTATGAAAAATGTTTGGTCTGTTTTTTTCTTTTCTTGATATATTTTAGAGTTAGTTTATAAATTTCTGCAAAACACTTTGTGAAATTGATAAAGGATTTGTTGACTCTGTAAATCGATATGAAGAATATTGCCTTTAATAAATACTGAGTTTTAAGTCCAGGAGGATGGAAGTCCTATTTATTTTAGATCTTTTACTTTCCTGAGCAAGACTGAAGGACTGACTCCCACCTTATTCCCCCAGGTTAAGCAAGACAACAGGTGCACACGAACAGGCTTGACCACATGCCTGTCTGAAGGCAAGTTCCAATGTAGGCCTGGGCAAATACACCACTCTTGCTCCCCAGGGGACAATAGCCCCTCAAACCAGGTGGAACATTCCATTCTGGACTTAACTGAAAGTACTCGCCCTTATCTCCCAGTCATTACAGCCTGTTTTTTACTCCTTTGCTTCCTTGTTAAGCCCATGTAAGCCCACCCCAAAATACAGTCCCTCGCATAACCTCCAAACCCATGGGAAGGTCTGTACCCCTCACTGGTAATAAACAGTTGACGATTGAGTCTGGCCTATTTCTTTTCCATTTTCCTACATTTTACTAAAAACCATTATATACTTTCCATTGCATAAGTATTACACTTCTTTTGATAATTTTGTTCCTAAGTGTTTTGTGGTTTTATGTCATAATTGAAAATACTTCATCACACAAAAGGCTCCCTGCTCAGCAGGGTGTGCTCCTGAGCACACTGTTAAAATATCCAAAGGGTGTCATGCACTCAGTTTCCCATGACTTTCTGAGTAGATATACAAAATGTGGTCTGTACATGCATTAGAGTGCTTCATACTGCAACCTGGATGAACCATAAGGAATTCATGATGCTAAGTGAAAGCAGGCAGACAAAAAGTAACATATGCTTACCATATGATCCATCTATAAAAAATGTCCAGAACAGCTTGTCCTGTACAGTCAAAAAACAGATTTGAGGCTGCCAAATGTGAGGAAGGTATAGTTGGAGGTGGGGGTGGACATAGAGAGCGACTATGTCTATGGGGCACGTGGGCAGCAAAGATGGCGCTGAGAGGGAGTTGAGTTGGCAGAGCTCGATTTGCTTTACGTTCAGTGCCTAACTAGCCCATGGAAGCTTAGGTGCATGATAGGGTGCAACCTTTACAGTGATTGGTTCCTTCCCCTCCCATGCCACCCGGTCTTTTCTGCTTTAAAAAGTGCTTGCTGTGTGTTAATAAACGAGTTTTCCTGCTTGACTTGACTCCCCGCTGCATCTGATTGTCTCCCGGGCTAGGGGAGGCTGGGGTCCGGGCTAGTGGCCGCACTTACTTTTCCTTGGACCCTGTCCATCTTTCATGGGATGGACCAAGACCCAACGTATGTCATCATTCGGGGAGTTATGAAGATGCTGGGACAGGCATATATGTTTCTCCTAGGCTACCCATCTGCAGACTTCTGTCTGCATTGATTATTTTGTATAGCCCAGTGAGTGATGTGATAAATACCCTAAAGACCCCCAGTAGAGAAAAGGTTTCCCATTCCTTGGCAGGTTGTGCATATGGGGGTCCTTTCTGGGTAGAGAAAATGCCTTGGAAGCAGATGGTGGTGAATGTTGCAGGGCACTGTGAACATGTTCAATGACACTGAGTCTGGCTGACCCTCCCCCAGTCCCCTTCCTCCACTTAGAGTAACAAAAAGTGGAATATGGAGAAAGCATCTAGAATTTCTGGGACACTAACAACCAAAAGTCTATACATCATGGAGCCTTAAAAGGAGAGAAGAGACAAAGGAATCTCAAAGAAATAATGGCTTAGAACTCACCAGAGGGAGGAAAATGGCCATACTAACTTGTATAACCAAAGATCCTTAACCTTGTAGAGGTTTGTGCTGAGAAACATCATACTTAAATTATGAAAAGTCATAGGCAAGCCTAGTGCCAGGCTCAGGCTTGTAATCCTAGCTATTTAGGAGTCTGAGATGTGAAGGTCCAGGTTCAAAGCCAGCCCAGAAGGAAATCCATGAGGCTGCTATTGCCAATGAATCACCTAAAAGCCAGAAATGGCATTGTGGCTCAAGTGGTAGAGTGCTAACCTTGAGTGCAAAAGCTAAAGGACAGCGTCCAGGCCCTGAGTCCGAGTCCCAGATCTGGCACACAAAATGTTAAAAAGTTTGTGAGAGGGCTGGGAATGTGCTAAGTGGTAGGGTGCTGCCTAGCCTGCATGAAGCTCTGGGTTTGATTTCTCAGTACCAGACACACAGAAAATGCCAGAAGCGGCTCTGTGGCTCAAGTGGTAGAGTGCTAGCCTTGAGCAAAATAAGCTAAGGGATAGTGCCCAGGACTGGCAAAAAAAAAAAAAAAAAAGGAAAACCTTTGAGACTCCAAATAGCCACCAAAAAGCCAGAAGTAGAGCTGTGGCTCAAGTGGAAGAACGTTAGCCTTGAGTAAAAGGGCTCAGGGACAGTGCCCAGGCCGAGTTCAAGCTCCAGATCAGCACCCACACCAAACAAAAGGAAACAAAAAGTTTGTGCGTCTCCATCTCCCCCAATGGTGGGATACAGCGGCATACACCCGAAAGCTCAAGTAAGGGGATCACAGCGCAGGCCTGCCTGCCCGGGCATGCAACAAGAGCCAAGGGCTAAAATAACCAATGTAAAACGAGGCTGGAGGCCCGAGTGCAGAGGCAGAGCACCTGTCCAGCAAGCTGGAGGCCCTTGCCCTTTCCCAGCATGATCCAGGACGGGTGGAAGCACGAGAATCGCCGCCTGAGGGGAGAGGCAGGTTCCCGGGGAGCGACGGCACCTGCGCGCGACGGCACCTGCGCGCGACGGCACCTGCGCGCGACGGCACCTGCGCGCGACGGCACTTCCGGACGGGCTCGGGCGGACTGGTGAGGTCATTACCCGCCGCCGGCAGTTGGCACGGGGTCACTGTCGTGCCCGGCGTCCCTTCCAGGCGGCGGCTGGGACAGGAGCCCTCCAGGGTACACTTGGCTTTCAGCCAGCCCCCGAGTCAGGCCAGGTGAGGTTGCCGGGACGATGGCATGCTGGGAGCCACGACGAGGGCCCCGCAGGCCCCACGTCTGAAGGCGACTGGGGTGGGGCTGGAGGGGTGGCTTGGGCTGCCACGAGGCCCGGTGTGCAGGTCAGGACGGCCCAGGGCCCCAGCCGGGTTTGCGTAGAGGACCACGCCGGGGTGGGTCCACGTCCCACCGGCTGTCATTCGTGCCCCCAGGGCGAGCCGGCGGCCAGGCCCAGGTCTGGATTTGCGGAGCGTCAGGGGCGGTGCCAGGGCACCCCCCTCCCCAGCTGTGACTGCGAGCGGCGTGCGCTCCACACCCTCCTCCCGGACGGCCTGCTGGTTGCCCAGGCAACGGCGGGGCGGGAGCGCAGGCGGTCTAGCGCGCACCCCGCGGGGACGCATGGCACGTCGCGGCTGGCCCGCTGCGTCAGCGCGCTCACCCGGAAGCGGCGAGTGGTCGACATGGCGGCCTCTTCGTCAGGCTTGGGCCTCGGCCTCGGCCTGGGCCTAGGCGGCGGCGGCGGCGGCGGCGGCGGCGGCGTAAGCCCAGGGTCCGAGGCCGGGGACTTCCTGGCTCGGTACCGGCTGGTGTCGAACAAGCTGAAAAAGCGTTTCCTGCGGAAGCCGAACGTGGCCGAGGCCGGCGAGCAGTTCGGACAGCTGGGCCGGGAGCTGCGCGCCCAGGAGTGCCTGCCCTACGCGGCCTGGTGCCAGCTGGCCGTGGCGCGCTGCCAGCAGGCGCTGTTCCACGGGCCCGGGGAGGCGCTGGCCCTGACCGAGGCCGCGCGCCTCTTCCTGCGCCAGGAG
>NW_012267425.1:232002-238311 GCF_000151885.1 Dipodomys ordii | reverse complement strand
AGCCGGGACCCGGTGCGGCCCCTGCGCCGCTCCCCGCGAACTCGGGCTCGGCCGCGCCCTCCCCCGCCACGCTGGGCGCCTTCTCGGACGTGCTGGCCCGGTGCGAGGTGTCCCGCGTACTGCTGCTGCTGCTCCTGCAGCCGCCACCCGCCAAGCTGCTGCCCGAACACGCCCAGACCCTGGAGAGGTACTCCTGGGAGGCCTTCGACAGCCACTGTCAGGACGGCAGCAGCGGCCAGCTTCCCGAGGAGCTGTTCTTGCTGCTGCAGTCCTTGGTCATGGCCACCCATGAGAAGGACACGGAAGCAGTCAAGTCGCTTCAGGTGGAGATGTGGCCACTGCTGAGTGCCGAGCAGAACCACCTCCTTCACCTAGTTTTGCAAGAAACCATCTCCCCCTCGGGACAGGGCGTCTGATGAATCCCATCAACCGAGACGCCCTTTTGCCAGAGACCCAACCACCCCACAGCACGCCCAGTACCTTTCCCCTCCCCTCCCCACTTTGCCACTGAGGAGAAATAAAAGATGGTCTTCCTGCTCCTGTGTTGTCTGTCATTCCCATCGCCACCATGGGCGTTGTTCATGAACTGAAAGATAGCTTCTAGAAGCCCAATTTAAGGCAGCAGGGTGGGACCGAGGCACAATAGGTAGGTCCTGTTGGGGTATGTGTGTGCTGGTTGGTTCCCCGGAACTTGAACTCAGGCTTCTAGCTCCCTTGACTTTTTCCCTCAAGGCCAGTGCTCTACCACTTGAACCAAGGATCCCCGTCTGGGTTTTTGCTTTTCTCCCTGGGCTGGCTTAGAATCAGATCTCGGCCTTCTCAGCAGCTAGGATTTTACAGGCCACAGTAGATCGTTTTGACTAATCAGTGCAGTGGAGAAAGTGGCTCTGTTCCAAAACTGCAACGTGAAGGATGGGAGTTTTTCAGGCCTCTTCCTTTTTCCTCCATTCCTATTTTGTTTCCTAGCGATCAGTTGCATTTGCAGTCTTTAAGTGCATCAACAGTATGTCCTCATCATGACTCCCATAAGCCCATAGCTTTGTCTTCTTGGCCACCGAGTTTCACATTGTATCTACTATACATGTTCGTGGGACTCATTGTATAATATCTTGCATTCTTGTTGGCGTTAGAGCCCTAGATCAAGGATCAAGCTTTATTAGCTTACATAAAGGTGTTCAGTTCAACAGTTGCAGCACCAGTTAACTTAGCTGCATTGGAAATTACATGATCCCTTCTGAGAGGCATTCTGTGATTTTCATGCAACTTTTAGTTGTATGTATAAGCAGTATGGCTTTCTTTGTATGGTGGGATCCCTTATATGCAAGGCCCCCACCCCCAACCGTCAAACAAGATTTCATTCCTTTGTCAAGTGTCTTGAATATGTTGAAATATCACCCTATATGTCATTATGTACAATTAATAGTTTGTTAAAAACTAAACGTCAACTTTTTTTTGTTCCAATTGTAAAACAACTTAGCCATTTTCTAATTCGTCGTTTTATTTTTCAAAGCAATAAAATAGGAACTGTTTAGAATGTAACTTCTTTCTCAGCAATTTGCTTTGGCAACATGCTAAAGTCATACCTTTTTTTTTTTGGTTGGTCGTGGGGCTTGAACTCTGGGCTTGGGTGCTGTCCCTGCGCTCTTCAGCTCAAGGCAAGCGCTCTACTGCTTGAGCCACAGGGCCACTTCCGGTTTTTGAATGGTTTATTGGAGATAAGAGTCTCACAGACTTTCCTCCCCAGGCTGGCTTTGAACCTCAATCCTCAGATCTCAGCATCCTGAGTAGTTAGGATTACAGGTGTGAGCCACCGGCGCCCGGCTTTAAAATCATACCTTTTGAGTGTGATATTTAAGGTGCTTTCTAGGAGAGAGGCTATGTTAAGTGTCTCAAAATGGATTGCTTTTCTGATTCCATTTCTATTTTAACTGAAAGTAATGGCAAGTCCAGGAGAAGCCCCAGCCATAATGTTCATTTCTCTACTGTCATTCTGATACCAGTTGGGGTCCTACTGATGTTCAACTGCAAAGGTAGAGAGGGTGAATGTTTCTGGTTTTTCTGGAATATTCTTCTCAACTGTGCCTACAGACCTGGGTACCTACCTTCTTAAATTTTTTTTTGCCAGTCCAGGGGCTTGAATTCAGGGCCTGGGCACGGTCCCTGAGCTTCTTTTGCTCAAGGCTAGTGCTCTACCACTTGAGCCATAGCACCACTTCTGGCCCTTTCTGTTTATGTGGTACTGAGAAATTGAACCCATGGCTTCATGCATGCTAGGCAAGCACTGTACCACTAAGCTATATTCCCAGCCCCTGTTACAGTTCTAACAGAAAAGCTTAGGCTTATGGTTCACGCCTGGTGATGACATTTTGACTTAGGTTTCTTGTGTAACCTGCTTGCACAATGGAGGGAGAGTGAGGAATGAACACTGGACTTTTTCATAGGCTATATGATGTGATAATGTCATCCCTCTGATAGGTCCTTACCTATCATATGGTTCCATGTTATTCATTTTCTAACATTTCTCACACTTAATATCTAATATAATGATTATCAATGCGTCCTGGACAGTTTTTAAGGTTGTTAAGGCTCACAGCAAAGCAAACAATTGAGTGAATGTTAACCTGCAGTATGATAGCAGTTATTCATCAGGCATACATCTGAAGCAGTGTGATGCTTACAACTTGTAAGCAAACTGCAGATTTCAATAGGAACAATATTAGTGATGTCATTAAAAAATCAACAATAGCTGCCATGGTGGTGCAGGCTTATAATCCCATCCTGTGGTTAAGGTCAAGGCAGAAGGATTTGAGTTTGTTTGAGACCAGTTTGGAGCTACATAGTCAGTTTAGGGTCAGTTTGATCTACATAGTGAGACCTTGTCTCAAAGAAACAGGAAATTGAGAAATAAAAGAACAACCCCAATATCCCTAAAGCAGAATCAGCAACAGACAAAAAGGGCTATTGTCGTAGATTGATATTTCTTAAAATGAGATGTACAAATTTCGAGCAAGTATATGAAAACTCAATATGAGTAGTTATGAAGAAAAGGCAAATCTAAGCCACAATGAGAAATACTCTTTTTGCAGTCAGAATGGCTGTTATAAAAAGTACAAAAATAATAAGTGTTAGTGAATTATAAAAAAGGAAGTATTATATACTCTTGGTAGAAACGTAAATTAGCATAGCCACTATTGAACACAGTATGGGAATTCCTCAAAAAATTAGTAATCTACTATATCATCTAGCTACTGCTTTCTAGGTGTACATCCAAAAGAAATCAGCACATCAGAGAATACCCACATACTCCTGTGATGCATTATTCACAATAGATATGATATGGAATCAGCCTAAATGCCTGTGAATGGATGAAGCAAACTCGTGTGTGTGTGTGTGTGTGTGTGTGTGTGTGTGTATTCATTTATAAAAAAGAAAAGTGATACCTTTCATTTGTTGGAATGGATAGGACTAGAAGACGTGTTAAGTGAAATAACCACACAGAAATACAGGTAGCCATATATTGTCTCATACATAGATGCTAAGGCCAAAAATTTAGCAAGTTTTGCTTTATCAATACTTTTTCATTTTTAGAATGCATTGTATTCTAAAGGATTTAATTGAAAGAAGTTTCACTCAGTAAATGTAATTGATTTCTTTTTACTATATATGTTGTATTGATAAAGTAAAATAAAGTCATATCAAAAGGTTTATAAAACAAGTAGGCTTATGTTATAATGAGAAAATGGCTCTTCCACTAGATGGCTGGTGTTAGATAAATCAGAAATCTCATTTCTCTAACAGGTTTCCTCTATTAGAGAATTACATAGCTTCTGTTTTGTTGGACAGATTAAGGAAACCATGTAAGGTAAGTTCTGACTTATTACTCTGTTTATAGGAAATTCTGGTGGCCAAGATGCTAAGTATATTCATAAACCCAATGCTGTCAATTTTAAGCCTGAAGCCCCAAGAGACGAGCAGTGTTTAATACATCATCTCGTGTTAAATAGCAGCCACAGAGTTGCCGGTAGCCAGTGAAGGATTCCCTACCATGTAGGACTCGCCAGTTGTCAATGAATAGTACCTGCAAATGGGTAAAAGAGAAAACACTATCAAAAATCCTAAACCAAGAGAGACCAAATTTAAGTTCTGTGGTTATTCTCAATGAGATACTTTTCTTTTGAGATTATGTAGACTTTTAAGACTAAGATGTGTGTAATCCTATACATAATAGCCTCAAAAGAAGTTATAAAAGCAATATTTGCTAATAGGACCTGGGTTAGGGAGCTCATTTCTTGAACAATTATTCTGTTTTCCAATGTAAATTATATAACTGGATTCCATCTTTTTCTTACTCTATACTTATTCAAAGGGTAAACTACTGTTTCATTATGATAAGCTGAATATATTTTTCACCCAGAGGAAATATCAAGATTTGAAAAATGAACTGGATGTGGTGGCTCATGCCTGTAATCCCAGTTACTTGAGAGAATGAGATCAGAAGAATCATGGTTTGAGGCCAGTGGGGGCAAAAAGTTATAGAACTAACAGTGGGTGCAGTGCCATGTGCTTCTCATCACTGCTACAGTGGAAAGTAGTATTGAAGTCTGGTTGGGGCCTGGTAAAAACCCTTAGCCTTTATCAAACTAATCAGTGTGAAAAAAAGGGCTAGGAACATGTCTCTGTGGTAGAGTGCCTGCCTAACAAGCATGAGGCACTAAGTGTAAACCCATCACCCAAGTTATTCCCCACCCTAAACACAAATGAAATAAAGCTGGAAGGAATCTTAGGGATCTTTTAGCTAAATTTCTCATCATTCAGTAAGTTAGTGGCAGGACTTCTCTTTTTTCTTTCTAGCACTGTGACACATATTAAACAGATATCCTTCACTGGTTTGGTAAAACAAATTTACTAGACATTTTTAAAGTTTAGGACCCACCTTTCCAGGTTTTAGTTTGACCCAAAGCTCATTCTCAGGTCTTCGCAATTCAACTGTCAGAGTCCGGTGTGCTGTATACCAACGATGGACAACATCATAAGGTACCGTATTGATGACAGCCCGGTCATAGTTGTTGTACCTAACAGAATCATCAGAAATATCTCAGACACGTGAACATTGTTGACTATTTTTAGATAATGTTTCTCTTTCTTAAGTACTTTTTTGTTGTTGTTGGTTATAGGCTTGAAGTCTGGGCCTGGGTGCTGTCCCTCAGCTCTTCAGCTCAAGGCAAGCACTCTACCACTTGAACCACAGCACCACTTCTGGTTTTCTGGTTGTTTATTGGAGATAAGAGTCTCATCTACTCTTGCCCGAGCTGGTTTTGAACCTTGATCCTCAGGTCTCAGCCTCCTGAGTAGCAAGGATTACAGGTGTGAGCCACCAGCACCTGGCTAAGTACTTCTTTTATAGATGATGTGATAAGAAAGAAAAAATTCGCTTAGGAATTGAGGATCAGAGAGAGGAATTCTACTGATGATTATATTTTGTTTTTCTTTGGAGAATCTTGGCATAGGGAATATAATTTTAATTCCAGATTGTTTCTTCTGCCTTAGAATACAGCACTTTATCTAAAGTATACTTCATGGCATAAATCTTATTGATCAAAGTTAATTGAAGCATTGCTAAAAGATTTGAGCTTCCTGTTCATCAAACTGAAGTGGGAAAGGGAGGCTGCATAAACAAAGCCTCTTGAATAGATAGAATTACAGGCATGAGCCACTAGTGCCTGGATGAAAAATCTTTACTGAGATTCGAAACTAACCTTACTTACACATACTATACAGAGAGAAAAATGCACAAAGCTTAAAGACTTTTCGTGATGGGATTACATCACTAAAATACAAATTATTGCCAGAACTTTATACTTTCCTATGTGCCTTTTCCTAGTCATACCCCTTCCCCTACCCAAGAGAAACTACCATCATGATTTCTATCACCAAAGGTTAATTTTTGCCCACTTATAAAAATCTTTATATGAATAGAATTGTACAGTATCTACTCTTGTTGAGAAATTTATTTAATGCAGAGTACAATTCATCTTAGAGTAAGTGGAAAGGAGAGAATTCAAATGTAAAACAGCGTAAGAAAAATCCTGGCTGCAAGATGGGAAGTAACTGGCTCTAGAAACCTAAAGCACTGTAGAATATGTATGGCAAAATTTGTATGGAAAACCTAAGTTTTTTTTTTAAATTTTATTTTATTTTATTTGTGAACATACTATACAGAGGGGTTATAATTACATGGGCAGGATAATGCGTACATTTCTTACCAAGCATTGCAGCCTCCTCCTTTGTTTACCCTTCCCATCCCTTCCC
>NW_012267425.1:227195-231697 GCF_000151885.1 Dipodomys ordii | reverse complement strand
TTTTCCGCTTGACTCATACATATACTAGATATTGCAAATAAGGGAAACCATGGGACCTATGTTTCTTTGGGCCTGGCTTACTTCACTTAATATAATTTGGAAAACCTAAGTTTTATGGGATGATGCAAAAGAAGTGATCAGATCACATACAGCCTTGGAGGCTGTAAGTCATAAGGACAAAACTGATCTTTCCCTGAAAGATATTGGAGAGACAAAGGATCTTAACAGGATAATTACAAGGTAAGACTTGTATTTCAGAACTACTCTAGCAAAAAGTGGACAGAATGTTGTTCATAGTGGAAGCAAGATCATTTAAAAGTCTCTAGTAATCATACAGTAGATAAGTAATAGTGATTTCATTAATAAATGTGGCATTATAGATAGAAAGTAGTTGTTTGAGAAAAAATTAGGTTGAGTTAATGAAATTGGCTGTATTATATGAGAGATGGAGAAGCTAAAGACAACTTTTAAATTTTGGTTTGGGTAAACTAGTAGATGGTGGTGTCATTCAATGATACATGGGGAAACAAGTAGAGGGCCAGACTTATGAATGGGGACTGTGGGTTTAGTTTTGAATATGGCATATTTCATGTTTTTAATTTTTTAAATTTTATTATTTTTTGCCAGTCGTGGGGCCTGAACTCTGGGCCTGGGCACTGTCCCTCAGCTCTTCAGCACAAGGCTAGCACTCTACCACTTGAGCCACAGTGTCACTTCCAGCTTTTTCTGCTTATGTGGTGCTGAGGAATCAAACCCAGGGCCTCCTGCATGCAAGGCAAACACTGTACCACTGAGCCACCTTCCCAGCCCTAATATGGCATATTTCATGATTCTACAAGATCTCTAAGTGGTCATTTGACAATTGATAAACTGGCCAGAAACTTTACATAAATATTTTCTAGAGACATAAATTTTCATCAGACCTCTGGGTATACTAACTATGTGGCTACTGAGGACAACTGAATAGCTATTCTTTTTTATTTTATTACATGGTTTCATTTTAAGAGTATCACCTCCATTATGTATCATTCCCCCCAAATGGATTATTCTCTGACTTTTGGCCTATTTACTAGTTTTTTTTACTATTACTATTATTTATTTTGGCCTGTTTATTAGAATTATAACAAGAATATAACATAAAGAGCGATAGAGTAACAAGATTAAAATGTGGGAGCTAGAAGGATTTTAAGAATTATTACATTAGGAGGTTAATATATGGTAAATACACTGCAGCATAGTTCTTTGGTACTCACCTGATCAAATAGAGCTCTTTGTTCCATGGGTAGATATTTAAGAGTGGCCCAACCCCAATCATGTGGTTATGACATTCTCCAACATTTTCAATATATTCATGCTTCAATGGCACTTTGCTAAGGAGTTCAAATTCCTCAGGTGCCTTTTGAAGTACCTTTTCTGCTGCATAGAACCCATCTACTAACAGTGTTCTGCCACCTGTTCCTTCATGCTTAAGACAATGAAACACTTGAATGCTAAAGAAGGAAAAGAAAAGTAAATTCTTTTGTTCAGTGGATAAAAGAGAACACACCAAAATTCTTGAATATTCTTTTGTTTCATTTTCTTTTAATGAAGAATGAAATTCCACTTCCCAATTATTTTTCCTTCATATTGTTGTACTTTGAAATATTAATGCTACTATAGGTTTCTACCAAATATACACAACATGTATTAAAGCCTATATATGTTATGACCCAGTAATACAAATAAGATAGAGCCTCTACTTTTAAAAGCTCATGCTATAGTTAGAAGAGATAAAACCAGTGCCAGTAAAATGATGGGTACTATAATAAAGTTGTATACAAGATAAAGTAAGTCCCATAAAAAGGAATGATCTACTCTTTTTAATTCATTGTATAGAGAAATATTTGAGGGAAGGAGGGTGGGCTTTGTTTAATTTTAAAGACTGAGCAAGAATTAGAGTGGAAAGACCCTAGCATGAGCAGAGATCATTCTAGGAAGAGGCAAAAACATGACCAAAGTTGCTTGTAAAAAACAAAGTATACTAAAGGAAGAGAGTAAGAAGTTCCTACTGATACTATGGAGAATAACAAATGGCTTTAAATTGAAATTCTATGGGCACATTAACATTTTAAAGACTTGATTTTAGTGGTAGTGTGAAAGATAAGCTGGTGGTACTCAAGCTAAGCAAAAAAACTTGCAGAACAATTTGAAAGATGAAGGACGGGTAAGAATCTAGAATAACTCTAGGTTCCTCCTTAACTTTAAAGTTAAGAAATGTATTTACTATGTATGATACAGAATGCAGGCAGATATGTAATTGGATGATGAAGTGTGAGTGGTTGAAGAAGTTTTATTTAGGGACATGTTGAAATAGTCAAATCATTTATATGTTAACAGGGAAAGGATTGAAAAACAAAAGAATTTTGAAATTAATGAGGGAAAATAAAATTAATAGTAATTAACCAAAAGTTCAAAAGTGAGAAAAAGTAAGCCACAAAGTGAAATAAAAAACACGTAAGGAGAGCCTGAATGAATAAAATTAAGAAGAATCAAGCCAGGCACTGATGGCTCATGCCTGTAATCTTAGGTACTCAGGAGGCTGAGATCTGAGGATCATGGTTCAAAGCAGCCTGGCAGAAAAGTCCATGAGACTCAAGAATCTCCAATACATGACTCAGAAAATGCTGGAAGTAGTGCTGTGGCTCAAGCTAGAGCTCTAACCTTGAGTAAAAGAAGCTCTGTGACAGTGCCTGGGCCCTGAGTTCAGTCTCTAGGCCTGGCACAAAAATAAATTAATAAATAATTGTAGAAGAATCTAACTGAAAAACAAAAGAGAAAGGATCAATTATGATCATTTTGAACATTCTGTGAAACTTCTAGGTCAGGATTATTTAATAGTCTTAGGGGTTGACTTTGTAGTCTATAGGTGAAAAGGAAATTAATGCAATCACCCTTTTGTGCTATCTTATAATCCACATGTATGTATACTCACTTTACTAATATCTTTGTCACAGCTTATCATACGTATGAAGAAGAAAATCATAGGAAAGTTATGTCTAACATTATCATCTTTGGCTCAATAGTTACTGATTTGAGGTAGAAAAAAGTTTCTTTTCAGCTATTACTTATTTCCAAGTTCTTATTCATCAAACTTAAATTCCCCTTAATACCATTCTCAAAACAACAGTGTTTGCAGGGCTAACTACTTTGCAACGAAATAACTAAATGTGAGAAAAGTGTACAAATTATAAAACATAATTCGTAGTTTTTAAGGAAGTTGTAATTACATTAAAATATAAATTTAACAAGATTAAGACAATTCTTGTAGTAAGGTGATTAGCTTTCAATCACTTAAAATTTTATTACATGAGCCTAAAGAAGACTCAGATATGGTATTTCAAACTAGAAAGAAAAAGAAAGTCATATGAATTCACAGCAATTGATATGATAGAATTGAAATTGATTAAAAGACTACTCAAGACCATTATATATAAGGACTGGAGAAGCCTAATCCACTTACCCACAGGGCTCTTGGAAATAGGTAGTGTCAGTATGTCGGTCCAGAGCTAGTTTGGTATATGCAGTGTCATCTCTGGAAAAGTCTGAAGTAAAATACCACATCCTTCCATAGATGGTTTCTCTGTTAAATGAAATAAAGAAAGACCTAAATTATAGTATTTGTGGTTCTATCTAAAAGGTGAAATTGACAGTTAAGTACAACCTCAGTCCGGGCAACTCTGTCACCGATTAATATTCTAGGAAGTTGAAGGTAGAACTAAGAAGCATAATGTATTTCAAAAGCTTAGAGAATAATTACACTTTGCTTATATACCTACATCCGACTATTGTTTGGTGTTACTGAAGTTTGAATTCAGAGTGTCACACTTTTAATAGGTAATCACTCTACTACTTGAGCCACACCTCCATCCTTTTTTGCTCTGGTTACTTATTTATTTATTTTTTGCCAGTCCTTCAGCTTTTTTTTTTTTTTTTGGTCAAGGCTCGTGCTCTGCCCCTTGAGACACAGTTCTTTGTTGGTTAATTGGAAATAGGAGTCTGACAGATTTGTCTATCTGGGATGACTTTAAACTGGATCCTTGGATCTCAGCCTCCTGAGTAAGTAGGATTATAGGCGTGAGCCACTGGCATCTGGCTTGCTTTGGTTATTTTTGAGATAGGGTCTTGGTTTTTGTTGGGGTTTCCCTTGTCTGTGATGCATCTATTTTATTCTTCTCACTATATTTGGGATGACAGGTGTGCACCACTGCACCCAGCTATTCATTGTGATGGGGGTTTGTGAACTTTCTTGCCTGGACTGGCTTTAAACTATGATGTTCCCAATCTCCATCTCCCAAGTAGCTGGGATTACAGGTGTGAACTGTTGTCACCCAGTTTATATGCCTACTTTTATTTTATTTTATTTATTTATTTTTTTGGGTCCGGTCGTGGGGCCTGAACTCTGGGCCTGGGCGCTGTCCCTCAGCTCTTCAGCTCAAGGCTAGCACTCTACCACTTGAGCCACA
>NW_012267425.1:221087-227145 GCF_000151885.1 Dipodomys ordii | reverse complement strand
GCGCTGTCCCTCAGCTCTTCAGCTCAAGGCTAGCACTCTACCACTTGAGCCACAGCACCACTTCCAGCTTTTTTCTTTTTGTGTATGTGGTACTGAGGAATCTAACCCAGGGCCTCTGGCATGCAGGGCAGGCTTTCTACCACTGAGCCACCTTCCCAGCCCTATATGCCTACTTTTAATAGCCTTCTCATTTAAGGTCATTTTCTGTGTTTAACTTCCTTTCATAATAAAAGATAGCATAGCTACTTCTAGAAGCAATGTGTTACTTAATTTTAATAGGTGTCATCTTAAGTATTATTTTGTAACAGTAATGTTAATTTTCTGATATCATGTATAATCAAGCCTTTAAAGGCAACTAAACAGTTCCATATTATTAAGATGACATAGAAGTGACTAATAGTAGATCTTCATTTATCTTTTGGACATGGATGAATAAGGAAAAGAAAAAAGGGTGTTTTGTGTTACAACGATTTAGTGAGGTTTACTGTATTTTATTGCATTGCTCCTTGAGGTAAGTATGACAAATTTTGATTTTGCACATTTTTCCCCACTTAGAGCTGACTAAAGGTCAGTTTAATTCTTTAGTTTTCAGAATTTATTCTCTGAAGTGAAAATAGGAAATGTTCTTTTTGAAGAGTTTTTAAAGTCCTTTCAATTTATTGCGTACCATGTTTATTTTACTGTTTGTATTTCAGAAGGAATACTTTTCAAATTATGCTCTACTAGCACAGGGATTATATATATATGTACATATATATAAATATACATACCTATATATATAATGCATACTATATGCTATAAAATGTATTACATCTGGGTCATAATAGATAAAAGACAATAACTAATGAAGTAGGTTTATAGTACATTGAATAATACAGAAGATAAATCTATATGCCAAGTAGAAATGTAGAATGGTAATAAAACCAATACTAGGTGTCCCATGAGTAAAATAAGAGACAAATCTCACAATTATCAGGGTTACTATAGTGACCAACATAAAATAATAAGTGCAAATGTGCTGATTAAATTCTACATGATTTTTAAAAGGCACATAGATTACAATCAATTTCTGAATAAAGACCTGGCTATCACAGATCAAAACTGTAAGATGGCATATTACTCAATCCTTTTTTAAACAGATGGGAAAATAGAGGACAGTAAGGGATTGAGTGTGCATGTATGTGCGTGCACATTGTGTGTGTGTGTGTGTGAGAGAGAGAGAGAGAGAGAGAGAAAGAGAGAGAGAGAAAGAAAGGACTTACCTGTGGTAATACAACTGCTTGATAGCAGAATTCAAATTACTTTCCAGTTCTCTTTATTGTAGTGTTCATTCTAAGCTATAATGATAACTCAACTTTGATAACAGCGATAGTAAGAGCTACAAAAAATTTACCAGTGATTTTAAAGTCTTGATTACATGTAGTGTATAAATGTCTTTAGAGATTAGAAATCTAGTCCTCAAAGAAAGCTTTGTGAGTGAGAGTCTCCTTATTCAGGCCCTAAAAGATGTTGGATTGTAAATGAGGGCTTATTCTTTTTACTTTTTCATTGGTGCTGATGCTCTGGCAATTAATTACTGTAGATTTCATAAACCTAATAAATTACCTGATTAAGCTGATCCTTTCTGCCAACTTTTCTGTGTGTTCTTGAGTAGGAGGAACATTTTCTACAAATGCAATTCCATACAGCAGAAAGTTTTGTAGAAACATCTTCAGTCCCTCATTGGTTTCTAAGAAACTCTGGAAATCAACAGATGGAATTTGGGCTTGCTGGTAGATTTCAGCATTCCATAATATTCTAGGTTGGATAACCTTTTTTTTCTGTCCTTCATAGCTATTTTTCACCAGCCAATCCAAATCATATCTAGTCACATGACCATCTGGCCCTTTTTAGGAAAAAAAATAAGAGGCATTAAAATTTTACTGGTTAAGAATGGTGATTCTTATGCCTGTAATCCCAGCACTCAAGAGGCCAAGGCAGGATTGTGTTTATGAAGGTAGCATAAAGTGCATAATAAGCACTAGCAAATTATGGGCTACATCATGAGACTGTCTCAAAAAAAGTTAATTCTTAGTAGTTATCCTGTATGGTATCATTTATGAAACCAAATACAATAAGTGCCTAAAATGTTTTGGAGATAGAAATGTTTGTGAGTTGAGTGGCATGAAGGAATAAATGACTTCATAAACAAGAGAATCTTCCAAGAAGGTAAATAACTTGATGGTTTTATAGATACATAGTAAAGGATCTTCTGGAACATGCATTAGGTCACCAAAGAATGACAAACTCAGTACGGTTTTTAGTCTTCTCAGTGGAGACCCCTGTTGTCAATCTTTATCTTCCACTTAGAATCTTTGACCTAGAAAGGACTAATCTTCATTACACAGATAGTGTAATGAAACACACAGTGGCTCAAGATCACACAACATATGAATATAGGTTGATTATTGTATGGGATCAGAAGTGTTTGAGATTTTGGATTTTGTCACATTTTAGAATATTTGCATAGACTATGAAATTTGGGAACACTTAAGATTTCAGATTTTCAGAGTAAGGATGCTCAAGCTGTCCCACAATCATGTGAACTAGAATTTTACCTTCCTGTTTCTGACACTTTAGTACTGCATTTCAGTGACTTAAGGTAATTCTGACTCATAATATGATATCAACACAACATGATAAAGAGACTTCATAAGCGATTTTGCTTACTGTGCAGTAACACTTAAAATTAACACACCAACATGCTCTAGAAAAACTTCAGGATTAGCAAAAGAAGAATCAAGAGGAATAAAAGATATCTTTTCTTTTTCATTCTCCTTCTCTCCCTCCCTCCGTCCCCTTGACAAAAAGTACCATGGGTTCTGTAAATGATTTAGAAAGCATAAAAATAGGAAATTAATAGCACCCAGATGAAACTATGGCTGACAGTATGGCATTATTACTGTTTTCTACATATACTATTTACTAAAATAAATGTATATATACATATACATATAACATTGTACCATATCAACATTTAAAAATCATTTTATCATTTTACATGTATATGCTTTTAGTGTATATTACAGTGTATATTAACTGTACAAAATAGTTTCACTGTGACATTTACATATATACATGTCTTTTTAAAAAATAGATTTCACGGGGCTGGGAAGGTGGCTCAGTGGTAGAGCGCTTGCCTTGCATGCCTGAGGCCCTGGGTTCAATTCCTCAGCACCACATAAGCAAAAAAGAAAAAAGCTGGAAGTGGTGCTGTGGCTCAGGTGGTAGAGCGCTAGCCTTGAGCTGAAGAGCTAAGGGACAGCGTCCAGGCCCAGAGTTCAGGCCCCACGAACGGACCCCCCCAAAAAATAGATTTCACACATAAGAGAAAATATGTGGTGCTATCTTCCTGAGTATGGGCTAATTTCATTTAACATGATAATCTACAGTTCCTTCCATTTTCCTGAAAATGTAATGTTTGTTCATTTTATGAATAAAGAAAACTACATGTGTGTATACAACATTTTTCATGATTATTTCTGATGGCTATCCAGGTTGATTCTATAACTTGGTTATTGAAAACTGCCACAACAACATAACAGACAAGGTTATCATATCTAAAAAATACTTAGAACTCAAAAAATTAAAACCCCAACAACAAATCCACAAAGAAACAACAGCCTGATTAACAAGTGGGCTAAAGACTTAAAGAGAAACTTCTCTGAAAAGGAAATAAGAATGGCCAATAGATGCATGAAGAAAGAAATGCAAATCAAAGCAACATTGAGATTCCCATGAAGAAATGTTCAACTTCTCCAGCAATAAAAGAAATGCACATCAAAACAACATTGAGATTCCACCTCACCCCAGTTAGAATGGCTATAATCAAGAAATCTAATAACAACAGATGCTGGAGGGGATGTGGCCAGAAGGGAACCCTGCTGCATTGTTGGTGGGAATGTAAACTTGATCAACCACTTTGGAAAGTAGTATGGAGGTTCCTCAAAAGACTCCACATAGAGCTCCCCTATGACCCAGCAATCCCAGTTTTGGGCATTTACCCAAACGATCATAAACAAGGCCATACTAAAGCTACCAGCACAACTAAGTTTATTGCAGCATTTATTTACTATAGCTAAGATATGGAACCAACCCAGATGCCCCTCAGTAGATGAATGGAACACACACACACACACACACACACACACACACACACACACACACACATGAATTCTATGCCGCCATCAGAAAGAATGACATTGCCCCATTTGTTAGGAAATGGAAAGACTTGGAAAAATTATATTAAGTGAAGTAAGTCATGCCCAAAGAATCATGGGTCCCATGGTTTTCCTTATTTGCAATTAATAGTATATGTCTAGGACAAGCAGAAAAGGTCAAAAGCTATGTACATATGACCATATAAGATGTTGCTAAGCAAAATGAACCCCAAGATTGGGAGACAAGTGGTTTTATCTTTCTTGCTGTTGTTTTTAATGTATTTATAATGCACTATGTGATTTTTTTAGTTTCTTTTGTATGTTCCTCCCCCATGGTATGACCCTTGTTGTCAATGTATTTGATTCCAGTGTCCTGCATCTTGTATATACATTTTTCTAATTTGGGGAGGGTGAAGGAAATAACAAAATGCTGAAATAAGGATACAGGTTGACCCATTGTAACAATCAAATGTACAAGACACTATGTTGAAAACGAACTTTACAACTTGGCGGGGAGGGAGGAGTTGGAGAGGTGGGGAGGGGAGGGATGGTAGGGGAAAAGCAAAGGAGGAGGTAACAATGCTCGATAGGAAATGTACTCATTACCATACTCGTGTAACTGTAACCCCTCTGTACATTATCTTTACAATAAAAATATGTACAAAAAACCCTGCCACAATAAATAGGTATGCAGGGGTCTTTCATATATATATGTGTATATACATAATTGTTATTGTAGAGGTGATATACAGAGGGGTTACAGTTACATAAGTCAGGTAAAGAGTACATTTCCCTTTGAACAATGTTACTCTTTCCTTCGCCCAGTTTTTCCCTCCTGTCCCCACCCATAAATTGTATAGTTCATTTTCAACATAGTGTTTAGTATCACTGCTACATTTGTTCAACCTTTGTCCCTCCATTTCTTTCTTTTTTTTTTTTGTCTGTCCTGAGGCTTGCACTCAGGCCCTGGGGACTGTCCCTGAGCTTCGTTTATTCAAGGCTAGCACTCTGCCTCTTGAGCCAGCACTACTTCTGGATTTTTCTGCTTATGTGGCACTGAGGAATCGAATCCAGGGCTTCATGCATGCTAGCCAAGCACTCTACCACTAAGGCACACCCCCAGCAACCTACCCCTCCATTTCTGTTCCCCCTTACCCTCCCAAAGACAGATGAACTAACAAACAAGACATATAGAAAAGAAAAAAAACAGCAACAAAGAAAAAGAACTTGTTTCCATTTCCTGGAGTTCATTTTGATAAATATTTTATATGATCATATGCATATAGCTACTGAGCCTTTGTGATATTCTTCTAAGACTATATACACAATGGAATTCTACTCATCCATAAGAAAGAATATTGTACCATTCATAAGGAAATGGAAAGATTTGGAAAAAAATATATTAAGCGAAGTAAGCCAGACCCAAAGAAACAAAGGTTGCATAGTTTTCCTCATTTGTGGTAACTAGAATGTGCCTATAAATCTACAAGTGAGCACACTGGATGATAAAAGAAAAAACTACACTGGGACATGATGAATTATATAGCTCTCCAGGCATTCATACAGTGAGAACAAAGGAGCAGGGATCTCTTATATGATGATTTCAGGTATGTACCAAGGATATTAGGGCTGCATCATATATAAGTTCCATTTTTTCATTTTAACTCTTTTATTAGTGTATTTAAATTATACAAAGGAATTTCACTGTGACATTTCCATACATGCATATGTATGTTGATAAAATTTACCTTCTCTAAGCTGGGCACCAGTGGCTCATGCCTATAATCCTAGCTGTTCAGCAGGCTGAGATCTGAGGATCATGGTTCAAAGCCAGCCTGGGCAGGAAAGTCCATGAGACT
>NW_012267425.1:202519-220997 GCF_000151885.1 Dipodomys ordii | reverse complement strand
TCTGGGCCTGAGCACTGTCCCTCAGCTCTTCAGCTCAAGGCTAGCACTCTACCACTTGAGCCACAGCACCACTTCCAGCTTTTTTTTTCTTTTTGCTTATGTGGTGCTGAGGAATCGAAACCAGGGCCTCAGGCATGCAAGGCAAGCGCTCTACCACTGAGCCAACTTCCCAGTCCAAGAGACTCTTATCTCTAATTAGCCACCAGAAAACTGGAAGTGGTGCTGTGGCTCAAGTGGTAGAGTGCTTGCCTTGAGCTGAAGAGCTGAGGGACAGCACCCAGGCTCAGAGTTCAAGCCCCACGGCCGACAAAAAAACAAAACAAAACAAAAAAACCTCTATTACCCTTGCTTACCCTATTCTCCCCCCACCTTTTTAATCATTTTTAGTTTTATTATACTGTTCTTATAGATACACATAATGCATGTCTACTACATTCAATGTTTATAACTCCTCTCCTTTTCCCTTCATCCTCCTGCTAGTCCAAACATTCCTTTTTTAAAATTATTTCTCCTCCTCCTCTTCTGTCTCTTCCTTCTCTATATTATTATTACTACTTATTTTAGGTTTAGATTCCTCATATAAAAGAAAATATTGAGTTTGGCCTTATCTTTTTTTTGGGGGGGGTCCAGTCGTGGGGTCTGAGCTCTGGGGCCTGGGCGCTGTCCCTCAGCTCTTCAGCTCAAGGCTAGCGCTCTACCACTTGAGCCACAGCGCCACTTCAGGCTTTTTTTTCTTTTTGCTTATGTGGTGCTGAGGAATTGAACCCAGGGCCTCATGCATGCAAGGCAAACGCTCTACCACTGAGCCACCTTCCCAGCCCCGAATTTGGCCTTATCTTGTTCTATATGATGACCTCTAGTTCTTTATATTTTCCAGCAAATAACCTGATTCAATTTTTCCTTATGAATAATATTATTCTTGTGTATTTATACTATATTTTTAGCCCATTCATCTAGCGGGGGCACTTAGACTGCTATAACATAACTACTGTGGAGCACTGGTATAAACATGTTTGTCCAGGTATCTCTATTGTATGCATTCTTGTATGAATTCTTTTCCATATATATGTTCAGGAATGGTGTAGTAGGATCACATAGGTTTATTTTAAGTATCTTGATTATCCTCTATGTTAATTTCGATAGTTACTATATTAATTTACATTGCAATCAAAAGTATATAAGGCTTCTTTTATCTTTGTATTCTTGCCAGTGTTTGTTTTCATGAATAATAGTCATTCTGACTGGAGTAATATGGAATCTCAATATAGTTTTGATTTACATTTCTCTTATGTCTAAGGAAGTTGAAGATTTCCCAGTGTAGTTTGTTTGTTTATTATGACAGTCTTGGGGCTTGAGCTCTGGGCCTCGGTGCTGTCCCTGAGCATTTTTTTTGCTCAAAGCTAGTGCTTTACTATTTGAGCCACAGCTCTAATTCCAGTTTTTTGATGATTAATTGGAGATAAGAGTTTCACAGACTTTCCTGTCTGTGCCAGCTTCAAACCATGATCCTCTAATCTTAGCTTCTTAAGTAGCTATGATTCCAGATGTGAGTTACCAGAGCCTGGCTCTTATGTAGTCATTATACAACAGTTCTTCTCATTGTATGACTGTCATCTGTTCAATTCATTTGCCCATCTAAGGATTAATTGTACCTCTGGTGTTCAATTATTGAGTTCTTTATATATTGTGGATGTAAATAACTTTCCTAATGAATAGCTAGCAAGATTTCCTTCTATTCCGTAAATTGTCTCTTCATAATGTCAATACTTGAATGTGCAGAAAAATTTTATTTCGATGTAATTCCAACTGTCAATTCGTGCTTATTTCTGGAGACCTATTCAGAAAGCCATTGCCTATGTCTTCAAGTGTTTTCCCTGCTTTCTTACATTATGAACTTTGATCCATCTTGAATTTGATTTTTGCACAAGGTGAGAGGAGTCTCACTAGATATATGGATATACAGTCTAACCAACACCATTTGTTAAAGAGGCTGTCTTTTCTGTGTGCAGGTTTATGTATGACTTTAGTTTGTACAATAATATGTAAGTTTTGGTTTTGTATTGTTTCCCAGAAGTCTTGCATATTCTGTTCACAAGTTCTTATTTCTTCTTTATTATTGTCTGAATGTTCTCACTCATTAACCTTGTCTTCAAGCCCTGAAATCTTCTCTTTTGCTTGGTATAGTTTGTTAGGGAGACTTTTTATTGCCTTTTAAAAATTTTGCTTTATTGAACTTTTCATTTCCAGTATATCTGTCTTCCTCTTTTTTTGTAATCTTATTTATTGAACTTCTCATTCATATCCTCTTGAAATTTCCTCCCAAACTCAATTTTTCCTCCTTTCTCATTCCTTCTCTCCTCCCATCCTATCCCTCCTTTCCATCCTTCCCTCCCTTGCCTCCCTCCCTTCCTCCCTCCCTCTTTCCCTTCCCATCCCTTCCTCCCTCCCTTCCTTCTTTCCTGAGATTTTCATACATGTACATAAGATTCTTTGACTGATTATACTTATCCTTCCGGTTCTTCATACTTAAACTTTTTCATCCCTCCATTGGTTCTTTTTTTTTGTGCCAGGACTGGGGCTTGAACTCAAAGCCTCTTGTTTTTGCTTAGCTTTTGTGTTCAAGTATGATACCCTACCACATGAACCATACTTCAATTTCAGGCTTTTTGCTGACTAATTGGATATAAGAATCCAGGAGCTATTTTTGCCTAGGCTGGCTTCAAATCTTGATCCTCAGGTCTCAGTTTTCCCAGTTAATGGATTAAAGTTGTATATTTCCTGCACTGGTCTAATTCCCTTCTTATTCCCTAATAGTTCCTTCATCTACTTTCATGCCCTTTGTTTTTATGACTCCATATGAGAGTAATACGTACTACAGTTCCATCCATTTTCCTGAAAATGACATGAATTCATTTTTCTTAATGGCCTTTTAAAAATTATTTTTACTGGGGTTTGAACTCAGGGTATACAGGTACTCTACAACTTGATATTGTCTCCAGGGTATACTTGTTCAGTGAGATGAGATTCCATGCTTAGATCCCCAAAACACATTTTTTCTAACTAATGTGTTTATAGTCAGGGAAAAAAATTACAAAGTGGTTTTAATGAGCCATGATTCAGTGAATGACAATTTGTCCTAGCTACAGTACTAAGAATCAAATTCTATACTTTTAACACATGTAAAATCGATTCAGTTTCACTGGACAGCACAAGAGGAAGAAAGTGAAGAAAGCTAAAGTAATCATGCCAAGCTATGAAAAAAAATTGCACGAATCCCTTATATAGCTTAAATAAAACTACTTCTCTACTGAAGGAAAAAAGAGAACTCAAACAAAAATCCCTATCTGTAACTAATGGATTCTCAACAGAAGTAATAAGAACACACACCAGAGAAGAGTGTCTTTACAATAAATAGTGCTGAAAAAATTGACTAGACACATGTAGAAGACTTAAATTAGATCCCTCTTATCAGTTATAGAAGTCAACTGAAAATGGATTTAAAACTTAAAGGTAAGACCTCAAGATATGAAGCTACTAGAAGAAAATATAGGGGAAATTCTACATGACACTTGATAAGCAAGGATTTTTTTCTGAGAAATCATAAAAATATAGGAAATGAAAACAAAAATAGAGAAATGGAATTTGATAAAACGGAAAGGCTTCTGTACAGCGTAAGAAATAAATACAATGAAGAGACAACCTGTAGAATAAGGAAATACAAAAGGAACTCAATAGCAAAAAGACTCCAAATAATCTGATTTAAAATTGGCAGTACAGATTCTACATTACAGTTAGGTAAGTGGAAGTTTTTGGTGGTCTATTTTATACTAAACACCTAAAAATAATAACAATATACTATTTCAAAAAGCTGGAAGAAAGTTTTAAGTTTTCATTAATGCACATTATACAAATTAAAGGGTTTCATTGTGATATTTCTATATAGGTATTTAATATACTTTGATTATATTCACTATATTACTCCATCTCTTTCCCTTTCCTCCCTTTTTCTTTTTTTCCCCCAACTCCTCAGTAGTATCTCTTTTACATTTATGACCTTTCTTCTCCCCTCCTTTAGTTTCCACAAATAAGAGAAAACATGTGATACTTTGTGGGAATGGTTTATTTCACTTACCATGATGACTTCCAGTCCCATTCATTTTTTTCAACAAGCAACATCATTTCATTCTTCTGTACACTGAGTAAAACTCACTCTGTATGTGTGTGTGTGTATGTGTATAGATGAATGGGTAAATGTGATATATGTGTGTGTAAATAAAATGTTATATATGTAACATTTATAAAATCATTTATTTATATATAACATACATAAATATATGTATAGTATATACACATAGATATGTGTATATGTATATTTCACATTTTATTTATTCATTCACATATTGATGGTACCTAGGCTAGTTCTCTAGTTTAGCTTAAAAAACTGGGTATACAGATATCTTTGTAGTTTATTGACTTTGATACTTTAGAGTATATATCCAGAAGAACTATGTTTGGATTATATAGAAGTTCTATTTTTTTTTGTGTGTCAGTGTGGGGCTTGAACTCTGGGCCTGGACACTATCCCTCAGCTCTTCAGCTCAAGGCAAATGCTCTGCTACTTGAGCCACAGTGTCACTTCCGGTTTTCTGATTGGTTGATTGGAGATAAGAGTCTCATGGAGTTTCCTGCCTGGTCTGGCTTTATACTGTGATCCTCAGATCTCAGCCTCTTGAGTAGCTAGGATTACAGGCATGAACCACCAACACCCAGCAGAAGTTCTATTTTTTTTTAAAGGAACTTCCATACTGATTTCTATATTGGCTGGACTTGTTTACATGCTAATCAGTAGCGGATAAAAATTCTTCCTTCCTACACCCATGCCTTCATTTGTTGTTATTTGTTTTCTTGATATCTGTTTTAATTTGGATGAGGTAAAGTATTAATAGAGTTTTGATTTACATTTCCTTGATGCCTAAGGATGGCAAGTGTTTATTGGCTGTCTGTACTATTTCCTTTGCAAAAGTATCTGTTCATTGCTTACTTGTATTTTTCTTTCCTTTTTTTTTTTTTTGTATGTGCTGGTACTGGCTGGGGCTTGATCTCACAGCTTTATGCTCTTGCTTAGTGCTCAGCTTTTTCACTCATAGCTAGTGCTCTACCACTTGAGCCACACCTCTAGTTCCTCCAATTCCTACTTATTGACAAGAGAATTTACTTTTATGTTGTATGTTTTTTTCAGTTCTTTCTATGTTATAGATATTAAATTCTTTTCAGAAGAATATCTAGTAAGTATCTTCTCCCAGCTTTTGGTGCTAGTACTGTGGCTTGAACTCAGTGCCTGGGTGTTGTCCCTTAGCTTTATCTGCTCAAGGCTAGTGCTTTATCACTTCCATAGTTCTACTTCTGGCTTTCTGCTGGTTAATTGGAGATAAAATTCTCATAGTTTTCCTGCCTGGGCTGGCTTTGAACCACAATCCATAGATCTTAGCCTCCTGAGTACTAGGTTATAGGCATGAGCCACCAGCACCCAGTTTTTCCCATTTTTAGATAATCTGTGTTGTCTGTTTCTTTTGCTGTATAGAAGTTTCTAGTTTGGTACAATCCATTTTGTCAGTTGTCTTATTTCCAAACCAATTGTATTCCTATTCAGGAATTACTTGTGCTTATATCTTGAAGAGTTTCTCATATACTTTACCCTAGAAACTAAGAAGTTCTACATCTTATATTAAGGCTTTTGACCCACTTTGACTTAACTTTTTGTATAGAAGTTTAGTCTCAGTCTTCAGTCTTATATAGATATCCAGTTTTCATGGCATCATTTGTTAAAGAGGCCGCCATTTTTCTAATTTATGTTTTTGGCACCTTACTTAAGAATCAAACGGCTAATAGGCTTCATCTGATCTCTGAATGTTCTATTTTATTGCATTGTTCTTTTCTAAATAATTTTTGCAGTGTCAGGGATTTAGCTGAAAGCCTTGTATTTTGTTGGTAAGCACTCTAGCAATTAGGCCATGTTCCTATTTGTTTTTCTTTTTTATTTTCAGGTAGGGTTTCACAGTAATTTTGTCTAGGCTGGCCTCAAATCCCTTTCCTCCTGTTTTTGCCTTCCAAGTAGCTAGGATTACAAGCATGTACCACAGCACCTGATGGTTTGGCCTTTTTTTTTTCTTTTTCATTTTTGGTGGTATAGGGAATCATGCTGGGTAGACACTCTTTGGCTTGAGCTTCAACCCTTGTTGCTGTGGTTACTTTTGTGATAGAGTCTTACTTTCTGCCTAGTCTGGTCTGAGGCCCAATCCTCTAACACTTTCCAATCAAGCTGGGATGACAAATGTAAACCACCACATTCAGCACTTTTTGGGTTCTCTTTTGGTTCAGCTTTTTTGCCCAGGGTGGCCTAGAACCACAATCCTCTTGATTTTACCCTTCCTCATAGGGATGTTGACAGGTGTGTACTATAGTGCCTAGATATTGGTTGAGATGGGTTCTTGCAATCTTTATGCTTAGGCTAGCCTCAAAATGAGATCCTTCTAATCTCTGCCTCTTGAGTAGCTAGGATTAGATACGAATCACCAGCACCAGGTAGGTGTTGAGTCCCACAGATCTTGTATGTTCTGTTCATACATTCTTCTTATTTTTGTCTGACTGTTACAGCATATCTACCTTATCTTTAAGTCCTATTACTCTGTCTTCTATGTTGTCTAGTTTTTAGATAAGGCTTGCAATTGAGTTTTAAAATATGACCTTATTGAGCTTTACATTTACAAAATTTCAATTTGATTTTATTCTAAATTTTTATTCTTATTGAGTGAATCTCATATCCTGTATTGTCCTCCTTATTTCATTCAGTTGTTCATTTATATTCTCTTTGAATTTATTTTGGTTTTTAATCATGTCTTTGATTTCTTCAATCATTTTTATAATTATTTGAATTATTCAGGCCTTCATCCATTTCACTATTAGAATCTGTCTGTGTGGAAGAGCTGATTTTTGTGGGACTTTTACTGTATGGAGATTTGAACATCTAGGCCAAGTTATTGGAAGAGTTAATCTCTTATTATTTTTTAGTTGAAATATTTTCAAAGTTCAGGCAGGACTGGGTAGTGACAGAGTCAAAGTGCAGCTTCTTGTAGCTGGAGTTTGGGCATAGTTTAGTAATCAGATTTTCATACAAACTTCTGTAGTCACTGAGGACAAAACCAACTACACCAAAAGGAGAATATTAGGTTCAAAAGCAATTGTAATGATAGACATATTCACTCTAGAAATAGAGTACTGCCTGTTTGAAAATAATTACCAACTTCACCAAATAATTATCAACTTCAATAACCTGGAGGAATAAAATATTAAAGATAATATTATTTGAACAAAGATGCTACTAGTGAATGAAAACAGCAATGGTATAAAAACAGGAGAAATAATACTATTGAATAGCATAAAAATAGAGAAGTAAAAATGAGAGAAGAAAGAAGCAAATGGAGGAGGTATCAAGAAAAATAATTAAAATTAGCCAATAGTAAAGTGGGAAACAGATCATATTATTATTATGATTATTACTCAGAGAAAATGAAACAATCTAAAACTACAATAATACAGAAGAATTGTAGAAAGGGGAATAAAAAAGAGAAGAAAAGGCAAGAACAAGACAAAATATCTAACTGGAGAATGAAAGTGAATAAAAATGGAGGGAGGGAGAAAGGAGAGGGATAGTTGAAAATTAAATATTTAAAGCTGGTTGTGGTAGCTCACATTTATAATTCCAACTATTGGGAAGCTGAGGCAGGGAGACTGCAAGCCCCAGGATCACATAGGCCCTATAAGGAGAGGCAAAGAAATTAGATCTTAAATGGAAAAGTCATGAAAGGGAAGTCCAAAAGTGAAAAAGAGCAAAAGAAGAGAATAATTTTTTAATAAAAAAGAAAACAGGCATCTAGTCCTCTGAAAATGTTCATCTTGTGGGCTGTAGTGTGAACTGTGGGATCAGTGCCCACTGGGTTTTCTTTACTTGGCAAGGGAAGTCTGTGTAGTATTGACTTCCTCTGTTTTCTTTTGTGTTCTCCTAGCAACCAGAGGGCATATTTTGTAGGGAAGGATGGCAATATCCTGCAGTGGCAGAATGCTCTGCTGGTCTCTATCCTCTAGATCTTTGTCTCCCAGAGCTCTTCCCACTTAGGAAGTGACTTCCACTTTGTGACTCTGACCAGTCTTCACTATGTGATGCTCTTCACATCCCTAATGCAGACATATATATATATATATATATATATATATATATATATATACACACATATATATATATGTATGTATATATATGTATATGTATATAAAGATACTGTACAGAGGGGTTACACGAGTAAGGTAAGGAGTACATTTCCTATGGAGCATTGTTATCCCCTCCTTTGTTTTTCTAAACAGTCAGTTTTTGCTGAGCTATTCCTAAAACACTTGTCTTACAGTTTATTATTTTTCACTTTGGCTGTCACCCATTGTCGTTTTCCATCTGGCCTAATCCACCATAAACACACTAGCCACACTTTCTTGATCTTTGTTAATCATATCCATGGTTATATCATTTTAGATATGAACTTTGCCCTGTTATATTTTCACACAACTCTTGCATTATCTTTTATTAAATCTGTCTTTTGACCTCATTGTGCCTGCTTGTCTCCTGTCTTAGTCTTTGCTATGCAGACTTTCTTGTGTGGCTAAATCAGTTCTCTACACCAGCACTCAGTGATCCTTGTGTGTTCGTGGAGCCTACATGATATTTCTGACTTCTGAAGTTTCTAGCTCAGGGTCTTTTGTTTCTATGGCTAGTCCTGGTGCTTGAACTCAGGGCCTGGGCACTGTCCTTGAGCTTCTTTTGCTCAAGGCTAGCACTCTACCACTTGGGCCACAGTACCACTTTCAACTTTTTCTGTTTATGTGGTACTGAGGAATCAGACCCAGGGCTTCATGCATACTAGGCAAGCTACTCCACCACTAAGCCACATTCCCAGCCCATGGCTCAGGATCTTTACAAAATGTGTTCCTGCCAGTACACCATGCTGAAAAGGAAAGAACTTTTCCAGTGATCACCCATGCCCTATGTTGACTCTAAGATCTCTTTTTGGCTAGGCTGAAAATCTAAATCTGTTTGATACTGAGTTCAAAATTACGTTTTCTGAGTCTCTCATTCTTTCATTTTTGCTCCCTTCCTTTGGTAATTGCTTCTACCCACACAATTCACAGAAGTTTTCACCCTCCATATTCTGTTCTCCAAGACTCTGTTTGTTAAATAAGATAACCTATGTTCAAACCTGAAACCACAGAGTGTTTTTTTCCTTTGGCTCTTGTTTATTTGTTCTTTCTTTTGTCCCAGGCTGAGCCCTTTGCAGCTTTGTATGCTCCATTCCATACTAGTCAATTGGTGCACTGGAGCAGACATTTTCTCCCTCTGTTCAGCTTGCTAATACTACCCATTTTTCTTTAAAAAATAGTTCTACCTGTACACTACTGAAATCTCAGTGCCTTCCCACTATCACCCATCTTAAAGGCTAGTTGCTTTCCAGCTGCTCCTGCTCATTTCCCTAGAAATGTATGTGATATTAATTTACCACCTTAAAAACTTCTCATATTTTTCTTGATCTTTGTAGGTTGGGTGCATCTGAAGAAGTAGAGACTCTCCTAGTATTTGAAGGTTGACTTTGTCTTAGAAAACCCCATCTGAGGGAAGGGATGGGAAGGGGAAAAGAAAACCAAAAACAAAAACCCATCTGACATGTTCCATAGGCATCTTTTTAGTTTTCCAGTTGTTTCCTACCTGGACATATGAAAGGACTTTTCACCATAAAGATATGATAAATGTTTGAGGACATAGTTGTGTTTGACCTGATTTAAACATTACACAATATGTAGCATGTATCAAAACATCACACAGTACCCCATGAATATGTATAATTTGTGTTATATATCAGATAAAAATAAATTTAATATTAAGATGGGAAATAATACATTTCTCAAAAGAAGATGTATAAATGGTCAAGTATACAAAATGCTCAATATCATAAATTATCAGGGAAGTACAAATCAAAATCATGAGATACTACCTTACTTCAATTATTGGAATGGCTATTATAAAAAAGACAAATAATAACAAATAGTAGCAAGAATGTGTAGAAAGAGAAATTCTTATAACCTGTTGTAGCAATGTGTAGTATTTTGGTTTTCTGTGTGTAAATTAATAATTATGTAAGTTAGTACAGCCACTACGGAAAACAGAGTTTTTCCATAGAATGACCAGATGATCCAGCAATCCCATTATTAGGTTTATAGCTGAAAGAAATGAAATAAGCTGGGTGCCAGTGGCTTATGCCTATAATTCTAGATACTCAGGAGGCTAAGATATAAGGATCATGGTTCAAAGCTAACCAGGGCAGGAAAAGTCTGCAAGACTCTCATCTCCAATTAATCACCAAAAAACTGTAAGTGGAGCTGTGGCTCAATATTAGCCTTGAGCAAAAAAGCTCATGGATATTGCCAGGTCCTGAGTTCAAACACCAGGATCTGCATGCATAGACAAAAGGAAATGAAATAATAGTATCCATATGCAGAAAACTGAAACTGGATCCCTATCTATCCCCTTGCACCAGTATCAATTCAAAATGTATCAAAGACCATAATGTAAGGTCTGAAACCATGAAACTATTACAGGTAGAAGGTAGGAGAAACAGTAGGTCTCAGGCAGGAATTTTCTGAGTAAAGATCCAGAAAAAAGACTGCCTACAGACCACAAAATATATGTCTCCGTCTATTTTTGTTGCTACAACAAAACATCAGAGGCTCATTTAGGTCATGATTTTGATGTTTGGAAAATCTAAATATCCATCATGTTCTCACCATTCAATCATGCATGCAACAATCATTGAAAACTTCCCCATTGAGGGTTATGCTTGGCCTCAGATGACAAGTATAAACTCTACAGTTCTGTCAAGATTTATCTCAAGGAGCTTTCAGTCTTTTCATCCTTATCAACCGTCTGAGGAAAGCAAGGCAGGTATTATGATCCCTGCTTTATAAATAGAAAAGTGAAAACAAAGGGTGTGTGACTATGCTGAGTCACACAGTTAGCTCACCATGGGGCTGGCTGGAGCATTGGAGTCTTCTCTCTATCTTAAACTCTTTCCATTTTTCCCACACTAAAGCAAGATGGTGAAGAACACAAGCTTGGAGCTAAGGTGGACTCAGTTCCACCATTTCTCAGCTGTGTGCTCTTGGGGTCATTCTTTAATGGCTCCATGCTTCAATTTTACCCTCTATAGAACACTCTACACTTGAGCCACAGCATCACTTCCAGCTTTTTCTGCTTATGTAGTACTGAGGAATCGAACCCAGGGCTCCATGCATACTAGACAAGCACTCTACTACCAAGCCACATTTCCAGCCTCTAGTTTCATCTTTATCCCGCCACTCTAGCTAAGTTTCTTAGATGGTATTCAGTCTTAGCATTAAGTACCATATTAGTAGTGAAGAGAAAAACTAAGACTCTTCAAAATTCTTCTAAGGGGAAAAATTAACTGAAAGAATATTCTAGTTTGGAGAGGACCAAACTTCTTTCACAAAATCATTGTTCTTTAGACTACTACAAATAAGAATAAGTCTATTTACTTACAAGTGAAAAAGAGTGTAGTCTCATCCAGATGAATGGTCTTTGGCTTGATATATAAATCCACACTAGCAGTGTCCAAGCTGCGCTGGTGAGTCTTAGAGTTGTAGCATGATGCTGAGCGGCAGTGATCTCGAAGCCAGACATAATCAAAGTGCATCACAGTATTAGCATATTGCAATTCTAAAGAAAATATTACATTCATCAGAAATATTTATTTAAGAAAACTGAACAGAATAAATAGCCAGAAAACTTCTAGAAGATTTATACCAAGAACAAAGACAATAAAAATAATTCCTTACCAATTATTAAAACATAATATATACCTTCTATAGTTAAAATGGTGTGATACTGATATAAGAATAGACCAAATAATGGAAGAGTATAAGAAGACCAGAAATACATCTAAATGGGTAGATGGATATAGGATGCCCTTGCACTATGTTAGCAACTCTTTTGTTAAGGTGAAGTTACATGAAAATGAAAACTCACAAAAAGTCAAATACTTTCCTATGAACCAATTTACTAATTTAGAAAAGTAAACAAAAAAGAAATCAAATTTATAAAAGCAACAAAACTATAAATTACCTAGGAATAAATGAAAATATGGAGGAATGCTATGGAGAGACCCATAAAACCATGTTGAAAGACTTGAAAGAAAGCTATAAGGAGAAGTACCATGTTTACAGAGGCAAATTCCATGTAATTGTGATCTATACCCTAGTGAAATTTTCATGTAATGGATGTCAAGTCCAAAATCCATGCTGAAAAAGAACAGATTCATAATTTTGAGAAAGAAGAAAGTATGGGTATCAGATATAAAAAACTTATTATAAAATGATAGTTTTTAAAGTATCAGTATAGAATAAATAAGTAGATCAAGGGAACATTACAAAGACTCATTCATAATATGAACCTGTAGTACATGAAAAATGTGGTATTTCCTAACTCTAGGAGAAAGATGGGCTCTTCAATGAGTGGTATTGGAAAAATTAATATTTCAAACAATAAACTGTCTTTGTAACAGAAGTACATTTCTGATAGATTAAAATATAAAACATTATCTGTCAACCTCCTTGAGATAGGAAAGGCTGTTTTATATACTACAAAAAGAACAAAATATAAAAACATTTTATTTTGCAAACAATATAAAAACCTTAAAGCAAAATAGCAGAAAGCAAAAACACCCCAGCAGATTTGAATTTTGAATGTGTCCCAGTCCACACATACATCCTTTGGCAAAGGGCTTTAAGAATGACCTTTGATCACTAGTGGAATGATTACTAAACCATCTGAGGATTCTCAATTTTAGCGTTATGGATATCAAGGTTAGATAATTTTTTGTTGCAGGGTACTATTTTGTATGTTGTAGTATGCTTAGTAGCATCTCTGGTCTCTATGCAACCAGTAGCATCTTCCTCTCCATTATGACAGACCAAAATGTCCCTAGAGATTGCTAAATATGACATTGTGGGGAGGGTGGGGAAAATCGTGCTAAGTTGTGAGGCACAAAGCTATGGTGACTCCAGAACAATGTCTAGGGAATCACAGTTTAAAAAACTGAAGTAGACACAACAGTGGTTGCACACTCAACAGAATTACTTCAGGCAAGTCGGCAAACAAACAAATATGAAAAGCAGAACAATAATCCCATTAATGTCAGAACTCAGTTACTGCAAGATATCAATTAAACTACCGGGGTCTTCAACAAAAAAAAAATCATGGTAGGCAATATACTAAAAATCCAGATATTGAAGTCAACGGAGAGTCTGAAACAACTACAATACTTTGGAACTGCTGATATTATGGGATGAAGTTGTTTATTTGGTGATGTCCTTTTAAAGTTGGACTTATTATCATAGGATCAAAGTGGGAATGATAAGCAAAATTATGCGTGTAATGATTATTTTGTCAACTTGATCGGGCCATGGGAGTGCCCAGGAATCTGGCTAAATATTAATCCTGAATATGCCTATGAAGTTGTTTCTGGAAGTGATTAACATTTGAATCAATAGATTGAGTAAAAAATTTTCTCCAGAGTGTAGGTGGGTGTTACTCTACATTGAGGGTCTGAATGAAACAAAAAGGTAGAAGGGAGAATTATGTTGACACAATAGTCTTTTGATCTTAGACTGGAGATTATACTATAAACTTTCTATCTAGGACCCTTAGACTTGGACTATAACTTATATCATTAGTTCTTTTCATTCTCAGGCCATCAGACTGAAACTGGAACTACACTGGTAGTTTTCCTGTGTCTCTAGTTTAAAGATGAGATTGAGGTACTCCTAAGCCTCTACAAAATTGCATGATCTAATTCCTTGTCTGTCTGAGTGTTCATATTACACCTACACATACAATTTCCCAGTTGATTCTCTTCTGTTTCTCTGTAGAACATTGACTAGTGTGAAAACTGGTAGTGAGAAGTAAGGTACTAATATAACAAACATCTTAAAATTTGGAAGTGGCTTTAGAACTTGGAAGTAGGTAGAAGCTGGAGAGGTATACTAGAAAAATTCAAGATTACCACAAATGGAATGCTAAAGGTGATTCTGGTGAAGGCTCAGAAATAAAAGGGGAGAGCTGAGTTAAGAAAAACCCTGCATTTTCTTAGACAATACATAAATAATCATAAATAGAATTTTGGTAGAAGTGTGGATGGTAAAGGCCTTTCTCATAAGGTGTCAGACAGAAATGAAGATGATACCATTGGACAATGAGAAAAAAAAGTGACCCCTTTAATAAAGGGGCAACCCCCCCCCAGGCTGAATTGTCAAAGACAACTTGAGAACAATTAAGGAGGATATTTAGCTAAGATGATTTCTAACCAAACATTGAAGAAACACTGGCTCCTTCTGACTTCTTACAATAAAATATAGGATGAATGAAATAAGGAACTATTAAGTAAAATAGCAACCGGAACTTCATGCTTTAGATTTTTTATTTATCTTATTCACATTGTAAACAATGAGAAAACATGTTCTGAAGAGAACAGTAAAGTGTGGCTGACCCAACATTTGATAAAGAATTAAGTGTGGGTATGAACCACTGTCCTACTCAACCATCTTAATAGATGCCAGGAACAGAGATAGGATTAAACCTGAAGAGACATTTATGATAAATGGATATTAAATTTTGTTGTTTTTTGATTCTAATAATATCACATAACATTTTTAATTTGTTATTTTCATGAATACATAAATCATTGCTTTGAAAAAAAATTAAACCAACCTTGCATTCCTGGATGGACTACCTGATTTTGATATATTATCTTTCATATGATATATTATCTTTCGTATATATTGTTGAATTCAATTTGTTCATATTCTGATTAGGGTTTTTGTGTCTATGGTCATGAACTACTACCCTCCAGTTACTTTTCACTATCTTTTTTTTGGTGAAGGAGAGTGATTAATGGATTTGATATTATAAAAGAACTGCATAATAAAATAAGTCATTTATTTTCTGGAAGAGAATGAAAGAAGGAGTGATATTTCTTTTTCAGCATTTGGTAGAGTTTATAGTTAAACAATCTGGGTCTGATGTTTTTGACTTTGTAATATTTTGACTAGTAATCCTATTTTTTATAATATACATAGGACTACTCAAGTTATTTATTTCTCCTGGAATACATTTTGACAATTTGTGTGTATCTTGTTTCAGCTGTCATAACAAAATGTTATAGACTGAGTAGCTTAACAGAAATTTATTAATCACAGTTTTGAAGGCTGGATATCCAGATCAAGTTTTGATTTGGTTCCTGGTGAAGGAGAGAGAGAGATCTCAACCATTCCTTCCACTTTTATAAAACACAAGTTTTATTTTATCAGGGTTCTACTCATGTAACCTCACTTAATCTTAATTATGTTCTTCAAAGAACTGTCTCAGTATAGTTATAAAGGGATTGTAGAGCTTCAATAAATGAATTTTTGGTGGATACAATTGAGTCCATAATAGTTTATTTACAGGAATTGGTCTCTTTTATTTAACTTACCAAATTTGTGGGCACAGAATGTTTTTGTAGTATTCCCCTTTTTGTCCTAATATCATTAAGATCAATAAAAATTATTGATGTTGGTAATTTGTTTCTTTCTTTATTCTTGGTTAACCTGGATAGAAGTTAATCAATTTTATTTATTTCAAGGAAACAGATTTTGGGTTCATTGATTTTCTTGTTTCTCTCCATTTTCAATGTCACTGGTTTGTGGTCTGTCAATTCCATTTCTTGTGCTATTTTTAAGTTTAATTTGTTCTTATTTATCTAATTTCCCAATGTAGTATGTAGCTTAGGCTATTTATCCATTCATTTACTTATTTATTTTTATTTTCTAATATATGTATGCATTGCATTCATTTCTTTCCAACCAATGCTTTAGCTGCTTCCTGAATTTCAATAGGCTATGTATTCATTTTTACTTAGTTCAAAACATTTTTAATTTCCATTAAAGCTGTCTATTCATGTACTTTTTAGAGGTCTATGGCTTAATTTCAAAATACTTGGGGCTATTCTATTTTTAAGTTTTTATTCCTACTTGACTATTGTATGATCAAAGTACGTATCTGTTGTTAAGAGTCTTTTAACTTTTTGAACTTTGTTTTATGGCTCAGATTGTAGTCTATCTTAGTGGATGCTTCATGTGCTCTTCAGAACAATGTGTAGTCCACTACAGTTGAGTGAATTCTTCTACAAATGTCAGTTAGTTCTAGTTAGCTGAAAATGCTGTTCAGGCTATCCATATCCTTGCAGATTTCTTTCCTAGCTAATTTATCAGTTGCTGAAAAAGAATGTCTCTAATGACAATTGGGATTTTGGTTATTTCTATCAGTTTTTGTTTCATGGATTTTGATGGTCTATTTTTACATTTTTTGAGAAATGATCTAATTATTGCTATATCATGTGCCTCTTTATCGTAGACAATCTTTCTTATCCTGAAGATTGCTTTGTCTAGAGTTAATATAGTTACTGGGAGGTCTTGAGTTGAAAGCTTTTTCTCTAAGTTCATGAATAAAACAAGGATATTCACATTTGGCATTTCAAGTCAACATAGGACTAGAACTTATAGCCAGAGTAATTAGGTAAGAAGAAGAAATTAAAGGAATGGTTTTACATATAGAAAACAATAAAGATTCCACCAAAACTCTTAAATAATTAATAAATGAGTTCAGTGAAGTTGTAGGATACAAAATCAGCATGTGAAATTAGTACTATTTCTACACATTAACAATGAACTATCCCCCAAATTAATAATAATCCCGTTTGCATTTGTCACAAAAATAAAATACTTAGGAATATCTTTAATGGAGTAAAAAAATCTGTGTACTATAATACATTGATGAAAGAAATGTTAAATATATTCTATCTTCATAGATTGGAAAAGTTAATACTGGAAAAATGTCCATACTACTTGAAGTAATCTATGATTTAATGTAATTCCTTTAAAAATGCCAATGAAGCTAGATTTTTAAACTTATAATCTAGATTTTTATAAACTTATAATGTAAATATGTTGGGTGATATCAAAGTGTATACAAATGTATTAACTGAATTGTGATAGATTCAAGGGATACAAATGGATTAACTGAAATATGGTAGATTCAAAGGAGGACTCTATAATTCTTTTAAGAGGCAAAGTTAAAGTTGAACAAAGTAAACACCAGGAAGTAAGTACTTGAAAGGGGTGGGGTGGGTCAAGGGAAAAGAGGTAGACAAATGAAGAGGAAAAAAGGGAGAGAATACAGTCAAGAATTCAGTGGAAATCCTACAAAATTAAGAGTCAGGGAAAGGAGTGGTAGGGGAGGGATGGGTGAGAATGTTGAAAGGAGTGACATTGAGTAAGGTGCCTTATATTCATAAACTTTTTTATTCATAAACTTTTTAAAATGGCAACTCCTTTGTACAACTATTTAAAGATAATATAAAATAAGCAAATATAAAAAGGGGTGACAGGGATCAATATGTACTATATTCATAAACTCCTTTGTTAGGAAGTGGCGCTGTGGCTCAAGTGGTACAGCGCTAGCCTTGAGCTGAAGAGCTGAGGGACAGTGCTCAGGCCCAGAGTTCAAGCCCCAAGACCGACCAAACAAAAAAACAAACAAAAAAAACAAAACTCCTTTATTAAATGGCAACTCCTTTGTATAACTACTTAAAGATAATTAAAAAAGGGGGCTGGGAAGGTGGCTCAGTGGTAGAGTGCTTGCCTTGCATGCATGAGGCCCTGGGTTCGATTCCTCAGCACCACATAAGCAGAAAATAAAAGCTGGAAGTGGTGCTATGGCTTAAGTGGTAGAGTGCTAGCTTTGAGCTGAAGAGCCGAGGGACAGCGCTCAGGCCCAGAGTTCAGGCCCCACAACTGGAACAAAAACAAAAAAAAAGATAATTCAAAAAGGAAAATTTTCTCAAAATTACTTTTGACACTCTACATGATCAGTGGCGTTTCTCTAGTAACAAACTATAGAAATGATCCCTGAAAGTATAGCCTTTCAAAAGTATTTTTAGTCCTAAATTACCTGTCAGGATGGATCATTTTAATGCCTGTGTTTTGCAAATCTGATTCTGATTCTGCTTTGTCTATTTTCAGTTTTGTTACTTCATATTTATTTTAGCATGTTTTATAATTTTGTTATTGTTGAAAGCATACAGGTAAGTATAGCAAATAATACTGAAGCAAATAGGACTTTATCATAAATATATTAATTTGGTGATGAATTTGATCATGTTTTCTGCTTATTATTTTTATGGCTACCAAAGGCATTACATTTCTTTTTTTTAATTTTTTTTTTGGGTCCGGTCATGGGGCCTGAACTCTGGGCCTGGGCGCTGTCCCTCAGCTC
>NW_012267425.1:193849-202469 GCF_000151885.1 Dipodomys ordii | reverse complement strand
TCAGCTCAAGGGTAGCGCTCTACCACTTGAGCCACAGCGCCACTTCCGGCTTTTTTCTTTTTGCTTATGTGGTGCTGAGGAATCGAACCCAGGGCCTCAGGCATGCAAGGCAAGCGCTCTACCACTGTGCCACCTTCCCAGCCCCAGCATTACATTTCTCTAGTGATCTTTTTTTCCTCTGCTCTCTTGGCCTTGGACCTTTCCTTTGTGTTAAACCTCAGTAGTAATATGTTAGTTGAAGCTCTCCTAAAATAATCAACTGCTATTTTAACTGGGTATCTCTTAGCTTGTTATAATTTGGTCAAGGAAATCATTGTATTTTAGATTAAGTTTGCCTTTGAAGTGCACAGTGGGCTTGTGCTTTGGGAGTGTAGCCTAAAAAATTCTTTTTGTCTCTCTTCTAGGGTGTTTCAGACTGACCTGTATCTACGCAAATGATATATTCATGTCCTAACTCCTGGTACCTATGAACATGCCCATATTTGGAAATACAAAGGTCTTGACTTATGATCTTTTTGAGTTTATGACAGTACAGGAGCAATATGATACTAAACAATTTATGTGTGGTTAATCTATGATTTATGGTAGGTTAAGTGCACTGAATGTACTTTCACATGAATTTTCAACTTACAATGGGTTTATCACGATGAAAACCTATTATAGGAGGATTGATTGGGTTGTTACTGGTCTAATGAAGTTAAAATGAAGCCCTAATGAGTTATGGTGGGCTTCAAATCCAATGACTGGTTCTTTTAAAAAGAGACAGATTTGAAGACATAAAAAAGACAATGCAGAGAGGACATGTGAAGATGGAAGCAGTGATTGAAATGATGCTACCTCAAGCGAAATACTCACTTTGTGTAAATTATTGTAGAAGCCCTAGTAACCTTATACAAAGGATAAACTTCCCCATCCCCTACCATGTAAAACTTTTCTTTCCTTCTTTTCCTTTCTTTCCCTTCCTTCTCTTTCATTCTTTTTTCTTTTTTCTCTCTCTCTCTCCCTCCCTCCCTTTTCCCTTATTTCCTTCCTTCTCTCTCTTCTTTTTTTGCTTCTCTGTCTCTGTTTCTGTCTGTCTGTCTATCTGTCTATCTGTCTGTCTGTCTATCTGTCCGTCGGTCTGTCTCTCTTCTTAGGTGATACAGGAAGATGGAATTCGGCTAGAGAAGGATATTGTTCCCTATGCCCAGTTGGTTTGGGATTTCATTGTTGCTCTGTTATTTTTTTTTCTTTTTGCAACTTCCAGAGAATCTTCCAAATAAATTGCTAAAGTTCCTCTCAATTCAGCAGGAAGTATTTTTAGGCCACATAAAAAGTACTTGTTGCACAATAAAATGAATATTTTTAATACTACTAAATTATATATTTAAATGGATAATGCAGTAAATGGTATGCTATGTAACACATCCCTTACCAAAGTGATCTTCATGTTGCTGCCAAGTACAATTCTGAGTCTTGGAGGCTGTGTGGTGCCGATGGATGGCTAACGGAAATAAGCTTTTGAAGTTGGACTGTTCAAGGGCTTGAATTACCCTTGCCTTCAGCAAATTCTTGAGTCTACTTTGCAGGTAGGACATCCTATAGTACCACATCCTATAGGAATGGACAATAACAAGAGAGAGCAACAATATAAAACAACTTTCATGAAGCTATGAAAATAACAATATGTTGATATAAGAAGGTCTTCATCATATGATCACCTCAGCTGATTCTTCAAAAATTATGAGCTAAACAAACTTCTATTATTAATACATTTACCCTGGTTGTGAAATTCTCCTACAGCAGCAGAAAACTAAGACATATTGTTAATAAATCTATGAAACTATGTTCAACATAATTATGAGCAGGGAAATTTAATCAATCTATAACAACATATCATTTAATATCCATTTTACTGATTTCTAAATATTAACTTTAATGCAATCATATATTACTTCCAGTAAAATAAAGTTTTATATCTTCTTTTCCAAACCTTTGTATCTTGTATTTGTGTTTCTTGACTAACAATCAGTTAAATAAGGAACATACTTGACTCATTTCTGATCTTGAGGAAAAACATTTACTATTTCATGGTTAATTATGATGTTTGATATGTTCTTTTATGGTTGTTGTTATTTGTCATTGGTGATCTTTGTCAGGCTAGAGAAAGTCCCTTCAATTTCTAGTTTTATGAGAGCATATAAATGTTAATATTTTCAAATGTATTTTCTGCATTTATTGAGATAACTATGGCTTTCTGCTTTGTTCTAATAATGCAATTAATTATGTTAAAACAACTTAGCATTTCTGGGATAAGCCCTGTTTGAACTTGATATTGTTAGGTTTTTAAAGAGGAATCCAAGTCAGAACCACACTAAGCACGTGGTATTCAGGTAAGGGGAAAGAGAGCGTCTGGCCTGGGGCTAGGCCTTATCTAGGGTAGGGGCAGGGAAAGATGTGCAGAAGTGACTCCTTCCAGGCATGCCAGTTGCCTAGGTAATGCAGGTACTGGGCAGAGACTTTGCTGGGAGGAGGGTGGAGTCTGCTCGCCATCCAGGAGCAGACCTTACAGATACATTATCTTTTTTATATATTATTGGATTCAATGTGCTTGAACATGCTCTTTTCTTTTTTTGTGGTACTAGAGATGGAAAGACATGAGGACATGTCTTTACCAGGTATTTTATCACATTAATGCTGGTTTTACAAAATAAATTATGAAGTGTTTAAGTGTTACATCTATCTCTACTATTTGAAAGAAACTAGAATTCAATGAAGAGGCTGGGACAGAGGTAGGAAGAATGACTGGAATTGTATTTGTGGATAGTATTTTTCCTTATGGGACTCTGCTAGAATTTTTGTCTGAGTCTCATATTTTTCTTATATCACAGTTTTATAAACCCTGATGTTTTCTTTCATCTTATTTTTTTCAATTTTTATAATTTCTATTTATTGGCCCTTTTATTATATTGTGCTAGTATGCAGTTGAAGTAGTTCAAATAATTTTTCATTTGACATGTCATTTTTCAATATTAATATTTACATTTAGTCCTTATTTAGAAATTCTGTCTTCTGAAATTTCCCATCTTTTTATCCATTCTATTCATTTTCCTTTTAAAGTCTGCTACCATATTTACAATAACTGCTAAGTGCCCTATCTAAAAGTGCTAGTCTAGATAATCTGTGAGTCTGTATTTATAGACTATTTTATCCTTTCATAGGCAGACAAAGAGACTCATCTCCGACTAATCAGCAAAAAACTAGAAGTGGAAGGGTGGCTCAATTGGTAGAGTACCAGCCATGAGTAAAAAGTTAAGCAAGAGCATGAGGCCTTGAATTCAAGCCCTAGTTACTGGCACAAAAAATAATATTAAATAGGCAAATACATTGTCTATTTACATTGACTATAATTAATGATATATTTAAGTTTAACCCTAACCATATCACTTTTTTTGTTTCTGTCTTGCTTATTCTTTTCTTTCTTGCTTCCTTTAGTACTAATGGGGGCAATTTGTATTATCCTATTTTTTCCAACTTTTGTTAATTATACCATAGCCCCCTTCATTTGTGGGTAACATGTTCCTGGACCCCCAATGGATGCATAAAATGAAAATAGTATTCAACCCTATATTGTGTTTTTTTCTATTCATATATCCCAATGATAGTTTAATTTATAAAGTAGGCACAATAAAGATTAACAATAATAAAATTGAGCAATTTTAACAACATATTGTAATAAAAATTATGTGAATGTAGTTTCTCTGTCTCTCAAAGTATCTTATTGTATTGTACTTATCCATCTTGCTGAGCTATTACATGACACAATGCTTTCCACCACCTGGTCCTGAGATAACTATCAGCCTCAATTCCTGCCACTTCTATCGTTATCCATCAGTGTCTTTCTTCACTTAAAGAAACTCATGCTTATGTTCATTGTTCTCTCAAAGTGAAAGTCCTGCCACATTCATCCTTCAGGAATCATACTAAGCAAAATGAACCTTAAGATAGGAACACTGTCGCTGTTGTTTTTAATGTACCATGTGATACTATTGTTTCTCTTTTATGTTCTTCCCCTATGGTATAACCCCTGTTGTCACTGTATTTGATTCCTGTGCCCTGCATCTTGTAGATACATTTTTCTAATTTGGGGAAGGGAAGAGAAATAACAAAATGCTTAAGCAAGGATACAGATTGACCCATTGTAACAATGAGATGTAAAAGATACTATGTTCAAAATGAACTTTACAATTGTGGGGGGGAGGAGCTGGAGAGGTGGGGAGGAAAAGGATGGTAGGGGAAGAACAAGGGAGGGGGTAACAATGGTTGATAGGAAATGTGCTCATTACCTTACTCATGTAACTGCAACCCCTCTACACAGTATCTTTACAATAAAAAATTAAAAAAATATACTACATATCATCTTATCCTAGAAACCTTTCCTAAACTCCCAGACTTCTCTTGCCATACTCTTTTGTTTCTTTCTTCCGAAAATAAAATAAAACTGAAGCTGGGTGTAGTCCTAATACCCAGTTTGCAGAGATCAGGAAGATTGTAATCAAAGATGGCCAGGGCCTAAATGCAAGACCTTAATCAGAAAATAACTAAAGGAGCCTGGCATCAGTTGCTCACAGTTGTAATCCTAGCTAAAGAAGAGATTGAGATCCAGATTACAGTTTAAAGCCAGCCAGGGCAGAAAAATTAGAAAGATTCCAACTTCAAAATAAACATTAAAAACCCTTGAAATGGAGGTGTGTTTCAAGTGGCATAGCACTAGTGTAAGGAGTAAACCATAAAACTAGAAGGCCCAGAGTTTAAACCCTAGAAATGGGAAAAGAAAAATCAAAAAGGGCTGAGGTACAATGTAAATGGAAGTACACGGCCCTGAATTAACTCTCAAATACTACCAAAAAAAATCTAAAACTAAAGTAAGGTTTTTGTTGAATGTGTTGATAACCTGACAATTTTCTTTCTTTCTTTTTTTTTTGTTGATTGTGGGGTTGAACTCTGGGCCTGGGCACTGTCCCTCAGGTCTTCAGCTCGAGGCTAGTGCTCTACCACTTGAGCTACAGCATCACTTCTGGTTTTCTGGTGGTTTATTGGAGATAAGAGTCTCATGGACTTTGCTGCCTGGGCTGGGTTTGAATTGTGATCCTCAGATCTCAGCCTCCTGAGTAGCTAGGATTACAGGCTAACTTGACAATTTTCTAAACAGGCTAACTGGTGCCTGGCTAACTTGACAATTTTCTAAATACCCACTTTAAAATCTGTTCTACAAGCTAATGCAGGAGAAATTAACTCTGACTAGTAGACTGAAGCATCCCCATTCTTTCTTGACGTATCTCTCCTATTTTACTTAATTTGATGACAATAGTTCAATAGTATCATCTGAGTTAAAATTTTCCCATGTCAGGATACAAGTACTTTTCCTGTGTGAAAATATAGTTAAAATGGTGTTTTTGTCTTTACAACTATGACTTTCTATAGCCTGAGGTAATTTAGGACCTTATTCTTCCAAATCCAAATCCTTTAGGTACATACCACCAGCGTTATCCTTTATTTTCTTTTTCATCACTGATGGCAAATTAAGACTAATTAGACTTTGCCAGAGAACCAAGCAGACATCCAGATACATAGAACAAAGAAAGGTTTATTGCAGGGAGATGGGGGCCAGCAAGATCCTTCTCTCAAGGGAGGAATGAGAAACAGCACCGGCTATTGTCTGGGGTGACCTATATAACTTAGGGGGTTTAGGAGGAGCTAGAAGGGGCTAGGAGGCAGAAACCCTGGTGTGCATGGGCCAGGGGCTTCATCATGTCAGACTAAGATTTGTGACTGCTATCCAAATAGTAGATAAGGGTCCTGCAACTGCCTAGATCTGAAGGTCACTCTAAGGGGCTCTTGTTGCCTTATATGGTGGTAGCTGCCCCAAAGAAGTGCCATCCCAAGGTGAAGGGGGTTGGAAGTTGATTATTTACTGCCTTTAACTACTTGGGCCTAGTGTTGCCTAGGAAAGAGAGCATGCTAAGCTGTGGAGAAGGGAAGGAGTGGACTAAGCTATGGGAAGGGAGCTCATTTCGCTAACACATCTTTATATATATATATATATATATAAATTATATATATAATATATATTTATATATTTATATATATATTAAGAAACTATGAGTTCATTGTGAACTTCCTATGAAACCCTATAATTTTCCTCTTTTTTCCTTTAATAGGATGATTTGGTATTTCATAGTTAAATGATGTTTTTGAGAGTTTCCCAGCCTTTGAAATCTAAAGTCATCTTAAATGTAAATTAAGGTCCAACAAGTATCAACCACAATAACCAAAACTTTTGGAAAGCAGCCATAGCTAGAAATTCTAGTCAGGGGAAGAAATTACATAATAGGTCAGTTTGAATGTTTTCATGGTTATTACTAAGGAAGACGCATTACCTCCTGAAAGGCTTCAAGCCAAGAAGCCATTTAGCTCCTGTCATTTTTTCATCCAAATGTCTTTCAGATTTGTCCTTCTCTTTCCATTCCTATAGATGCCTTCATCATCTCATAGCTGGACTGTTGCCATAGATTAGATGGTTTCCTTGCCTCCAGTGCATCCATATTCCAATCCATTTTCTATATTATTGCCAGATTAATCTTCTTAAAACGTTTTCATCATGTTTCTCTCCTGCCCGATACCTAACTTAAATGTCACCTTTGTAACACATTCCAGCTCTCTTCAAGAGTTAGTAGCTTCCCACTCAGTGTTTTGATGTGTTTTGTGATTATCCTTATTATTGTATTTAGTTTGTATAATAACAACCTGTTTAATTATTTTTCTCTTGACATTTGCTGTGAGCTCCTTGAGCACAACAAAAGGTTTGAGTCATCTCTTTACAATGCACTTAAGGCTTTACATAATTGGGCCCTTCAATCTTGCCACACTACCCCAAGGCCATCACACATATCGTCTCTTCTACCATTCTCTTCCTTTCATTCTTCCTACTTATTGGTCAGCACTCAGATTAAATATCAATTCATTGAAAAATCTTCCTGATACTCTGAACTAATAAATTGAGGATATGTTTTTCACTTGATTATATAATGTATACAGGTATTGAAATATTACATAGTATCCCATTAATATGTACAATTTTTAGTTAAACAAATTTAATTTATACATAAAACTCTAAAGCAATTCTTGAGCTAAAAAATTTAACAAATATTTATTGGATACTGACTTTGTGCCAAGTACTGTCTTTAGCACTTGGCATATATCATTAAACAAAGAAGAAATAATTATTGCTTTCATTGAGCTTATTTTCTATTCAGAGAAGATAGTTGAAGATTAAACATAATAGATAAGTTATATACTATAATAGAAGGTTATAAAAACTACGAAAAAACTAGTTGGGTAAAAGTATGCTAGAGGTTGGATTTTTAACCACTGTGTTCAGGTAGGCTTCATTTAGAAAAGTGACATTTGATCAAAAGGGTAGCTAATCATGGGAATGAATATCTGGCATAAAGTAAGCTTCAGATAACAGCCAGTACAAAGGCTCTAAGTTGCAATGATGTCTTATGTGAGCAAAAAAAATCTATGTGGCTTAACCTCAGTATGTAAGGGATAGAAGAATGTGAGTTAAAGTTATAAATATGGAGTTTACTGGGTCAGATCATGTAATTTTACTTGTTGTTACCTGGATAGAAATGATGGAACATTGTAGGGTTTAAAAAGAAAAGAGCCAGTGGCTCATGCCTGTAATTCTAGCTACTCAGAGGCTGAGATATGAGGATCACGGTTCAAAGCCAGCCTGGGAAGGAAAGTCTGTGAGACTCTTATCTCCAATTAACCACCAGAAAACTGGAAATGGGGCTGTGGCTCAAGTGGTAGAGCACTCACCTTGAGCTGAAGAGCACAGGGACAGTGACGAGACAGAGTTCAAGCCCCATGACTGACAAGGAAAGAAAGAAAAGAAAGAAAGAAAAAGAGAGAGAAGAAGTAACACAACAGCAATTAAGATGTTTATGACTGCTTTAATTAAAAAGAAGAAACTGTAAAGGGGCCTGGGAGAGGAGGAGGGTATGTATTAGTAAGTATTATATTGCAGATACTGCAACAATCTGGACCCAAAATGGCAGATTAGATTGAGGTAGTGAAAGTGAAGGTGAAAAGGAACCAAGGTCTGTGTAGTTTTGAAGGTACCAACTATAAAATTTATAGATTTGGATATGGAATGAGAAAATAAGAATCAATAAATTATATACTGAGAAAGTGAAAGGATGGAATTGTTATCAACCAAGATAGGAAAGAATGCACACTTGCAGGAAAAGACCAGGAACTGGCTTGGATCTGTTAAATTTGAGATGTTTATTAGATTTCTATGTCAAAATAGTAGAGAAGCTACTGGGTATATGAGTTTTGAGTTTAGCAAAAAAATCTAAGCTGGAGACACAAATTTGAGAGGTTTCCTAAAATAGGTACATAAAGTTATAAGAGTGGATGAGGCTACAAAGGTAATCCATTTAGATAGGAAAAATAAAAGTGAGAGAAGGGATGGGTTAGGAGCGATGGGTGACAATGTTGTCAGACATCTTGTGTTCATATACTGCTTTGTAGAATGGGAACTTCTTTTTACAACTACTTAAAGATAATT
>NW_012267425.1:177481-193769 GCF_000151885.1 Dipodomys ordii | reverse complement strand
GGGTCCTGAACTCTGGGCCTGGGCGCTGTCCCTCAGCTCTTCAGCTCAAGGCTAGCGCTTTACCACTTGAGCCACAGCACCACTTCTAGCTTTTTTCTTTTTGCTTATGTGGTACTGAGGAATTGAACCCAGGGCCTCGGGCATGCAAGGCAAGCACTCTACCACTGAGCCACCTTCCCAGCCCCCTTATTACTTTCTTATGAGTTAATTTTCTCTTCCTTTAATACTTTTATTATAACTTATAAATATACATTTTTTTAATATTTGTGATTGTTGGGTCAATGTCTGTATGCTTTACCATGAAAAAAATCCAAGGGAAAAAATGTCTATGCTAGCTTTCCCACTACCACCAGTACTTGGCATAATTTTTTATTTTTATTTTATTTTTTTGTCGGTCATGGGGCTTGAACTCTGGGCCTGGGCACTGTCCCTCAGCTCTTCAGCTCAAGGCTAGCGCTCTACCACCTGAGCCACAGCGCCACTTCCGGCTTTTTCTGCTTATGTGGTGCTAAGGAATTGAACCCAGGGCAAGCACTCTACCACTGAGCCACCTTCCCAGCCCAGTACTTGGCATAATAAGTAGCAAAATAACCTACTATATTACATAAATTAGAAGGATATTTCTTTATGTGATGATCTCAAAATAGAATTCCCACGGGGGCTAGGCAGGTAACCTAAGTCAAATATAAGGGACATGAAGTGTCAAGAGAAGGGTGAACTGAAGATCTGCCAAAACTAGTCCTCTCTGGCAATAATCAGCTGGAGAGAAGCAATATAAACAGATTATGTATGAAAACTTCCGAATTGCAATGTTGTCAACTGCATTAATTCAAGTCCTCTAAAAAGCAGATGCAAAGATAGCAACAGACATAAAAGTAATTTATTAGAAGAAATACATGCAAGGGAAAATAGAGTCTGAAAAGACTAAGACCATGGTGTATAGCCAATTCCTATGGAAAAGAAAGCAAGGTTTTAGACTTCAGTACAGTTCTAAGGTGTCAGCAAGGCTGAAGGAGAGTTCTCAAGCCAAAGGTAGCCATTAGTGGAATCTGGGTCTCTAAGGAATGGCCTTCATTAGTATTCTTGACATGCTCATTCAGTAGTTGGGAGAAGTCCATGGGAACTGTGACCTTGGCAAGAAAATAAAGATGGCTTATAGAACCCAGTAACTGGGCCCTTGATTATTTACGCTATTAGTTCAACATTTTAGTGCCACTTTGTGGTTGGCACCATGATAACTAAATTCAACACTGTTGTGGCCAGAAAACTGTAAGTCAAAGGTGTATCTTCAAGATATTCAGCCCCAATATGGCCAGTTATTAATCTCTGCTCAAGTACTAATATATGCTTCACTGCCAACAAAATGGTTTTATGTAGATTCTGAGGTGAATTCAAATAGATCACCATTAGCCTATAAGTAGTAGGTTTAAAGTAGCAGGTTAGAACATGAAAAGCATTAGCTGAGGATGTAAAATTCTATCAGAATAGAAATGTAGTTTACAGTATAGAAGAACAAAAAAGATGATCCAAAAAAGAAAATGAGCAAGTTAAAGCAAACTGCCTGTAAGCATTATAGGAGAATAAATGGCAATGTTGGAAAACAAAGAGATGATATTAATTGATAAAGAACATTTTAGATCTTTTAAAAATATACTTTATTTAGTGTTGAGAGTTTTCTGTGTTTTACTAAAGCAAGAGCTTTAAAAAACTTTGGTTTGCAAAGTAGTGACAACTATGACCCTTGGTTAGAGACAATAGTGTCAGTCAGGACCAGTTTCATCTGTGCATCTACTGTAATGAGCATTCTATTGGAGAAGACTCTCTCTCAAATGAATATGTATTGTAGGATAAGATGAGGTATAAATGAAAATCCTGCTGAGTGCCTCAGGCTGCTCTGGAATACTAGATACAATTATGAATTTTGGAAGCTATGGTGAGTAGTTAGAAAAAAAAATATTCCCATAGAAGAAATGATGTGTGTTTAGTTCCTTTAAAATGAAACCTGAACCAGGACTGTGTGCTTACATGTATGTTTCAAAAAGGATAAGTATAGCAAGATGACTTCAAGGTTAGCAATTATATTCTTGGGTTCTTTTACTGACTAATCTGAATTCTTAATTCTAATAGAAGTAGTTTCTTTTCTCAGAGCCATATTTGCCAGATATATTTCCTTCTAAAGGCACTAGAATCATCTTCAAAGGTAGATTTTCTGAGAATCAAATATTATATTCCAAGAAGGAGTCTCACCAACAATTAGGAAGGCTGTGAGAAATGCTAAAAATCAGCAAAGAAACCATCAGATATAGTTTAAAGAGGACTTACTAATATGCCAAGGTTGTATTCAGGAGAAATAAAAGCTTATAATGATTGTTTAATATGAAGAATAAGGCAAGCGTACAAAAGAAACAATATCCCTGAATCAAGTGAAAGGGTACTTTATGCCAGAGTTCTTTTTTTAAGTTGAGGTACATGTTGAAAGACTAGGCATACTTTGAATAAAGGAGACATAATGATCTAGTTAGTTGTCAATGGTCATGATCATGATCATGGTGTTTTTCATATTTTATCTTGGAATGGTCACTCCATTCTTTATAGAATCTCAATTTATTCTTCAAAGACTGTTTCAAATTCTGTTCATTTAAAACAACATCCTCATCCTCTAGACTACACAGATTTTTAATCTCTCCTGATGGCCCATGGTTCATATGGTTTAAACCAAACACTTTGGTACATTTATTATTTATTTATTTGTTTGTTTGTTTGTTTTTTGTTGGTCGTGGGGCCTGAACTCTGGGCCTGGGCGCTGTCCCTCAGCTCTTCAGCTCAAGGCCAGTGCTCTACCACTTGAGCCACAGGGGCCACTTCTGGCTTTTTCTGCTTATGTGGTCCTGAGGAATCGAACCCAGGGCCTCATGCATGCAAGGCAAGCACTCTACCACTGAGCCACCTTCCCAGCCCCACTTTGGTATTTCTTGATGTAAACTATTCTAATTGACTCAAGTTTTGCTTCTTTGGTTAGGCTGTAAATTCCATGAATTCAAGGAGTAAATTTCTTTATAACTACCACAGTTTCAAACATATATGTGGAGCACATGGGCAGCAAAGATGGCGCTGGGAGGGGGTTGAGTGGGCAGAGCCTAGTTTACTGTAGAGCACATGGGCAGCCAAGATGGCGCTGGGAGAGGGTTGAGTGGGCAGAGCCTAGTTTACTGTAGAGCACATGGGCAGCCAAGATGGCTCTGGGAGAGAGTAGAGTGGGCAGACCCCAATTGATCTGCCCATCGGTGCCTAACCAGCCCGTGAAGGCTCAGGTGAATGGTAGGGTGTGACCTTGACAGTGATTGGTTCCTCTTCCTCCCTTACCATACCACCCACCCTTTTTGTCTTTAAAAGGGGCTGCTCTCTGTTAATAAACGAGTTTTTTACCTGCTGGATTTGGCTCCCCGCTGTGTCTGATTGTCTCCTGGGCTGAGGGAGGCTAGGAAACGGGCCGCACTTACCTTTCCTCGGACCCCGTCCGTCTTTTGTGGGACGGACGAAGACCCGACACATATACTTAAAAGGGCTGAAATATTTTTGTGTGAATTAAATCAAGATGCACAATCAGAAGAAAGAAGATGGTGGGCTGGAGACATCCAGCACATTCCTCTCTCTAGAAGACTGATTCAAAACAGGTGTGTAGCTCTATGGTAAAATAAAATGGTATGGGTAAACACTCTAGATTTTATAGTACAGTTATATATTAATTTGGTTTTAGGTAAGGGAATTTGTAGGCAACTCCCAGTGTGTGCATACAGGTTCACTATGGTGAACCTGGAGTGGACAGTCACTTAGCCACAGCCACCCTGACAAAGCCAAATTGCCTTGTTTGGCCTGTTTTATTGGGACTGAAGAAGCAGGCCTGACTCAGCTTCCACCCACTATTTCCCATGCCTGGTAAAGTCCAAACTAGAAGTCCAGAAGGAAGTACTTCCATTTCAAACAGCTTAGCAAGGAGGAATGTTTTTAGCTTTTCTGTTGATGTTTTTTTTTTTTTTTTTTTGTGTCCGGTCGTGGGGCCTGAACTCTGGGCCTGGGTGCTGTCCCTCAGCTCTTCAGCTCAAGGCTAGCGCTCTACCACTTGAGCCACAGCGCCACTTCTGGCTTTTTTCTTTTTGCTAATGTGGTGCTGAGGAATCGAACCCAGGGCTTCATGCATGCAAGGCAAGCACTCTACCACTGAGCCACCTTCCCAGCCCCTCTGTTGATGTTTTATTCTGTTTTCTCTTCCTATTTTATCACATCTTTATTTAATTATATCTATTTTAAATATTTCATTGAATCTTTTCTCTCATCTTTCTTATTTTAGTCCCTTTTTAACTATTAATTTTACTTTCATGAATAAGTATCTTTTAGTCTGTTTTGTATTATCTGTCCCCTTTGTCTCTATAGTATTGGTAATTGAAGATGCTGTTATTTTATATTGGTCTTTACTGTATATTTGGTTTGCTTTTAGGTGGTTGATGTCACTGTTGGTTGTGTTCTCCCAAAGTAGTGTCAAGAATCAAGCTTTGAACTTTGAACATGTAGGGTGGTGGGCACTTTGGAACACCACAATGCCAGTTGGAGAAAATCTATAACTGATTCCTGTTCAAGCATAGGTAGACACATCAACATAAAGAACAGGAAAGAGTAGATGGCATTGATAAAAATATTGTATTCATAAACTGCTTTGTTGAATGGCAACTCCTTTGTACAACTACTTAAAGATAATAATAATAATAGTAATAAATAATTAAAATTAAATAAAATTAAAATTAAAAGGAGAGAGAAAAGTCCCATGTGACAACCTGGCTCTAAACAAGCACAGACTGGGGAGCCTGAAGACTCATTCTTGGGCTTTTATTCATTTAGCAACATAAAGAAAAATAAAACAACTGTTATAGTCACCTCTCCCAGAAAGGGGGCCCTAACACAAGTCACTTCTGAATATTTTCAGACTTCACACTGCTTAGAAGTATGGAGGAGTAATCACAAACTGTACTTATACACTCCATTGTCTACAACATAATTGTGAGAACTACCAGAGAGTCCTCTCTTGCATGAGTCCTACAGATAAAGAAGGTTATTTGAATTCTGAGGTTTGACAGGGATCACAATCAAAAGTCACCCACTGCAGTCCAAGATGCCACTTGAAGCTGCTGTATATAATACACCAATATCATAGGGCACATCATCAAGAAAAGGCTATTCTATAAGAAGACCAGACTTAAAGGTAAAAGAGATCTAACACATGTACAGATCTTACATGGAAATATAAGAAATATGAAAAAAAGGCAATAGTACTCCTCAGAAGTTCATTACTCAATTAACTGACTAAACATATGGAAAGAGATAGATGTTGGAAAAGCAATTCAAAAGATGAGCAAATAAAAAATGGTTTTATTTTTGATAGTACTGAAGTATGAATTCAGGGCCTGATGCTTGCTAGGCAAGTGCTCTACCCATAGGCATGCCTCAAGCCATTTTTGCACTGGTTATTTTGAGTTAGTGTCTCACTTTTTGCATAAGTGAGGGCCTGGATCAAAGTCCTATTTAGCAGAGCGCTGGTGGCTTGTGCCTGTAATCCTAACTACTCAAGAGGCTGAGATCTGAGGATCACAGTTCAAAGCCAGCCTAGGCAGGAAAATCCATGAGACTCTTATTTCCAATTAACCACCAGAAAACCGGAAGTGGTGCTGTGGCTCAAGTGGTAGAGCACTCACCTTGTGCTGAAGAGCTCAGGGACAGGCCCAGAGTTCAAGCCCCATGACTGAAAAAAAAAAATTCCTATTTTAAGTTTCCCATTATAGCTAAGATACAAGTATCCAGCTATTGACTATGAAGGGGTTTCAGAGAGGGAATAAGTGGTAGAGAGTGAGGGAAGGGGTGACTTTGTCCAAAAAAAATGTACTCATTACCTGATTGACATAACTGTACTTTGCCTTTATAATAACAATTGAAAAATAAAAATTAAAAAGGGGTCTCAAATATATTCCTGGGCTGGCTTCAAACTGCAATCCTCCTGATCTCAGCCTCTCAAGTAACTAGAATTACAGATGTGAGCCATTTGTGCTCAGGCAAAATATAGTTGTATTATGTCTGTTGTTGTTGTTTTGGTGGTACTGGGGCTTGAAATCAGGGCCTCATGCTTGACAGGCAGGCACTCTACCCCCTGAGCCATGGCTTCAGTCTTGGTTTTTTCTGGTTATTTCAGAGATGGAATCTAGCAAATACCTGTTTTCTTTTTTTGTCCCTGAGCTGGCTTTGAATCATAACTACCACCACCCCTCCACAAATCTCAAGTCTCTGAAATGCTAGGATTACAGTAGTGAGCCATAGGTGCCTGCCCAAAGAATTGTTTAAAAATGATCAATAATAAATACAATAAATAGATACAAATATATAGCAAGTAAAAAAGCATAATATCCTGAATTTAAATCCTAATACTGCTAAAAATGAAAAAAGGCAAATCAAAGTAAATTATCAAATTGAAGAGACAGCCTATAGGATGGGAGAAGATATTTTCCAGCTAACCATTAAATAGAGGTTTAATATTCAGAATAAATAGCTCTCAAAATTAAACAATAAAATAGCAAATATTCCAATTAATAAATGAGTAAATTAACTGTCCTTCTCAAAAGGAGAAAATACATTAAGAAAATTTTAAGGTCCCTCATCAAATACAAAATGGAAATAAAAATGTAATTGAGAATGAAAATCAAGATGAAATTTTATCTTGTCCTAGTCAGAATAATCATAAACAACAACAACAAATAACAAATGCTGGTATGTGGGTGAATGCACATATCTTTGATGTGTGCCTCTGTGTGTGTGCCTCTGTGTGTGTGCCTCTGTGTGTGTGTGTGTGTGTGTGTGTGTGTGTTAGGGTTAAAAACACTGTTTGAAGGAATGTAAATTAGTTGACCATATGGAAATAAGTATGAAAGTTCTTCAACAAACAAAATAGAACTAAAATATGATCCTGCTACACTATACCTGTACATATATCACAGATCCATGTTTATAGCAGCACTAGTCATAATAGCCTATGGGAATCAATCTATGGAATCAATCTAGGTTAACAACTGATGGATATATGCATATATACATATACACATAGTGCAGTGTTAGTCATCCATAAAGAAGAATAAAATTATGTCATTTACAAAGTGATGAAACTGCAGATCATCATGTTTAAGCATAATAAGCCAGATTCAGGAAGATAAATATTACATGTTTTCTCTAAAAGGCATAATCTAGACCTTAAAAATGACATGAATGTAAAAGAGAGACTGTTAGGATGGGAGAACCAGCAGGAGATATGAGGAAGAAAGGAGAGTGTGATGAGTGGGCAAATATGATCAAAGTATTTTATAAGTAAGTATGAAAATAACATAATGAGCCAGGTGCCGGTGGCTCACACCTGTAATCCTTGCTACTCAAGATCTGAGGAGGGGGGGGGGCTGGGAAGGTGGCTCAGTGGTAGAGCACTTGCCTTCAAGCCTGAGGCCCTGGGTTCGATTCCTCAGCACCACATAAGCAAAAAGAAAAATGCCGGAAGTGGCGCTGTGGCTCAAGTGGTAGAGCGCTAGCCTTGAGCTGAAGAGCTGAGGGACAGCGCCCAGGCCCAGAGTTCAGGACCCACGACCGGACCCCCCTCCCCCTAAAAAAAGATCTGAGGATCGTAGTTCAAAGTTAGCCAGGACAGAAAAGTCCCTGAAAGACTCTTATCTCTGATAAACCACCAGAAACTAGCAGTGGAGCTGTTACTCAAGTGGTAGAGCACTAGCCTTGAGCAAAAGAAGCTCAGGGACAGAGCCCAAGCTCACGGTTCAAGCCCCAGGACTGGCAAAAAGAAAGGCAAGCAAGCAAGTAAGCAAGCAAGAGGAGATGGGAGGGAGGAAGAGAAAGAGAGAGAGAGAAAGGGAGGGAGGGAGCGAAAGAGAAAGGAAGGAAGGAAGGGAGGAAGGAAGGAAGGGAGGGAGGGAGGGAGGAAGGAAGGAAGGAAGGAAGAAAATAACATAATGAAGAAAATAACATAATACACATTAGTGATAAAGAGACAAAAAGGTCATTATATAGTAATAAAGAGGTTGGTTCATCAACAGGAGATAAATATAAATAGATATGGATCTAGTGCTGGATAAATATGTAAAGGAAATAACTATGTAAAGGAAATATTAAGGGATGTGAAGGAAGAGATAAGTTGTAATACAACAATATATTGCATACTAAAAAAAATACTGAGTATTCAATGTTCTCAACATTTGCCAGTCCTAGGTCTGGAACTCAGGTCCTAGGTGCTGTCTCTGAGCCTCTTTGTACTCAAGACTAGCACTCTACCACCTGAGCCACAACATCACTTCTAGCTTTTTCTGAGTAGTTTATTGGAGATAAGTCTCATGGACTTTGCTGTTTGGGCTGGCTTCAAACTGCAGTTCTCAGATCTCAGTCTCCTGAGTAGCTAGGATTACAGGCATGAGCCACTGGTGCCTGGCAAGAAGATAATTTTGTGAGGTAATAGATATATGAGTTTGTTTTATTTAGCCATTCCATGATGTGCACATATGTCAAACCATCAAGTTATATAGCAATTTAAATCAAGTTATATAGCAATTTATTCATTAAGAATAAATACAAATGTATGAAATACAACTAAAGCAAGAAATTTATAGCTTTAACAAGCTATATTACAAAACAAGTAGTATCTCAGGTCAACAACCTAAAATTCTAATTAAAATACTAGAAAAAATATTAAATGAAACTCAAAGGAAACAAGAAAGAAAATAATATTATACTTGAACAGAAAAATAGAAGAAACTGTTCCTTTACCTTTAAGTTTAAGCTAGACTTATCATGAATAATATGGAGATAATATTGACCAAAATCAATATTCAAAGTTGATACCTTATTAGCCATCATATAAAAATGAATACATTTTAATAAAGTATCAAAAATATCTTCATGTTAACAAACTAGATAACAGAAAAATTCAAGAAATTCTTCAAAATAGCATGATAAAACAAACATAAGAGCTCTCTGTTCTATTCTAGCTCGCTCTCTGTTCTATTCTAGCTCTCTGCTCTCTTCTAGCTCTCTCTGCTACCTATCTCCCTCTCTGTTCTTTTCTAGCTCTCCCTGCTCTCTCTCTCTTTTCTAGCTCTTTCCTCTCTCTTTCCTCTCTTTCCCAGCTCTCTCTCATTCCCAGGTCTTTCCCAGCCACGTGGAGTGCCAACCTTGCCTGGTCCCAGCAGGTCTACTGAATAAACCTACCCCTTACCTCAAAAAAAAACAAACAAAAAAACCCATAAGAATACATTCTTAAATAATATATCACTAGATGAGAAATTTATTTTGTAATAAAATATCTTCCTTCCCCTCAAAAATCCAGACCCAAGTGGCTTCGCTTGTGAATTCCACAAAATATTAGAGAAGAAATAAGACTAAGCCTTTAGAGACTCTCCCAGATAACAGAGAAAACATCTCATAATTCATAAGTTTAACATCCAAGGCTGATAGAGATAACAGGAAGAAAAAAACTGACGTACAACATTCCTCATAGTACACATGCAAATTTTTTTTTTTTGGTCAGTCATGGAACTTGAACTCTGGGCTTGGGCGCTGTCCCTCAGCTCTTCAGCTCAAGGCAGGCACTCTACCACTTGAGCCACAGCACCACTTCCAGTTTTCTAGTGGTTTATTGGAGATAAGAGTCTCACGGACTTTCCTGCCCGGGCTGGCTTTGAACCGCGATCCTCATGAGATCTCAGCCTCCTGAGAGCTAGAATTACAGGCGTGAGCCACCGGCGCCCAGTAACACAATGCAAAGTTTTTAACAAAAAAAGATTGACCATCAAAATCCCAATGACATTCTTTACTGAGAGGAAGCAATATAAAAATTCATATAGAAGACCCAGAAAGAAGACCACATACTTAGTTACCTACTATTTGATAAGGGAGCCAAAGATATATGGTAGGAGAAAGATAGCCTCTTCAATAATTAGTGTTGGAAAACTGGGCGTCCATATGTAGAAAACTAAGTCATCATAAATTAATGTCACCATGAACTAATATCAACTCAAAGTGGATCAGAGACCTCTGTTAGACCTGAAACTTTGAAATTAATGCTAGAGGAAGTAGGAGAAACACTAGAACTCATAGACAGGCATAAGCAGAAATTTAAAAAAAAAAAAAAGATTCCCAGGGATATAGCAGATAGGAAAGACTTGACTAATGGGATTACCTCAAAATAAAAGTTTCTGGAAGTGGTGCTGTGGCTCAAGTGGTAGAACGCTTGCCTTGAGCTGAAATGCTGAGGAATAGCGCCCAGGCCCAGAATTCAAGCCCCACAACAACGACAACAAAAAAAAAGAAGTTTCTGTACAGCAAAGAACATAGTTACTAAATTAGCTAGTAGATTGGGAGATCTTTACTAGCAATATATCTGACAAGGGCCTAATTTCCAAAATATACAAGGAGCTCAAGAAATTAACCTCTCCCAAAGCCAACAAACCAATCACTAAATGAGCAAATGTGTTAAGGAAAATGTTCTCAGAAGAAGAGGGAAGGATGGCAAAGAAAATAAGAAGTAATTGTATTTCTATAACAATGAATACTTTTTAAATGAAATTATGTGAACACTTCCATTAAGAGAATAAAATATTGAATAAGAATAAATTTAACAAAACATGAAAGATTTTTACACTGAAAACTACAAAATATTCTATAAAATTAATTATATATAATTATATTTAAGTAGTCTGCATCTTTATGGATAGAAGGCATTATAGGCAGAACGACAATTCTCCAACTGATGTATAATCTCAGTTCAATTCTAAGACAAATTCTGTTAGCATGCAAATTTACAAGCTGATTACAAAATTTATATAAGATTTTTGGATAATAAAGTCAAATGACTTAGACTTCCAAAATTTAAAACTTAAAAAAATGCTTCCACTGACAGCACATAAAAAGGCTTTAAGTAAATATATACATCTATAGAGAGGGAGAGAGACAGAGACAGAGAGGGAGGGAAGGAGAGAGAGAGGGAGAGAAAGAGGGAGAGTGACAAACAAGGTAAGGGTCATTGTATGGTAAAAGGATCCATTTATCAAGAAGATATTACAATTATAGATGTATATGTAACCAGACTTGATCTTAGAGATGAAGTTGAACGAGAAGCCACAAAGACATTATAGCTGCTGCCAGACAGTAAGCCATGATCTATCATACCTATTGAGAAGGATATATTAAAATAAAGAAAACTGGAGAAAGTATTTTAGAAAGTTGTATTAAATGATAGAGACAAAATTACAGGTCAAGAGGCATCCATGAAGAAAAACATTCTAGAAAATGAAGAGGATGCATTCTTGGTACTGTAGTTTGGAAATTCCTCTATTACAAAACTTCATCATTGAAATATACCAAGTCTACCTAATGTGTTTATGTATAATCTCAGGTGATATCTCATCTTTGATTTCCTTTCCACGGGTCTCGAGGTATTTTTTTTATTCTATCCCTCCTGGTCAGTTCATGGATTTTTCACTTAAGTAATTTGTGCTGAATCATTCAGAGGATTGTATTTTGTCATTCTAGTAGGGGTTTTCACATAGATTTAAAACCTATTGATTGGTAACAGGGTGTAACCAAACTGGCTGATTTGAGGCTTAGCAGAACTTTTGGAATACACATTAAAGTACACACACACACACACACACACACACACACACACACACACACACACACACAGGAGGTAGTAACACTCTATTATAGATCTTCAGAAGTATTGCTGCTTAAGCTCCCAATTTCCATTCCAGTTGACATTTAGAGTTAGGGCACTATACTTGCAGAATTGGCAACAGAGTAACTACTCTTCCCTGGAGATTCAGAAATTGATTACCTTTTTATGATTTTCAGAGACTTGGGCAGTCCTATTAATAAACTGTGGTCAGAAGTAAAGTCTTTATAGGGCCATAAGAACACATTTCTCAATGGGCACAGGTGGCTCACACCTGTAAATAGTAGGTACTTAGGAGGCTGATATGAGGTGAGAGTCCTGGCAGGAAAGTCTGTGAGACTCTTACCTCCAATAAACTACTAAAAATGCCAGAAGTAGAGTTGTGACTCAAGTGGTAGAGCACTAGTCTTGAGGAAAAAGAAGCTTAGGGACAGTGCCCAGGCCCTGAGCTCAAACCCCAGGACCTGCACAACAAAAAAAGAAAGAGAAAGAAAGGAAGAAAGAAAGAAAGGGAGAAAGAGAAAGAAAGAAAGAAAGAAAGAAAGGAAGGAAGGAAGGAAGGAAGGAAGAAAGGAAGCAAGAAAGGAAGGAAGCAAGAAAGGAAGGAAAGAAAGAACATTTCTCAAATGGAAACCAGGAAATCTATCATCTCATGTCAAAAACTTGGAAGAAAATGGCATGGATTTATTCTAAAAAAAAATGATGGTCCTCTCAAATCCATTTCTGGTGAAAGAGCACTGAATCATCCACATTTTGATGATTTGGACAATCAGATTAGGAAGATGTAGTTTTCTGATAAAAAGTTTCTATATTAGAGATGGGAGGGGGAAACAAAGGAGGAGGCTACAATGCTTGATTAGAAATGTACTCATTATCTTGCCATGTAATTGTAACCCCTCTGTACAGTATTTTCACAATAAAAAATAAATAAAAATTTAAAAAAAGTTTCCATATTATTCAAGGATGGATCACTGTATTTCCCGTTGACTCTTTGTTTTATACATGTTTCTTTTTTTATTATAAAATTTAAACTGTACTTCACCTTCTGATTTCAAAGCTATAACTTAAAGAGAAAACACTATATGAATTTAAATACAATCCTGTATACTGTGACAGCTATTTGTTACTATAATAAAATACTATAATAAACAAAAAATAAAAATAAGAAATAAATATAATAAAATACTATAATAAAACTATATATAAAATTATATACAACCAGATAGACACCAGTGACCACACCTATAATACTGGCTATTCAGGACACTGAAATCTTAGGATCATAGTTTGAAGCCAGCTCAGACAGGAAAGTCCATGAGACTCATCTCCAATTAACCACCAAAAAGCTAGAAGTGGAGTTGTGGTTCAAGTGGTAGAGCATTAGCCTTGAGCAAAAACAAAACAAAAACCTCAGAGATAGTGCCTAGACCCTGAATTCACTGAATCACATAAATATACAGAGCAAATATAAACAGAACTGATTTACTGAAATACAATAATAATAGAGTACTTCAACAACCCACTTTCAGCAATGATCAGACAATCCAAACAGAAAATCAGTAAAGAAACAGTGGGCCTGAAGTACATTTTAGATTAATGGACTTGACAGACATACAGAACATTCTGGCCAATAGTTGCAAAATACAAATTCTTCTCAAACATACATGGAACATTCTCAATGATAGTTCATATGTTCAGACACAAAAGAAGTCATAAATTCTTTTCTGACCACAATGGTATGAAAGTAGAAATCAATTAACATGAAGAAATTAATGAAATTCACTAATACACAGAAATTAAATATGTTCTTCCAAACCAATGTTTTAAAGAAATTAAAAGGGAAACTTAAAAGCATCTTGAGATAAAATTGAAAGAAAAATATCAAAGCTTAAGAAATGTAACAAAAGTAGTTCTAAGAATCTTAAATTTAATCCCTACATTAAAAAAAGATCTCAAATAAATATTCTGATGTTATACATCATTAATGATGATGTAGAGCAGCTACAGCCATCTGATTCTTGACCAAGTTACAAAAAAAAAAAACACAAAAAACCATACATTAGAGAAAAGACAGCCTCTTGCATGCAAGGCAAACACTCTACCACTAAGTCACATTCTCAGCCCCACAATTCCTGAATGGAACTCCAATAGCTCAGAAAATAAGAATTGATAAATGGATTTCATCAAATTTAAAACCTACTATAAGTTATTCATCTGACAAGGGTTTTAATATCCAGAATATATAAAGAACAAAAAGAATGCTAATTAATAATGAGGCAAATTAATTGAATAGATAATTCAAATGGGCAAATGGACTGAACAAATAACCAATAAATAAAAAAAATTTTAAGTTCAACCTCTTTGGTCATCAAGGAAATACAGAGCAAAATTACATTGGATCAGGCATGGTTACTTAGAAAGTAACCTAGTTACTTAGAAAGTGGAGATCAGGAGTCATAGTCTGAGGCATAAAACACCATGTTCATGAAACTCTGTCTCAATCAATGGCTGGGCATAGTGGCATGCCCATGTCATCCCAAGCAATGGGGGAGGCACAATGACTGTATACAGTTCATGCATTGTCATTCAAGCAGCAAAAGGAAGCACAAATAAGAAGATTGCATAAAATGAGACCCTATCTTGAACTAATCAATGCAAAAATGAACTGGCAGAGTTGCTCAAGTGGTAGAGTGCTTACTTAGCAAGAACAAGCCACTGAGATCAAACCCCAACACACACACACACACACACACACACACACACACACACAACACCCAACTGTACAGTGAGACTATCCCTCATACCCTACTGCATCCAGAGAGAACAGTCATGATCAAGAAAGCAAACAACAATGAATTCTGGCCAGGAGGCTGGAGAAAATGTGTTGGTAGTGGGGAGGACCTATAGATTCTGTTGTTAAATTAGTTCAGCCTCTATGGAAATCAGTATGAGGGGTACTCATAAAGCTAAAAGTAGAACTGCAAAGATCTAGCTAAAACATTAATGAGCATTCTACCTTAAGGAATTAAAAATAACATTCAATAGAGATATCTGAATACTCATGTTTACTGCAGTACTCATTAGTGAATGAATGGATAAAGAAAATGAAGTTTTATTCAGCCATGAAGAAACAAAATCATTCCATTTGCAGGAAAGCAGATGGAACTGGAGATCATTTTGTTAGGTGAAATAAGCCAAAATCACATACTTTTCTCACATATGTAGTCTAAAGAACACATGTAAGTAGCTGAACACTGGTGGTTCATTCCTGTAATCCTAGCTACCCAGGAGGTTGATATCTGAGGATTGCAGTTTGAACCCAGCCTGGGTAAGAAAGTTTTGAGACTCATCTTCAATGAACCACTAAAAATCTGAAACTAGAGCTGTGGTTCAAGTGACAGAGTGCTAGCCTTGAGCAAAAAAGCTAAAGGATAGCACCCAGGCTTTGAGTTCAGACCCTAGGACCAACATATACACAAAAATACATGTAAGTAGAACTATTAGCATTGTGGAAGGTGAACAGTGGGAAGGTGGAGAATAGTAAAGAATAAGTGTGGGTTGGAAGTGGAACTGTGCACTAAGTAGTAGAGCACTAGCTTTGAACAAAGGAGCTCAGGGACAGTGCCCAGTCCCCAAGTTCAAGCCCCACAAACACCAACAACAAATAAGTATGGGTAATGAGGGTGGTGAGTAGGACCAAGTAAATATATGTGTGTGCATGTGTGTGTTATATACATGCATGAAAATGCCATAATAAAACCCTCTCTTGTACAATTAATATACACTAGTAAAAATACTCCAACTATAATTTCATTGAGTATATCAATCATGAAAACAGTAACTCCTCAGCATATCACCTTAATAATAACAATAAAAATTTAAAAATATTTTCTATTTTATTTAACTCTATAATGTATTTTAATGATCATATACAATTCTTTTGTATGACTATGGCAGAAAAGACTGAACTATCCACTTAATTGACATTGAAGATATTCCCATATTTTCCTTTTAGACAATGCTGCAAGGAAAAAAATTCAGTACTAAAGTACTAAATTATCTAGAATGTCAAATATGATCTGACAATAAATAGAAGAAAAGGGGAAAAGGAGCATATGGGTTTTTTTTTGTGAACCAAGATGGAGCAACCAATGGAGAGGATCATTATTACTATTATTTGTGTGTGTGTGTGTGTGCGTGCATGCACGCACGTGCACGTGTATGTGTGTATGTGTGTGCTAGTCCTAGGACTTAAACTCAGAGCCTGGGTGCTTTTTTTCTCAAGACTAATGCTCTACCACTTGAGCCAAAGCTCCCATTTCCAGATTTTTGGTGGTTAATTGGAGATAAGAGTCTCAGAGGCTTGGGGCTGGGAAGGTAGCTCAGTGGTAGAACGGTTGCCTTGCATGCATGAGGACCTGGGTTCAATTTCTCAGCACCACATAAGCAAAAAGAAAAAAGCCAGAAGTGGCGCTGTGGCTCAAGTGGTAGAGCGCTAGCCTTGAGCTGAAGAGCTGAGGGACAGTGCCC